>NC_037350.1:45372424-45687424 GCF_002263795.3 Bos taurus
TCCCCCAGTCTTAGCTGCTAACATGAGAGACAGTGAACCAAGGTCACACTTTAACACACAGCTAATTAACAACGCCAGCTCTCTTTTTTTCTTTTTAATTTTTTTAAAAATTTTAAACAGTTTTTAAAAAATGAGTGTCTTCAAACTGGCTAGTTACCTTATTTCTAATAATGGTTTGATTTTTTCCATCACAATCCACGGAATCAATATGAAGCTTTAGGAAGGTCATTCTTTGAAAAGTGAAATGGCTGACATGACTGGGAATGCTACTTAATTTTGGTTAAAAAACTTGTGCATTGAAAATAGCATTCTTTTTGAAGTGACAAACCAAATACAAGTTTTAATGATGCTGAACATCATTAAAACAGTGTTCTTACTAAATTTAGAAACCTAGAAAGCTGAAGGGCATTGATGATGCACATCTGTTTTGTAACTGCTTCCAAATAGGCTTCTAAATTACATTCTAACAAAATAACAAGTTGCAGTTGTCAAAATATACACATTACACACACACACAGACAGAGCCTAACCAAAGCACAAATTTTCTTTGATGACATTGAGGTTGACTTCAAAGACTGCTGCAGCATGGCTGTGTATTTTTCTCTCTTTGCTGTCATTCGAATTTTAGAATTGTTTGAACCTTTGAAAAACTACTTTGTAAGTCAATTTCAATAATTTACAGTAGTACCTAGCTTTTTTGTACATAATCCCTTTATATTTTGGTTGCATTTTGTTTCAAATCCCTTGGAAATCTTCCTTCAGAATTTTTGATAAACAGTGCCAAAAACTCACAGTTCTGAAGTTTATAGCAAACTGGAATTATTGAAAATGAGGCTTGCAAACAGGAAGATGATTTTTATCCCTATAAAAGCAAAAGAGGAACTGAACAGATTAAATGCTAAGAGCTCAAAGTATACTAGTTTTTATCTGTTTAAATGTATAGTTAGAATTGGAAAGTCTCCTCTTGCGGGGAAGAATCTTTTTAAGGAGCTTCTATTTTCAGCTGGGTAAATTTAGATCCTGTACTGAAATGGAGTGAAACTGAAACTATTTGTTTTCAGTATCTAAACCTGGCAAAACGTTTCAAATAATTTTGCCTCATAAAACTATCAAAACATAGTAACAGGTGTTGGCAAGGATGCGGAGGAATTGGAACCCTCATAGGTTGTTGGTAGGAGTGCAGAATGGCACAGAACAGTCTGGCAGTTCCTCAGTGGATAAACATATAGGTGTACACCCAAGAGAAATGAAAACATATGTCCACACAAGAACTTGTAACTGCTCATAACAACATTATTTGTAATAGCCCAAAAGTAGAAACACCCAATGAACAGATAAACAAAATGTGGTCCAGCCCTACAGTGCAATATTGTTGTTGTTCAGTCACTCACGTCTAACCCTGTGACCCCATGGACTGCAGAACGCCAGGCTTCCCTGTCCTTCACCATCTCCCTTGCTCAAACTCATGTCCAAAGAGTCGGTGATGCCATTCAACCGTCTCATCCTCTGTCATCCCCTTCTCCTCCTGCCTTCAATCTTTCCCAGCATCAGGGTCTTTTTCAAAGAGTAGGCTGTTCATATCAGGTGGCCAAAGTACTGGAGCTCCAGCTTCAGCATCAGTCCTTCCAATGAATATTCAGGGTTGATTTCCTTTAGGATGGACTGGTTGGATCTCCTTGCAGTCCAAGGGACTATCGAGAATTTTCTCCAGCACCACAATTTGAAAGCATCGATTATTTGGCACTCAGCCTTCTTTATTATTCAAATCCGACATCCACACATGATTACTGGAAAAATCATAGCTTTGACTATACAGATATTTGTTGGCAAAGTAATGTCTCTGCTTTTTAGTACACTGTCTAGGTTTGTCATAGCTTTTCTTCCAAGGAGGAAGTGTCTTTTAATTTGGGGGCTGCAGTCACTGTCTGCAGTGATTTTGGAGCACAAGAAAATAAAATTTGTCAGTGCTTCTACTTTTTCCCCATCTATTTGCCATGAAGTGATGGGACTGGATGCCATGATCTTAGTTTTTTGAATGCTGAGTTTTAAGCCAGCTTTTTCACTCTCCTCTTTCACTTTCATCAAGAGACTCTTCAGCTCCTCTTCTGCATATCTAGGGTTGTTGATATTTCTCCCAGCAATCTTGATTCCAGCTTGTGGAGAAGAAGTTCTGATACATGCTACAACATGGATAAACCTTGAAAACATGTTAAGTGAAAGAAGCTGGTCACAAAAGACCAGACAGTGTATGCTCCCATTGATGTGAAGTGATCGAACAGGCAAATCAATAGATAGGTGGCAGACTAGAGACGCTGGACCCAGGGCTGTTGGAGTGATATGGGGTTTCTTTGGGGGATAATGAAAATGTTCTCGAGTTGATTGTGATGATGGATACACAACTCTGTGAATATACTATATTATCAGTTAAGGGAATTGAGTCAGTTGAGGAACTGCTGCTTTCAAACTGATAAGCAAAAAAAAAAAAAGGATAAATAAGCACAGGATATACTCAATATCCCGTGACAAACCATAATGACTATGAAAAAGAATGTATACACGTATAACTGAATCACTTTGCTATACAGCAGACATTAACACAACATTGTAAATCACTATACTTGAATAAAATAAACTTAAAAAAAAGGGGGGGAAAAGCTCACTACTCAGGGATAATCTTTGTTAATCTTTTGTTTTCTGTCCTTCATATGAATGTATCAGGATGTAATGCATTGTAAAATTATACAGCTGTTCCCATTTAGGATATATCTGCTTCCATTCAGAGCTTCCCCCCCTTTCCTTAGTATTTTATATAGCATTTTCACATCTGTTTGTTGGAGTTCCTATCTTAGGTCACTTGGACATTTCATTGATATTTGTCTCGAGCTCCGCTACATGTATGTGGTCAGGAAAAATCTGCTCCATCCAATAGAAACCCAACCCACTGTGCAGACGCCTGATACACAGAAGGCATTTAACACCCTGTCCTTGACTGGAATACACAACCAAACAAAATGAGAGCCTGCTGTCCCTCCGTCTCATGAACGACACCCAGAATGCCCTGTTCGGTTTTGTGTTCTCTTTTCATAGGTATCGCGCTCCTGAGGTTTTATTAAGATCTTCAGCTTACAGCTCTCCCATCGACGTGTGGGCTGTCGGCAGTATAATGGCTGAACTGTATACATTAAGACCACTTTTCCCAGGGACAAGTGAGGTCGATGAAATCTTTAAGATTTGCCAGGTTTTAGGGACTCCTAAAAAAGTAAGTACTCTTGTCCCTAAGTTGTAACTTTTCATTATTTATAACTTTTGGCAAGCTAGCTGGTATTTGAATTTTTCAAATAGGCTTATGCTTTAACGGTTAATTTTCTTATAATCTTTTTTTTTTAAATTGGGATGGAATGAGGATTGCAGAAGCTAGAATTCTATCAGGTTGTGGAAAAATGGTGCTTGCCTCCCTTGAAGAACATAAGGGAGGATTTTCTATATTTAGAGTTCTATATGTTTAACTTCGAGCAGATGACCAGCTGATGGATACGGAGACATCCTTGCTCAGAATCTTTCCTCCTTGTTCTTGAATGTCCATTGGAATCACTTTATTAATGCCAAGTGTCCTAGATTTTATATTCTCTTAACCTTTTCTTGTTTACTTTTATATACCTCTGCCACAGATATTTAATTTCTTGAAATTAGGACTTTTCAATTAACTATTGCACTCAGCTAGACTTCACTTTCTGAGTTGTACTTATTTAATACATTTAAATATATATAATTACACCTTACTTGGGTGTGTGCCTTGTACTTAATATTAGACAAGTTAACGCAGCTATTAAAAGCTTAACAAAACTGTCATTTCCCAGCTGTGTGCAGTTTTTGACATTGGAGGCAATGCATTAACATATAATGCGGATCTTTGTAATAGTTATTCTCTTTGTAAATCACTTGTCCTTAGTTGTTCAAACTCACCTGGGTGCCATCATCACCATCATCATTAACGTTTTGAAATTTATAAAAGTGCCTTCTCATTTTTCCCCTAACTCTTAATTCAGTGTTCTGTCTATACTGTTTGTAGCACTGAGCTAGGTATGCCATTGGCTATTTCATTTTCACATTTATTTATGAGTCAACACTTCTTCATACATGAGGGATTCTTATATTATTACTATGTTTGTATTAAACTGATCACTAAAAACAATTTTCTTATTGCTGTCTCTCCCCCACTTATATATTCCTTCAACAGAGTGACTGGCCAGAAGGGTACCAGCTTGCATCCTCTATGAATTTCCGCTTTCCCCAGTGTGTTCCTATAAACCTAAAAACTCTTATTCCCAATGCCAGTAACGAAGCCATTCAGCTTATGACTGAAATGTTGAACTGGGACCCAAAGAAACGACCAACAGCAAGCCAGGTAAGACAAATCTCCTTGGTATAGCTTTTTTTTCTTCTTTTAATTTGAGGTTTTACTATATCTGGGGTATCTTCCTTTGCAGAAACAAGTCTATTTTTGACCAGAGTTTTACCAAGAGAATTAAGCCCTAAAACTTAAGGCACACACTGTACCTAATGAATTAACTTCCAGGCGTGTAAGATTCTTGGAAGGATTGCAAAAAATAGCCACTCCGGTGATTTTCTGTGTTTTGTGGTTCAAATGAGGAACCTACGGAGGTTGAGGCTGAAAGGAATCAATCTCTAATGATAAAAATTCAGGCATGGGACAGGCTAATTAGGAAGCAACTTGTCATGGGTGGTAAAAGAGCATCTCTTCAGTTAGACAGTCTCGTAGAATTTCCACTGCTCTCCTGCTGTTTAGAGGAGTCCTGTTCCCTCCACACAGCACGGTCGTCCCTCCGCGGGAATGGAGCCTCCTCTCTCTGGCTCCCACAGGAGGGCAGCATGTGACACCCACGCTTGGCTTCTTTGTGACTTATACCTTCAGCACCTACAGAGGAACCTTGTCTTGTGGTCTTAAAAACAGTACAGTTTTATCTGCAAATGGCGTAAATTAAAAAGTTGTTATGGGCTTTATGGTGGTCTTATTTAACTATTCATTAAGTGTTGAAATAAACCAAATAATGGTTTGGCTTTTTAAAAATTTAATTTGGGAAAATATTTTCTAAAGATCAACTGGAAGAACAGATAGGAAAGAATAACCAAGACAGGCTTGAATGAGAATAAGTAACTTGGGGGATGGTGGTAAGGGTAGACAGTTTGCCCTTTCAAATATTAAAGTAATCTGTAATGGGACTTCCTGGCAGTCCAGTGGTTCAGATTCCACGTTTCCACCACAGGAAGGGGTATGGGTTCCATCCCTGGTTGGGGAACTAAGAGTCCCACATGCCTCACAGCATGGCCAAAAAAATAAATTGTGTGTATTACAAGAAAGTCATAATCTGTTAAGTGATAGTAATTATAACAGTGAAGGTGCTGGCATAAGTGTGCTTAGTCGCTCAGTCGTGTCCGAGTCTTTGCAACCCCATGGACTGTAGCCCACCAGGCTCCTCTGCCCATGGGGTTCTCCAGGCAAGAACACTGGAGTGGGTTGCCATTCCCTTCTCCAGGGGATCTTCCCGACCCAGGGATCCATCCTGGGTCTCTGGCATTGCAGGAAGATTCTTTACCATCTGAGCCACGCTAGTACTCGTGTGGAGAAGGAAAAGGCAACCCACTCCAGTGTTCTTGCCTGGAGAATCCCAGGGACGGGGGAGCCTCGTGGGCTGCCGTCTGTGGGGTCGCACAGAGTCGGACACGACTGAAGCGACTTAGCAAGCAAGCAAGCACTCGTGTATTATTATTATAACAGTAATGCTGTTATTAATTAATGACAATAACTAATATTTATTGAGCAGGGACTTTATGTAAAATTTCTGACTGTCCTCACAAAAACTCTTATTAGGTACACATTATCACTGCTTAAAAATAAATAAACTGAGGAACTCAGACATTGCATAATTTGTGCAATATTGTATAGTCAATAATTGGTGGAAGTGAGATATTGTTAATTAAGGTAAATGGCAAAAGGCACAGTCACAAAATATTTTAATAGGGTCATTTTCTATTAGGAATTCTCATAGTTTAATACATTTTGAGTGGTAATAGGCTTTTCTGTTTTCATTTTTTATAAATACATGTGTATTTACAGACTTAACAGCTTCTGCCACTGTAAGTATCTATGCCAGTAACTTCACTGTTGTAATTACTATCACTTAACAATTATTTTTTATGGTAAATACAATTTACTTTTTTTTTGCCACACCATATGTATGTATATGAAAGGTAATGTAAATGAAAGACTAAAAAGAAATACTAAAAAGAAAAGCATCAAAATGTGAGCAGTAGTTTTCTCTTTGGTGTTGGCTTTAGAGATAATTTTAATTTCTTCTTGAGAACTTTCTATACATTGCTTATTGTATGCAATCAGTATTCCCTCAACAAACAGGAAAAAAATGTTATTATTTTTAAAGATTTCCTGTTTCTTTAAGGATGGTAGCTGGTATCTTAAAGGGGAAAAGTTACAGATGAAGCTTTGAAATTGCAAAACACACTCTTATAAATGTGTACATTCTTGCCTGAGTAATACTGACATGCTAATTAATGAGACTACTTGATTCAGAATTTGCCTCCTGGCTGCCAGGCACTGATGTATTTAAATCATCTACAGTGGTTGAGTTCCACCAAGCAGTGTCTGTGTAATTAACACATGCATGGGGTGTGGTAGGGGACAGAACGAAGTGTCTAAGGGGAAAACTCAGAATAAAACTCCCCCCCACTTCTGCCAAAACATACCTCCCTGCCCTTAACCTCTGTCTTGTTCACTATTTCAGTGCCGGGCTTTTCAGTGGAAGCAGGGAGACATAGTTAGGGAGAGGTTAAGTTCTGGATGCTGCCTCTATTCCTTCAAAATCTGCCCTTGCGCACCTAAGAAGTTCACTGTGGGTCATGGTTCTGCCTCTACATGGCGGGTGGGGACTGGCTTAGGGCAGGAGGTGCAGGAGAACTGGACTTGGTTATCTTAAGGAGCCACCCTCCACCAACACACACACACACACACACACACACACACACACAACAATAGAACTGGGAACTTCCCTCCCCATCCAGACATGTAATACTGACAAAGATCTATACGCACAGCTGAGCTGCAGATAAACCTTCAGACAGCCTCCAGACTAATTGTCATCAACCCCGGTGTCGTTAAGTCATTTAGTCGTGTCCCGCTCTTTGTGACCCCAGGCTCCCCTGCCCTTCACCAACTCCCAGAGCTTGCTCAAACTCATGTCCATCGAGTCGGTGATGCCATTCAACCTTCTCATCCTCTGTCGTCCCCTTCTCCTCCCGCCTTCAATCTTTCCCAGCATCAGGGTCTTTTCCGATGTTGGCTCTTTGCATCAGGTGGCCAGAGTACTCCGTGGTATTCCTGACATTTTTGACCCAATGATTCTTTGCTGAGGGGACGGGTTGGGGGCGGGCTGTCCTGTTCGTTGTAGGATACTTAGCGGCATTCCTGCAGCATGCCTAGACACCAGGAGCACTCCCCATCCCCTGAATTTGTGACAATAAAAAATATCTCCTAAGGGGCAAAGTCTCCCCAGTCCAGAACCCCTGCTCAAGACTGTGTCACCCAATCATCAGGTCCCCCCACCCAACTTCCACGTAATAGCAGCAGTTTGATGACTGATCCAATTAAATAGTGACCATTTTTACTAGTATTTTCTTTCTTGTTTTAACTAGTATTTTTATATTCTATCCCCTAAGTAATCTTCTCTTTGCTGGCATATTGTTAAATTAGGCTTTATAAGTATGTGTTTGTTATTGTCTTTCTTAGAATTTTTTTATTGCTAGTCAATATGGAGTTATAGTTAGAATAACCCTGAATTTTATATGATGGTAGAGTTTTTCATTAAAAACAAACTACGTAGAAGGCTTTCTTAACTCATTTCTCTTAATGCCTTTATGGGGTCTAAACCATTATCAGTATCTACCATTTTGGTTTGAATTTTTTTCAAATTCAGCCAATGTTACAAGCTAGAGTTTGTTTTCATATGAAGTCTTTAAAAGAACATTTGCTTTTGCATTGACTGGATGTGAAAATTACTGAATGTGAGTCTTATATTCTTCCTACTAACATGTACTTTTTCAATTTTTAAATGAAATTTAGTTCTCAAATTATTTTTTCCTGGGTATCTTTTTAAAGTCATCACATAAGGGAAAAGGTGGATGCTCTGTAAATCTTTGAAACTTACCCAGACGAGTGATACACGCCTAGCCCAACGCCGGATGGTAGTGTATACGCAATAAATTTAGGAGAAACCATTTTTCATTTGTTATTTCCATGCTGCTACAGGCCTTGAAACACCCATATTTTCAAGTTGGTCAAGTATTAGGCCCTTCCTCACATCATTTGGAATCGAAACAGCCTTTAAATAAGCTTGTGCAACCACTCGAACCAAAGCCATCTGCAGCAGATCCAGAACCTCAGCCTCTGCCGGACATAAACGACCAGGCTGCCGGACCGCCCCAGCTGAAGAACAGCCACCAGCCACTGCGGTCTATCCAGCCGCCGCAGAACGTGGGTGTCCAGCCAGCACCCAAACAGCACAGTCAGCAGAAAAGGCCGCCAACCCTCTTTCCAAGTATCGTCAAAAGCATGCCCACCGTAAGTAGCCCAATATGACACTTTGGATGGTTTGGTTCCACTAGGATTTCCTTTCTAGGCATTCTCTCAGCGTCGGGGAAGATATAAAAGATGTTTGTCTGTTTCGTTTATCCGTACAGACCCAGAACCCAGAACAGTGTCTAAAAGTGAAAGTGTGAGTTGCTCAGTCCTGTCCAACTCTTTGTGACCCCATAGACTGTAGCCCACCAGGCTCTCTGTCCATGGGATTCTCCAGGCAAGAATACTGCAGTAGGAAGCCATCCCCTTCTCCAGGGGATCTTCCCAATCCAGGGATCAAACCCCAGGTCTCCTGCATTTGCAGGTAGACCCTTTACGATCTGATCCACCAGAGAAGCTGTCTGGCACATGGTAAATTC
Source organism: Bos taurus (assembly GCF_002263795.3). Taxonomy (NCBI): domain Eukaryota; kingdom Metazoa; phylum Chordata; class Mammalia; order Artiodactyla; family Bovidae; genus Bos; species Bos taurus. Next base: position 45,381,452 of record NC_037350.1, read on the forward strand.
TCAACAAATATCTGTTGAATGAATAAATAAGTAAATGTCCACACTGATTTTGAACCACCCTGAGGGTCTTAAGGAGTCCACGTTACCTTTCAGACAATTCTGACTACTAGAAAGTTCTTCCTCACAGTGAACGAAAATCTGGTTTCAAAAAAAAAATTTTTTTTTTATGTGGGCCATTTTTTAAAGTTTTTATTGAATTTGTTACAGTATTGTTTCCATTTTCTGTTTTGGTTTTGTTTTGGCCGGGAGGCACGTGGAATCTTGGCTCTCAGACCAACGATCAAACCCATAGCCCCTGCATTTGAAGGCAGATTTTTAACCACCAGGCTACCAGAGAAGTCCTTGGTTTCTGTAGCTTTTAATAAAAGTGAATCAGTCTTTCAGAAAGGCAGCCTTCAGATACTGGAAAGGCAGCCTTACCTTACCTGCCGTTTTCTCCAGGAGAAACACACCCCCAGTTCCCTCTCAGGCTCCGCTGGAACTCACTGATGGCTGACTCCCCGAGTCCCCTCCCTGTCCTTCGTTCCCCTTCTCCAGAATTAGCGGCAGAGAGCAGGTAGGAAATACCTGTGGTGGGTGAATCACCACCACAGTTCCGGAACGGTGTTCACTCACGCATCAAGGGTTATCTTTTTTTTTTCCCCTTGAAAGGCACATAAAATGGTGACTCGTACCGGGAGGGAAAGATAAGGAAATTCAGTCGTAGCTACTCAGCGCCTTGCACTATGCAGCCCCCGTGTGCATTCCCAAAGTGACCTGAACAATTTACCGCCTTTCCTTCCTAGCACGCTGTCTCTTTTAGTAACTGCCGTTAGTCTTTGCCCTCAGCTGGTACCAAACTTACTACTGTAGAGTTCGTAAAAATCCACCTGCTACTTTATAAAAGTTATTAATGCTTTCCCTTTTCCAATCTTCTCAGACATAAGACGACTAGATGTTACTGGCGTTGTTCAGCAGCTCCTAACATAGAGTTCAACTGAAATACGAGTCTCGGGCTCAGACAAGGATAACTTTGATTAACTCTGCCCATCTGAGGCTTTGGATCTCCTTGTTCTCCTTAGTCTGGAGCTCATTCTCTCTCAAACACCACTTTTTGTTCATCACCCATCACTATGGCACCATGAGCTTCAAGCAATGGCATATCCACTCTTTAAGCATCTTCTTGCTTCACATGCAGCTGAATTTGCTGACCTTGCTTCCAAATTCCCAATTCTCAGTCACCTTTTACATGAGTTTACGTGAGCCCCAGAACACCCACGTTAATCTGAATAAAACCGCCTTGTTGTCTGCCCCAGCCTAGGTCTTCCTCATTCCTTATTAATGGAGCCACCCCTCTGAGAAGCCAGGCTCGCGCTGTGAAGTCACGCCTGCCTCTCCTTCTCTGTGTCCTGTAGGACCACACTCGGTGACTTAAGACAGAACCTGACCCCTTGTGGCTTAAACCAGGAGGGGTGTTTTTCTCTGATAGCAAGAAGGCGGGTGGTGGACCAGCCAGGGCTGGTGCCGCTTGTAAAGAGCACCGGACTGCCCTGTCTCCCTGTCCCCACCACCACGCTCAGCAGGGGGCTCCCGGTCCCATGGATGGCTGCTGCTCCCTGGGGTGGTGTCTGCCATCCCCAAGGGGGCAAGCGTGAAACACACAGGCACACGCCACCAGCAGAGCCTAACGCTGGCCCTCCTGGAAGCCCCTCCCAACAGATGCGCACTTCATCTCACTGGCTAGATCGTGTCCCCTGGGTACACAGAGCTGCGAGGGAGGCTGGCATTTTGTTTTAGCTATTTTACATGGGCAGACTGCCGCCCAGAAGAGAATCCTAGGAAGGAGACAGAGGAGGGTGGCTACTGAGGGGGCAAGCAGCAGTGTCTGCCACACTCACCTTGACCTCTGTTCAGAGAGACACTGAGTCCACACCTTTTATTCCTTGTTAACAGAAGCGTGTGCTTTCTCGAGCATTCCAGCCACGATGAATCTGCTGTCCTTGTCACTGCATGCCACTCTAACTGCAAAGGCCTCCTCTCTGAGGAGCCTGACCTTTCCCAAAAAGGGCCTTTATCACATGACTTTTTTTAGCTCAAAAACATCCAGCGTTCTCCGTGGTCCAGAGGACAGCTGCCATGTCTTAGGGATTCATGCACAGTCCTGCATCACAGAGCACCCGTCTGTCTTTACAGCCTCGTCCTCCAACAGCACAACACATCCAGTCCACTCAACTCCGTCTACATTTTCTCCCCAGAACACCCACTGACACTTCTCTATTAAAAAGATATACTTCATCCATTTCCTTTTCCAAACTGTAGAATAACAACAACAATACCTAACATACCTAATACAGTCACACTTACGTGCAAGGAAGTGAAAGTCGCTCAGTCGTGTCCAACTCTTTGTGACCCCATGGACTATACAGTCCATGGAATTCTCCAGGCCAGAATGCTGGAGTGGGTAGCCTTTCTCTTCTCCAGGGAATCTTCCCCACCCCAGGGCTCAAACCCAGGTCTCTCACATTGCAGGTGGATTCTTAACCAGCTGAGCCACCAGGGAAGCCCATACAGGCAAGGGCCCCTGCTAAAAACTTTTGATATATTTTACTATCAAATCCAAAACCACTAAGATATGAACACTGTATCCCCCCCCACACACACCACCATTTAAGGGGAAGGAAACTAAGGCTTTGAAAAGTTAGGTCATTTGCCCAAATAGCCACCCACGGGAGTTTTCTAGATTACACGTCAACGAAGACTCAGCTCTGATCCTGAGTACTCAAGCCTCCCGCAACCCAGGTTCACGGAGATCTTTCTCAACAGCCTATCACACTTTTAACCTGCGCTGCCTTTGTCAGCGTCTTAAAACACTGCGTGCCCGTGTGTCTCCTTAACTGTGGAAAGCCCCTTGAGGACGGGGACAGGCAGCGCCGAATGTGGCCGCCTGCACACAGTAGGCCCTCGGCCCCCGATTAAAGACGGCGACGCTGCTTTCCCACCACAGAAGCCGGGCGGCGCCCTGGGCCACAAAGGCGCCCGGAGGCGCTGGGGCCAGGCCGTGTGCAAGGCTGGAGACGGCTGGGCAGACCTGGAGGACAGCGACTTTGGAGCCTCCCACTCCAAGAAGCCAAGCATGGGCTCGTCCAAGGAGACGAGGAGCAAGGAGTCTCCGTTTCGGTAAGGGAGGGCTCACGTTTTCTCAGGAACATATATTTTCAGCCCGCGTCAACTTGACTCTACTCATTAAGCGCAAATGAGTGTAGATGGCAAAAGGTAAGAAGTAGCTTGGTGGTGTTTTCTTCTCTCAAACCCAGATCTCTGCGCTTACCTCTGGGGAAGTTTAGACCCCTGACTCCGCACAGGAACGAGTCTCGGGATCACTGGCTGAGGGTGTGGGGTGAGGGGTTATCACGTGCAGTGTTGAGTGTGCCCCCGCTGAATTACGATCCACTGTTACTGCCCTTTGAAGCCCACACGCCTCTTTGCAAAAAGCCAAGCACAATCTACAAAGGTCATGGTTTCCTCTGCCGGTAGCGTTCAGAGTGGATCATTTGCTTGCTGCTCTGAACATTTTTGCTCGTTTCCTGAACTTTTCTTGAAAGCTTGATATCTCTAGCAGTCTCTTTTTAAATTTTTAATTAGAAGATAATTACTGTACAATATTGTGATGGTTTCTGCCCGACATCAACATGAATACGTGTGTCCCCTCCCTCTTGAACCTCCAGTAGGGCTGTTTCTCATGAAGGGTCTCCCGGTGTCCAGGGCCACCCCAAAGCTGTGGCCAGTGGTTCAGAGACGACCAGTCACCTGAGTGTCCATCTCCCAGGGGGTCGAGTGGGTGGGGATCTCCCGGGGGTGAGCACGGAGGCCGGGGATCAGACAGGTGACAAGAGCAGCCAGTGTGGCCAGGCCTCCACATAGGAGCCGGGAGAAGGTTGTGGTGAAGGGCCACATGCAGAGCAACAGGCAGCAAAAAAAACACAAAATCACAGCCGTCTCCTCTGGCAGTGATGGCCGCTGCTCAGAGAAATGGCCTCTGCGCTAGACAGAGGCAGGCCGGCACGCCGAAGGCCTGCGTTGGGGCACCAAACCGGGGCTGGGGGAGGCCGGCGTGGTGGGCAGCTGGGTCCCTTCTCCCGGCATGTCTCACCAACGTGTTATTTCCCTGCAGGGCATTAGGCTCACCGGAAGTTTTGTCTGGGATCTCTCCTAGCCCTTCTTCCCACTGCAGCCCTCCTTAGCCCAGCCCAAAGTGTTTCCCAACACCCTCGTGGAGCCGCACCCCCGGAGTAGACGGGTGGACACGGCTGAGAGTCTCTCCCCTTTCAACACAACATCTTGCCACATCCTGAAGCCACAGCTGCCGCAGGTGTAGACAAAAAAAAACGGAAACACACTGTACTCAGGGCGATTGCTGCTTAGTTCTAAAATCTTTGTGCTGTACGCTGTCCAGTATCGGGAACGATTTCTGTGCACTGCAGTGTCTCTGCTCAGCCGGAGTTGACACTCGGGGCGTCTTATCGGAAACCAGTGGCGGGTCTGAAAAGGTGTGCAGAGGGTGGGGAGCGCCGAGCGGCTCACCTTGCTCTCCCCCACCCGGTGACACCCCTTCGTGTTGACTTTCGAGGCTTCCAGAGTCGGTGCCCGCGGGCTCCAGCTACTCAACGAGGGAAAACAAGAGCTTACCTGCTGCTGTTACCCTGAAATCAGATTCGGAACTGTCAGCTGCTTCCACGGCCAAACAGTACTATTTGAAACAGTCAAGATACCTTCCGGGTAAGTAGAGACCACAAAGTGTTTCCTGGTGGCGAAAGCATGCTAGCAGGTCATGCTCCAGGGCCTCTGAGTCTTTGATGAAAGGGCGCCCGTGACCCGCCGCTGCAGCCCTCCGCTGGCCTGCCTGTCACCAGGTACTGTTCTGGACCTTCTGCCTCTGTGAAATGGGCTCAAGGAACGCCTGGGAGCCGCAAGTCAAGATGATGAGTATGCTAGAGAAATACCACCCTCCCCACCAAAGCTGCGCCTTCATAAACGCAAAACTTTATTCAGACAGTTCTGCAGTCCCATTACAAGTTTTTTTTTTTTAAACAGATAGAATTTATATATGTTCCCTAAATAATCTGATGTGTGCTTTTAAAAGATCATCTAGCTGCTAGGTAGACCACGCTTAGGGGCTCAAAAGGGGTCGGGGGACTGGTCGCGGGCCTGCTGCCCATATCTGGGTAGAGAGGGCGAAGACTTGTTCTGGGACTGAAGTCCTTAGGACCGCGGTGAGAGGAGTGGGAATTATTAAGACCATAAGAGAGGGTGCACTTTGGAAAGGTGCAAGGCCCCAGTCAGTGTCAGTTCTGGTGTTGAAACCATGAGGAGGTTCTGTTCTGACTGCGAGAGCAGGGGTGTAACAGGGTTTTCCGAACACAGATTCCTGGGGGACATTTTTCCTTTTTTTTTTTTAAACTGAATCCACCTCACTGAAATAAAATCAGTGATTGTTATCTATAGAAGTTCGCCCTCTGGTGGTGGGAAAGGTGATTGTAAAATTTTCAGCAGAGGATAGTATTAGTGGCTCAGTCATCTCCTGACTCTTTGCCACCCTGTGGACTGTAGCCCATAAAGCTCCTCTGTCCATGGGATCCCCCAGGCAAGAATACTGGAGTGGGTTGCCATTTCGTTCTCCAGGGGATCTTCCCGAACTGGGGATCAAACCCGGGTCTCCTGCATCGCAGGCAGATTCTTTTAGCATCTGAGCTGCCGGGGCAGAGGATAAATGGATCCCAAACACCCTTTTCCCAGTTCTGCTTGTTTCCTAATGTAGTTTTCAAGTTATTTCAGGGTATCTGAGACCTGTCTGATTGTTTCCTTTTTAACCAGAAAGCTCTAACCAATTCTGCTTACTCTGGGTCAGAAGCATGGCTGTAAATTGAAGCCTAAGAAACACAGATAATCACGATGGTGTGATCACTCACCTAGAGCCAGACATCCTGGAATGTGAAGTCAAGTGGGCCTTAGAAAGCATTACTACGAACAAAGCTAGTGGAGGTGATGGAATTCCAGTTGAGCTATTTCAAATCCTGAAAGATGATGCTGTGAAAGTGCTGCACTCAATATGCCAGCAAATTTGAAAAACTCAGCAGTGGCCACAGGACTGGAAAAGGTCAGTTTTCATTCTAATCCCAAAGAAAGGCAATGCCAAAGAATGCTCAAACTACCACACAATTGTACTCATCTCACACACTAGTAAAGTAATACTCAAAATTCTCCAAGCCAGGCTTCAACAGTATGTGAACCGTGAACTTCCAGATGTTCAAGCTGGTTTTAGAAAAGGCAGAGGAACCAGAGATCAAATTGCCAACATCCACTGGATCATCGAAAAAGCAAGAGAGTTCCAGAAAAACATCTATTTCTGCTTTATTGACTGCCAAAGCCTTTGACTGTGTGGATCACAATAAACTGTGGAAAATTCTGAAAGAGATGGGAATACCAGACCACCTGACCTGCCTCTTGAGAAACCTGTATGCAGGTCAGGAAGCAACAGTTGGAACTCGACATGGAACAACAGACTGGTTCCAAGTAGGAAAAGGAGTTCGTCAAGGCTGTATATTGTCACCCTGCTTATTTAACTTCTATGCAGAGTACATCATGAGAAACGCTGGGCTGGAAGAAGCACAATCTGGAATCAAGACTGCCAGGAGAAATATCAATAACCTCAGATATACAGATGACACGACCCTTATGGCAGAAAATGTAGAAGAACTAAAGAGCCTCATGGATGAAAGTGAAAGAGGAGAGTGAAAAAGTTGGCTTAAAGCTCAACATTCAGAAAACTAAGATCATGGCATCTGGTCCCATCACTTCATGGGAAATAGATGGGGAAACAGTGGAAACAGTGTCAGACTTTATTTTTGGGGGCTCCGAAATCACTACAGATGGTGATTGCAGCCATGAAATTAAAAGACACTTACTCCTTGGAAGGAAAGTTATGATCAACCGATATAGCATATTAAAAAGCAGAGACATTACTTTGCCAACAAAGATCCATCTAGTCAAGGCTATGGTTTTTCCAGTGGTCATGTATGGATGTGAGAGTTGGACTGTGAAAAGAGCTGAGTGCCGAAGAATTTATGCTTTTGAACTGTGGTGTTGGAGAAGACTCTTGAGAGTCCCTTGGACTGCAAGGAGATCCAACCAGTCCATCCTAAAGGAGACCAGTCCTGGGTATTCATTGGAAGGACTGATGCTGAGGCTGAAACTCCAATACTTTGGCCACCTCATGTGAAGAGTTGACTCATTGGAAAAGACCCTGATGCTGGGAGGGATTGGGGGCAGGAGGAGAAGGGGACGACAGAGCATGAGATGGCTGGATGGCACCACTGACTCAATGCACATGAGTTTGGGTAAACTCCGGGAGTTGGTGATGGACAGGGAGGCCTGGAGTGCTGCGATTCATGGGGTCACAAAGAGTCAGACACGACTGAGCGACTGAACTGAAGAAACACTCAAAATTAGAATGAATTGTTTGCAATCTAAACCTGAGCCTTACTGTACCCTGTTCTGACATGTTTTGTCTCAAAGATGGCCCCTCTGGAGCTGGGTGAGAATTGAAACTAGAATTGAGCTCAGCTCAGTCACTTGGACAAACATTTATTGAGCACCTACTGTGAGCCAGCAGAGAACAGATACACAAAAGTGACCTTTGACATTTATTTATGGTCCATAGTTACTCATTGAATATCTTCAGGAATAACAGAGAATATTACTTTTGGGCCCCACCTTTTTTTTTTTTCAACTGTAAAGCCAAGTATTAAGGTCTTATTAAGCATCAACCTTCAGGATCATGGGAGCTCCCGAAATGTGCCATGTAATTTCAGGGCAGCATGACATTATACTACAAGGACTGGCAGATCTGTGACACTGGCCTTCAGGGAGAGAGACACAAGAGTCACAGTTACTGACCTGCTGCTGACCGGCTGTGAACTGGAGCGCGACTCTGCGGTTCTGTTTTGTTTCTTACGGTGGGACTGTGGTCATCAGCTCGCCCTGTAAGCCTTAGGTACTTAATGATCTCAAGGTAGTTGCTGCAAATAGAGTGTACGGAGGACATGCTAACCAGCTCTAGGACGCCCTCTGGTCTCACTCCCGGTTCCGGCACTTTTGAAACCTGGCTCTGGTGGACCCTTCTCGAGTCTCATCGTCACATACAGTCCTTCCTTCTACCTGGTGAATCCAGCATCCTGTGTCATTTCTGTGTGTGCCCCTCCCACCTGTATTTTCAATTTCTTAGCAAGACATGAATTCTGGGATCTGCCACCCGCTCGCCCCCCACTCCAGCCCCATTCAGGCCAGGTCCCATTCCCCCCACCCTCCTCCATCCTTGGGATTGGCTCCAGGTTTTTTCCCTTCCAGAAACACACTTCCCTACCAACTACCAAGTCCCCAGCATGATTCACATTTCAGCTTTAAAGTACCTTTTTAAAATAAAGACTGGCTTAGTTGCTTCTGTTTTTTGTCCCCTCGGCATGAGATTCTTCTAAATAATCCCCACACTGCTAATTGCTTCTCTACAGCTGTTGATGTCTCCCTTTTTATCAGAGTAGATTGTAAGCAGAGACGGCAATGGCACCCCACTCCAGTACTCTTGCCTGAAAAAACCCATGGACGGAGGAGCCTGGTGGGCTGCAGTCCATGGAGTCGCTAAGAGTCAGACACGACTGAGCGACTTCACTTTCACCTTTCACTTTTATGCATTGGAGAAGGAAATGGCAACCCACTCCAGTGTTCTTGCCTGGAGAATCCCAGGGACGGGGGAGCCTGGTGGGCTGCCATCTATGGGGTCGCACAGAGTCGGACACGACTGAAGTGACTTAGCAGCAGCAGCAGCAGATGGTAAGAGCCACAAGGGCAGAGACGGGTCTGTTCTGTTCACCACTTTTTCCCCAGTGCCACACACACTGCCTGGCATGCGGGAAGTGCTCGGTAAATATTTGCTAACTGAGTTTTTAACTTCCTTTGAGAGGAGGGATGATAGTAGAGTGATTTCTGCGTCTCTTTAAGACTGTTTAGTTTAAGAAGGTGGTCTAGAAAAGCCTGTAAACTAATACATGTTTTAAAATTCTACATTTTGTCTATTTCCAAGAAAACGGAAATCTTTAAAAAGACAAAGAATTGAAGCAGTTACCTTCAAAAGTGTAGTATGTATGTCCTTTTAAGAACTCGGAGTATTGCAAGGCTAATTGTCTTAAAATAACTATTCAGGGCTCATTCTTTGTTGAACTATAAAAAATGTTCACCTAGATAGATTTGTAGTTTTCCCCCCTGACCTGATACCTTCATTGTGGGTAAATATTTAAAGATGTTTTTAACCTGAGTAATTGCTACTTGGTGCATCTTCTTTATTGTTGGGTAATTGCTTATTGTAGTTCTATTTGTAGGTATTTTATTAGAAACCAAAATCCATAAGGAGCTACATCCTATAATAAAGGGAAATGATTTACCTGATGGAGTGTTTCCTTAGAGAACTGATGATAAGTAACCTTGAGGCTCAAGTCAGAACCACCAGGAGTGTTTCTGGCTTTAAAACCGGGGATATTATATGTCTCAGAAACGTGAAACCTTGCCAAGAAGCTCTGTGAAAAGCCAGAGCCTGTATCACCTGGGGCCAGCTTCTGACTCACTACATTAGTGGTAGAGAACCCTACACATACAACCCAGAGGCTTAGACAGTGTAATGTCTCTGGTGTCTCCTAAACTGAACCAAATTTAATTATCAGTAAAAAGACAGTAAGTTCAGGAAGCGTTCAAATCTCTTTAAAACATATTAAGCCAACACCTTCTGACCACTGGGTAACAAAGGCTGATTCCACCTTTCCCAGATTTTGGAAAATCATAAATAAATTGTTGAGATTTTACTGTATCTGACATGCAAATAAGCTTGCCAGATGAATCTTTATGTGTACTTTCCAACTTCTCAGTTCCCCTGGGTTCTTGGCCACATGTCTGTTTTTCCAGCTGAATCCAGAATGTTTTCCCAGCTTGAAACCAACCAAGAAGGGTCTGGCGTAGATCGCACACTCAAAATGAGTGAGTGACATGGAAGTGTCTTTTGGAAGATTTTTGTGCCATCTCAGTTTTTACGAAACATTTAGCAGGAAATGTCCAATGTTTATTTGCATTAAAAAAAAAAAAAAAAACACCTTACATTTCTAAAAGACACTGTGAGGATTCCAGGTTATTGTATTGAGGGTTAGGAAGGTGTCACATAGCAAATATTTGCTATCCTACAGCCAAAATTTATTTCCATTCCCCCAAGTTATTTCTAGTCTTAGTTTTAATGTATATTTCTCCTTCAAGTTTACAATCGCACTCTAACCTCTGAAATGACTGTTTTGTCCTTCTAAGGTGTCAACCCCAAGAACGTGTCCATGGTTGCCAGTGGAAAGGATATGAACCCGTATGTCTGGAACAACCGGTTGTTTCCTAAGTCACTGGGACCCTTGGGGGCAGAACTTGCTTTCAGAAGGAATAACACAGGTAAAGCAAGATTGCATCCAAAGTATGAATTTGCATTGTTCTCCTTCTGCAGATTTTTACTTTTAAATGTACTGGCTGCCTTCTTCCAACCAAGGTGGCTTTGGGGGCAAAGGAGGGTTTCCAGCTGGTCCTCAGCATGGAGAGTTTTCAGGAAATCACTAGCTAGATCTTAACTTCTCTGTGGGTTCTTTCCTAAAAGATCTGCCTGAGCAGGGGTCTCTTTTCTCCTGTTTTACAAAAGAAAAGACTTGTCAGCACTCACACCCACCACTCAGGTGTGAAAATATCTGGGGTGCCAGTCAAAGGGCAATTTGATGTCTTGGTGTCAGTGTTGAGACAGTGAGTCCCTCTGATGACTGGGGGACAGATTCTTTTTAAGTCTGTTTCCATTTCTTGTAAAAAAAAAAAAACAGAAGGTGAACCTGAGTTACAGATGAATGATAATTAAAAATCATTCTTAGAACTAATACAATACTGTATTAGTTCCACTGTACTCCAACATAAAATTTAAAAACAATTTTAGATCATTTTTTATGAGATCACTGTGTGATATTTGGTAACTCTGAACAGAGTTCAAAGACTACAATCATAAAGCTGTAACTAAACACCTTTCATTTCCTACTATGCATTTATGAGATTTCTTGTTACTTACCATCTTAAAAAAAATTAAAGCTGAATTCTGTCTGATTTTAGCAATAAATAATATTTATTTGGGCTTCCCTGGTGGCTCAGCAGTAAAGAATCCATCTGCAATGCAGGAGATGGGAGTTCAATCTCTGGGTCGGGAAGATCCCCTGGAGGAGAGCATGACAACCCACTCCAGTATTCTTGCCTGGGAAGTCCCATGGCCAGAGGAGCCTGGCAGGCTATAGTTCATGGGGTCTCAAAGAGTCAGACACGACTGAGCATGCTGTATTTATTTATGGATACATGAACCACTTGTATAAGGTTCTATCTTTCTCATTAAGAGATGAATTTCAAAAAAACATCCAGCCTTTCATTTTTAATAATAAAGTTTTATAATATTCACCTTTTTGATTAATTATATACAATGAATCATTCTAACTAATACAGAAAAAAAATTTTTAATATACTTATGGTTGGTTACGAGACCCTTTTTTAAAGGTTTTAATCTATACATATTTTTGACTGGTTAAAGACTTTTAAATCTATGTTTGGATAAAATGAGTTGACATATGAATAAAAATAAAATTTTAGAGAGAAAAGAGATTCATGTGAAATTCTCTGTCACAAAGGACTGTGGTCACGTATTTCTTAAGTCAGAATTGCTGCTGCTGCTGCTGCTGCTGCTGCTGCTAAGTCACTTCAGTCGTGTCCGACTCTGTGTGACCCCATGGACGGCAGCCCACCAGGCTCCCCCGTCCCTGGGATTCTCCAGGCAAGAACACTGGAGTGGGTTGCCATTTCCTTCTCCAGTGCATGAAAGTGAAAAGTGAAAGTGAAGTCGCTCAGTCGTGTCCGACCCTCAGCTACCCCATGGACTGCAGCCCACCAGGATCCTCCGTCCATGGGGTTTACCAGGCAAGAGCACTGGAGTGGGGTGCCACTGCCTTCTCCATAAGTCAGTACTGGTGAGGGTAAAATCACTATGGTTTAGGTTCCATTGGTTGTATTTAAGAGAGAGATGTAATAGTTTATTTTTAAATATCTATAATCACACTAGGCCAGAAGGTATATCCTTTGGCATTGCTAAGACTTATGGTGAAACATTTTAGATAGCAGCTGAAAGTGAGCTCTTTTTTAGAAAGGAAATGTAGGTGGTATTGGATCAAGAGGGAGAGGGCCACTGTTGTAGCAGCTGAGGAGTTCTGAGTGCCATCACATACTCTGACAGCTCACAGGCTTTCTCCCTGCTGTGGAGACTCAACTTATCCATCTAACAGTGCTGAGATGTCCGACACTGCAGCTCTGCAATTTCCTTCTTTTTTTCTCAGTTACTTAAAAATAGTATTTGCTGGACCGACTGGTTGAATACAGTCAAATGACAGCCCCACAGCTTTGAGCCTCAGGGGAATAGATGATCAACAGCAAATGAAAGCGGTGACTGCACAGAAAACATATTCTCCTTTCACGGTTTCTCTCTGGATCTTTTCACTAATCATGAAATTCATTTTTTCCTCTGCTTTTCCTGTTAACAGTCTCCTTCTTGTTCATTCTTTCTTTCTGTCTGCCTTCTCTTTAGAAGAAAGCATAATCAAACCCATTGAAAAGCTATCATGCAATGAAAGTTTCCCTGAAAAATTAGAGGACCCACAAGGTAATTTCTGGGCATGGTAGATGAGTACGGTGTGTCCTCTGAATCTCCTGTCCAATGTGCCTCTCAACATCTACCCCAAACCTTGTCGTAAGAGGACCCTGTGATGGCCAAGGGCCCCTGCTTCCAGGGGTCAGACCAGGACTAGGAGAGATGGGAGCGTCCACACCGCGAGTGGCCTCCTTCAGTTGTTGGGATTCTAAGCATAACTTGCTCTCAAAAAAGCTCTATGCTTGTCTTCTTAAATTATGACAATTTATAGAAATCAAGCAAATCTGCTGAAAATAACTGAAAGAGTATTTTCACTGATAGCGATGGAGGGTGATGACAGCTGACACGTGATGGACAGCAGATCCTGTGCTAAGTGCTCCGGATCCACCTCGCTCAGTCCGTACAACAACCCCTGTGAGGACAGGTGCACTCGTCAGGGTGATTCTACAAGGTGATGAAGTGCCAGAGGGACAGGGGCTTCCTGGAAGGAAACCCACTCTCAGGTCACGAACTGGAGCCATACAAACCCAGGGGCGCTCAGGGTGACCTTCTGGGTTCACGTTTGATCTTGGTCACTTACTTTGAGAACTTAGCCAGGTCCAGCGTGGGTAACATGCCTCTAAGGGGGTTGTTATGCGGACTGAATGGGAGTGAGTGCCTGTACGCTCGTAGTACCTCGCATGAAATATAGAGGATGCCCTCCAAGTAGAATTTAGCATTAGTAGTGGTTGTAATCAAAGTTACTCTCCGGTGCTTTAAAAGTATTAACCTTTTGACTCTGAAACTTTATGATACATCACTAGGAAATCTTGGAAGTTATGCTCCTTACAATCAGTCAGGATATATTCCTTCCTTTTTCAAAAAAGAAGTGGGGTCAGCTGGCCAGAGGATACACTTAGCACCGATTGGTGCAACAGCTTCAGGTAAGAACAACTTCAGATAACAGTTTTTGAGAATTCTGATGAGAACAGAGCGTCCAAAGACTGGAGTCACTTTTCCTGAGTGAAAACTTTTCAATTAGTCTCATCTATTAACTACAGTTCTAATTGCTTTTGGCAAAATGTCCCATTTTCCTTCCAAAGATGTGGTTTGATGAGTCTAATGATAGGAGTCACTTACACAAGGATGTTGCCACTGAATTGTCCCAACGACCTCATCAGGTCGACCTTTTTCAGATGAGGAAGCTGGTGTTGTAAGAGGCTCACTGAGGGTCACTCAGCTCGTAAACGGTGGAGCTGGGACTGACCCTGTTCGTCTTAAGTCCAGAGAGAGTGCTGCGCTGCACGATGAGATGTGAGAGGATCAATCTCTCAGAGCTCCCTGCCTGGTACCCAGCACTGAGCAAAACTCTGAGAGATGCTGAGGCTCTGCTGCATGTTAGTTCACGGGCGGCTCTTCTGCAGGTTCGTCTTAGGCTTTAGAACTAAACCACAGAACTCTCACCGGCACTTGCCTTGCAATATAGTAGGTGGTGAAGTCTCCTTCCCCACCCTCCAACGTAAGGACTAGTTAGGTCACTGCTCTGCAGTTGTATGGCGTACGACAGCCACATTCAGGGGGATGCTCTTGAAACGGAGGTGAGGATTCTGAACTTGCATTGACAAGATTTGACCATGAATGTTGTCTAAATTATTTCAATCTAAAATAGATATCCTGCCTGATTAAAGCACCTAAAATTAACACTGAGGCAGATAACTTCAAGTTTGATAAGGTACCAAGGTACAGTTTAATTTTTATGAGTTGACTTCAAAAGTCTTCTCCCAGCCAGGATTTATATTAGAACTCCTGGTTAGAGTCACCAGTCACACTCTTGGAGTTAAAATTGTAAAAACCACTGGACTTTCATATTTTACATCTTAACCACAGTAGAAGTGCTTACGCAGTACTAAGTTACCTTATCTGTGAAAAGAATTGCTTCAGGATTTCTCTGCTGAAACAAAATATACAAGTAATTTTATACAGCAATACTTTTTATAAAGCCTCAAATATTTTAAGCCAGCCTTATCACGAGTCATTAGCCACAGCTTGCTAGCACTTTTTAATATGAAGACAGAAAATTATAATGTCTCAAAATTATTCTGAGTACCTGAGAAAGTAAGAGTGAGTATTTTTGAACATATTTTTTATAAGAGATTGGAGGCCTTTATATATTAATTATTCTGTCAGATTAGCATGCATATGCCTGGTTTCATTTTTTTTTTCCTAAGTAAAATGCTCTCTCATAACTTTTCATCTCTTCCATTTACTCTGCTTATCAGATTTTCCTACAGATCGTGATAGGAGGAAAGGTAAAAAAAAGAAGTAAATATTAACCATTCTCAAGTGGTCAATGCAAATCCTTAGGAAAACACTGTTCTGGAAGAGATGTGTCTTCCAGCCCTCCCACTGGTGTGACAGTTTCCCACAAGAGAATAAAACCAGGTCATTACCGTATTTACTCGACTATTTCCCCGTCTCTCGGCCTCCCTCTCTGCTCTAGTCCTCATCCTCGAGTTTGGAGAAGAAACGTCAGATTAGCCACAGCCTCCCTCGCCAGGTCGTCTCTCATCCCGAGCCCCCTTGTACCTCCCTGTCCCCTGAGCTGACAGCCACAGGGACTTGGAGCAGGGACCCGCTTCAGACACCGCCTGTCCTGAGGCACGGTAACTCACTGAATTCTCCCAGCGCCTCTGCGGCAGAAGGTGCCATCGTGAGCTCCACTGCACAGAGGTTTCTGTCTTGCTAAAAGTTACAGATCACGTTCTTAACTAAAGGCAAACACCTTTTCCTTTGGCCAAGAAGGAACTCCTTGGTTTCGGGCAAGGGGTTAAACGCCTCTGAGGATACATGCAGGTTTTAAAACAAACACACAGCCAGCATCCACGGGCTCTCAGCTCCGCTCTGGGGGTGGTGCAGGGTGGGCTACCAGGTTCTTCACCCCCAGGGGGCTGGAGTCCTAAAAGAGTTACTTCTCAGCAAAGACTCCTGCCTCAGTGGCAAAATGATTCCCTTTTGGGGGAAGGTTTCATGAATACTGGCCTGAACACAGTCTCCTTCAAATGCATTTAGGACTTGACTTAGTCACTAAGTCACGATGTGGAGAAAAAGCCGCTCTGGGTGTTACTCCCCGGGGCCCTCACTTCTCACCCACTGGTAACTTAGGAATGGGTTCCCTTTCCCTTCTCTGAGCTACCGGGGCCTCCTCCTGAGTGCCCTCTCCTCCACCCTCCCGTGGTACCATTCTGCTCGGTTGGAGTCTTCAGATGTGAGGGCGCTAATTTATCATACTGATGGTGGTCTGTATCCCAGTGGGTTATAACTAAAGGGCAGTTTCTAGAAAACAGGCACACTTAACTGGCCCTTCTAGACGCTGTCCCTGTCTTTGTTAGGGAGCTTTGTATTGCCTCTGAGAACTTTAAACCAAGTAAGTGTGGGATGAAATGACCTGTTAAAACCAAGAAAGAGCTCCTGGCCTCCCTGTCCCGACCAAACCACCAACCTCCCAGGTGACCGTCACCAGGATGGCGCCTCACTTAAGGCTATGTTCTCTGTCAGCCAAGGTTAGCAGCATGTCAGGACCCACCTGCCCCCATGAGTTCCTCCTACACTCCCGATTCTACGGTAAAAATGTAAGAAAGAAACGGGAAAACCACGCAGATAAATAGAGCAGAGCTATTATTAAGTGTACAGAATGGTTAGTTATTTCAAAATTGACTCCTATAGAGGATAATCCAAGAAAGACACCGACCACACAGTGTCAAAAGGTATTTAAATCCCAAACAGAAAGATGGACCATCAAGTGAGAACAGCTTGACACCTGGCTGCCAGTTTGAAGCAAGGAAGGGGCAAA
This sequence comes from Bos taurus, assembly GCF_002263795.3. Classification (NCBI taxonomy): domain Eukaryota; kingdom Metazoa; phylum Chordata; class Mammalia; order Artiodactyla; family Bovidae; genus Bos; species Bos taurus. The sequence goes on from NC_037350.1 coordinate 45,398,053, forward strand.
GCAGGGACTGAGGATGTTAAAAAGTTCTCTACAAAATGATTTTGTCATTTGAGATGTTCAAGCAATCAGAGCTCATAAACTGTTCAGGTAACAAATGTCTAACACAGTAAAATGTTTCACAAAGTTCTCATCAGCCAAATCCAAGTATGAATAAAACGAGCCTTGTGATGAAAGGTTTGGGGTCATGTTGTCATCCATGAGTTGCCCAATAAAACATTTAGGTTTCTTGACTTAAAACCACATTTTCAAGTTTAAAGAGGAACCTACTATGGGGCCCCATGAAGTCAGACTTTACAGGACAATTCTGAATGCATTTTCTGTAGAGACCCTGTGTTCAAGTGTCATTTAGATGTAACCACAGTGTGATATAAATACTAACACGTGGGAAAGACTGCGGGCAAGAGAAGGGGGCACAGAGGATGAGATGGTTGGATGGCGTCAACGACACAGTGGACATCTGAGCAAACTCAGGGAGATAGTGAAGGACAGGGGACCTGCTCCCTGGGGATGCCGTTCATGGGGTCGCAGAGTCAGACATGACTTAGCGACTGATCAACAACTCTGTGGGTATTGTCCATTGAACTGAAACCAAGGAGCTGCTCTTGGTCACCCAAGATGGTATTGCCTACCTAAATATGATGGGCGCTTCAGTGAGCAAAACTTGGAAGAGCAGCAGTGTCAGAACTGCAAACCAGAAATTATGGCTCGGAAGCTGCTGAAAATGCGAACTGGCATCAGCACAATTCTACCTTAGAATTTTTGGTTTATATTTGTATATGCATATATATAAAAACTTTAGAAAACACTGAATTAATCTTTTAAATTCAGACATCCCCCCATAAAATGAACTGCTTTATTTTGCATGGTCATCTGAATAAAATTCTAATTTCTGATTGTGCTTTCTTTCAGAATATCCCTGGAACACCAAAACTGGTCGGGGGCAGTTTTCAGGACCTACTTATAATCCTACAGCCAAGAATCTAAATATTGTGAACCGTGCACAGCCAGTGTCCTCCGTGCACGGGAGGACAGACTGGGTGGCCAAGTATGGAGGCCACCGGTAGGAATCTAGCGTGAACCCCACGGCGTCACGCCACGGAGTCCACCAAGTCCCCCTGACCCTGGGACATGTCTACAGCTGTCTATTTCTACTGTGTTCTGGAAGAAATATATAATAGTGGGTACTCTGAAGAGCAAAAATCATCTCCTGTTTTTTTCCTAGAAATGAAATGCATTTTCTTAGCATCATTGCCCACAATGCTGATACGGGTAGGACTTTAAAAGTATTGAATAAACTTTATTTGCCAAAGTATCAAGTATTTGATCTACAAATTAATAGATACTACTCTAAGAAGCTTTTTTTTTTTAAAAAGAAAAATGCCTCCAGAAATTAAGTGTTTAGAGTGTTTTATATTTGCCCCGACTAATACTTTGTTTGGCCTCAAAGGTTTGTTTTGGTTTTGTACAGCAATTACATAGATGCCTGTGGGCTGTCAATTACGGTTCTTTGCGACCAAGGTTCTCCTCTACCATTTGGCAGTGGTAATTTATAAAAGATGGTAATTCATCATTTTCCTCTTTTGGAATGAGATAATTTTGGGAGCAATGATAATTCCAACCTACAGCAGGGTGTCTTTCTTAGAAATACTTCAACAAAGATTTCAAAATTACGTCACCTGATTATAGCAGAGAAAGTCTCCTGTTTGATTTTGACCGATACAACCGCTTTGCATTAATGGTGATCATCAAACCCACTGCTTGATGACTTCCAACTTAACCAAGTCAAGGTTCTGTCATCTTCACATCAAGTGTGTTCATTACTTTCAAAATGCATTCTTTCCGTGTTCCCACCACAGTATGCCAGCTTGTTCTCCAAAGCAAATTCTTGCTGCTGCTGCTGCAGACAGATCACTGACTCAGCTCTGAATGTCACACTTGCTCTGAAGAGCAAATGCACTTGGTTGCTATAGCAGTGATCTCACTTATGACATATTTTCTTAGTTTTATTTTTAAATTGGTATTTAAAATTGACATTTTGAACTTATAACTGGTCTAGTTAAGCCTGTCATTTTATGGACTGGATATTCTTTTTAAAGAATAATGTTATCAAACTGCTGATATCTTATGCATTTTACGACTTTATAACAAATGCAATTGGTATCATTTTGTGGATATTATATAAAGGCACATTATAAGATAATAAGAATATGGTATTTTTGTACAAAAGACTCACCTTGTTGGAAAATGTTAAAATCTAAAGAGTAATTTATATTAGTATTAGTGATAATGGCCATATATATATTTGTAGTTTTAATGTCTCAAAGCTAAAATACTCTTTTGTGTTGCTGGGAAACTTTTAAACTGTGAATAGATATTAAAATTGATATGGTTAACTAGTCTGTTTTCTTTACATTTTTAAACTTTATACTCTTACTGAGGCCTGTTTTTGTTGTTAATGTCAACTTTTTTTTAAAACCAGTTTCAGGTTTATGAAGCGTCTACTCAGAAAGGAGAGTTTCCATACACTCCCTCATCTCCCCCTCCTCATCCTCCCTACTGTGACTATCTTGCCTAAGTGTGGCACATTGGCTACACCTGATGCACCAATATTGATTCACTGCTATTAAAGCCCACAGTGTACATTAGGGTTCAGGGTTCTGCACTGTATATTCTGTGGGTCTGGACAGCATGTATAATGACATGTGACAACCGAAGTTGTAGAGTATCATACAAAACAGTTTTCACTTCCGCAGAAATCCCTTCCTCCCTGCAAACCTCTGGCAACCACTAATCTTTTTATTATCTCCACAGTTTTTTTTTCCACAATGTCATGCAGTTGGAATTACATACCATATAGCCTTTTCAGATTGGCTTCTCTTGCTCCGTAATATCCATTTACAGTCCCTCGCTGTCTTTTCTTGGCTTGGCATCTCATTTCTGTTTATTACTGACTAGTATTCCATTGTCTGTATGTGCACTGTATCATCGTTAATCCATTCACCAGCTGAAGGACATTTGGTTGTTTCCAAAGTTTGGGCAATTATGAATAAAGCTGCTGTGAACATTCACGTGCATGTTTTTGTATGGATGTCAGTTTTCACTTCACTTGATTCACTGCTGGATCATATGGTAGGAGCATGTTTGATTTTGTAAGAATAAAACTATCTTCCAAAGTGGCTCTACCCTTTTGCATCCCCACCAGCAGTGAATGAGAATTTCTATTGCTCCACATCCTCACCATCTCTTGGTGGTGTCAGTGTTTTGGATTTTGGTGTTCTAATAAGTGTGTAGTAATATCTCATTTTTAATTTGCAACTCCCAGAAGCACAAGCTGGAATCAAGATTGCCGGGAGAAATATCAATAACCTCAGGTATGCAGATGACACCACCCTTATGGCAGAAAATGAAGAGGAACTAAAAAGCCTCTTGATGAAAGTGAAAGGAGAGAGTGAAAAAGTTGGCTTAAAGCTCAACATTCAGAAAACGAAGATCATGGCATCTGGTCCCATCACTTCATGGGAAATAGATGGGAAAACAGTGGAAACAGTTTCAGACTTTATTTTGGGGGGCTCCAAAATCACTGCTGATGGTGATTGCAGCCATGAAATTAAAAGACGCTTACTCCTTGGAAGGAAAGTTATGACCAACCTAGATAGCATATTGAAAAGCAAAGACATTACTTTGCCAACAAAGGTCTGTCTAGTCAAGGCTATGGTTTTTCCAGTGGTCATGTATGGATATGAAAGTCAGACTGTGAAGAAAGCTGAGCGCCGAAGAATTGATGCTTTTGAACTGTGGTGTTGAAGAAGACTCTTGAGAGTCCCTTAGACTGCAAGGAGATCCAACCAGTCCATTCTGAAGGAGATCAGTCCTGGGTGTTCTTTGGAAGGAATGATGCTAAAGCTGAAAACTCCAGTACTCTGGCCACCTCATGCGAAGAGTTGACTCATTGGAAAAGACCCTGACGCTAGGAGGGATTAGGGGCAGGAGAAGGGGACGACAGAGGATAAGATGGCTGGATGGCATCACCGACTCAGTGGACATGAGTTTGGGTAAACTTCGGGAATTGGTGATGGACAGGGAGGCCTGGTGTACTGCGATTCATGGGGTCGCAAAGAGTCGGACACGACTGAGCAACTGAAGTGCACTGCTCCATATAAACTTCTAGTATTAGTTTACCACTATCAACAACATAACTGGGTTTTTAAAATTAGGATTGCAGTGAGCAAGCAATATGGGTCAAGTCGGGAAGAACTGACATCTTGACACTCTTCAGCCTTCCTGCTGCTGCTAAGTCGCTTCAGTCATGTCCGACTCTGTGTGACCCCATAGACGGCAGTCCACCAGGCTCCTCCGTCCATGGGATTTTCCAGGCAAGAGTACTGGAGTGGGGTGCCATTGCCTTCTCAGTCAGCCTTCCTATTCATGTACAGTAACTGTCACTCTAGGTACATCTTCTTTGACTTCTTTCATTAGATTGTCATTTTCCTCATAGATCTTATATGTATTTGTTGGATTTATACCCATTTACTTGTTCGTTTACAAGGAAGCAAATGACTTTTTTATACTAAAATTGTACCCTAATACCTGTTTTAATCACTTATAACATTAAATAATTAAATCCAGGACCTTTCCCACCCCCCCAGGAAAATTTCTTTGAAATTTTCTACATAGACAATCATGTCACCTGCAAACAAAAATAGTTTTATTCTTCCTTCTCAATCTATAGCATACTATTAATTTCCTTTCCATGTCTCATTGAACTAGCCAGGACTTCCAGTACAATGCTGAATAAAAGTGGTAAGTGTGAACATCCTTGCCCTCATCCTGATCTTAGCAGGAAAACATTCAGTTTTGCCTTATTAAACAAGATGTTAACCGTAGGGTTTTTTGGTTTTTAATAGATTTTCTTGATTAAGTTGAAGATGTTCCTATATTTTCGAGAGTTTTTATTATGAAGAGTGTTAGATTCTGTCAAATGCTTCTGCATCTACTGAGAATGATCACTGATCGTAAGATTTTTGTTCTTTAGTCTCTTGATACGATAGATTACAGTAATTGATTTTCAAATGCCTGAGACAGTTTTGTATACCTAGAATAAATCCCACTTGATCATGTTATGTAATTCTCTGTATATATTCTTGGATGTGATTTGCTAATATTTTGTTGAGTATTTCTACACCTACGTTCATATATAGAGAGAGAGCTTTTCACTAGGTTTGAAAATATTTTAAATTAAATGTGAAACAACATAAATATGTGAAGCAAAGATTAATCATAAATACCAGAAAAAACAGAGTTGGAGGTTTTTCTTATAAAACAGATCAGAGGCCTTAAAAATAAGACATGAGTAACACAGCAAACAAAGTGTATCCAACATACATACTATGTAGATTTTTGACCAATAAGGCAAAACGCTAACATTTAACAGGCACAGAAAGTTTACATTAGGCTACAAAGAAAATGTCAAATATAGAAATATGTAAACTACTTCTTTATACAGTAGAGTAATAGTAGAATAAAGTATTACTTAAACATTATCCCTTAAAAATTCAAAAATATTTTTCTAAACACTTCAAAGTCAAAAGGGAAAATCAAATCTGAAATAAATACCCTTAGAAATGGAAAATGACAGACCTCTGTATTAAAACTTGTAAAAGTCAGTCAAAACAGACTGCAAAGAAAAAACTAGTTTTTGTTCCACTTACGAGAGAAACAAAACCACTGAAGACATGGTGAACCTGAATGTTTAAGAGACTAGAAAGAGGAATAATAACTTTCAAAAGTACAAAGGAATTAAGGTAAAAGGATAACATAATGTCCCAGGAGCAACAAGCATCATCCAGCACCAGGTCTTGGCTTCCAATACACTGTCCAATAAAAGAAACCAGGGCTCCTTGGAGAAATGGTGGATTCTGGCGCTGGGGTGTGAAACATACAAGATGTGCCTGGAGCCTCTTACAGTGCCAGGAAATAGTGAAGTCCTATAAAAACAAAAGCAAGAAAGCAAAAAAAAAAAAAGCCTACACTGACTGGCTGTATCAATGGGCCATGGGACAACTAAAAGAGCACCCCATGTTCACAACCGCAACGATCTGAACAAGAAAACCGATGGAGAAGTACTGGATTACAACCCAAACCAGAAAATCATCATACCTAAGCCCACACTGAACGAGTGGATGGCTGGATGGACCTACAGACCGAGACGAGGAGACATCTTCCATGCACCCAAATTCCATGTAATTTTTATGTAGACACTCTGACCTCCGGAGGCAGAGCACAACTCTCCATTTCTTAAGCATGGAGCACGCAGAGTGACTTCCTTTCAGAGTACCACATGGGAAAGTGGGGAAAAAAGGAGTAACTTCACCATGGAGAAGCCTGAGGAACACTACCTCAGCCAGATGACCAATGTCAGCATCGACAATAGTGTATACATGTTCATATATGTAACCTGAGGAACACTACCTCAGCCAGATGACCAATGTCAGCATCAACAATAGTGTATGTATGTTCATATATGTAACCTCCATCTGATGTGATGAAATCGACACTTCACCTCTGTGATCTTCCTCCTAAAAAAACCCAGATCCCAGTCTAACCACGAGAAAGACACGAGACAAATCTCAACGGAAACGCATTCTATACAACAACCTGATCAGTACTCCTCAAAACCCGGTCACCAAAAGCAAGGAAAGTCGAAGGGATGGTCACAGCCATGAGGACCCTACGTGGCAACTAAATGTAATATGCTACCCTAGATAAGATCATGGAACAGAAAATGGGTATTAGTTTAAAAATAAGAAAAACTGAATAAAGTATGAATTAGTGATAATGTAGCAGTATTGCTTCTTTAGTTGTTAACCAATGTATCATGCTAAAGTAAGATTTACTAATAGTAACAAAACTATAAAATATCCTACAATACTCTTAACAGAAATGCAAAGAACTATGCGAATAAAACTCTAAAATGTTTTAAGACTAAAAAAAAAAAAATTTGAATTATATGAAGGGACACACAATGTCCTAGATGGGAGAGTAAATATTTTATATACAGACAGCTCATACATTTCAATATATTAAAAAAAATTAAAACTGGAGATCTAAATAGACATTTTCCCAAAGACATACAGATGGCCAACAGGCACACAGAAAGATGTTCATCGTTGCTAATCATAGAAATGCACATTGAAACTACAAGGTGTCACTTCACACCACTCAGAGTGGCCACTCTCTCAAAAAGTCTATAAAGAACAAACGCTGGGAGGGTGTGCAGAAAAGGGAACATCCTGCAGTGTCGGTGGGAATGTAAAACGGTGCAGCCACCACAGAGGACAGCGTGGAGGTTCCTTTAAAAATAGAGCTCCCATACGATCCAGGGATCCTATTCCTGGAAAGGTATCCAGAGAAAACTGTAATTCAAAGACGCACGCAACCCAGTGTTCACAGAAGCAGTATTTACCACAGCCAAGACAGAGAAGCAACCTAAATGTCCAAAAACAGACAAATGGATAAAGCCAGGGTACATACACACAATGGAGTATTACTCAGCATAAAAAGGAGGAAATAATGCAGCGCGGATGGACCCAGAGGCTTCTATACTAAATGAAGTGAGGCGAGTATGACGTCACTTCTAAGCGGGATCTAAAACATGATGCAGACCAACTTACCTATGAAACTGAGACTCAGAGACACGGAACAGACTTGTGGTTTCCGAAGCGGAGGGCAGGTGGGAGGGATGGTGTGGGAGTCTGGGCTTAGTAGATGCAAGCTATTATATACAGGATGGATAAACAAGATCTTATTGTACAGCACAGGGAACCATATTCAATATTTGGTATAAACCATAATGGAAAAAATATGAAAAAGAATGTATGTGTGTATATATATATGTGCATATATAACAGAATCACTCTGGTATACGACAGAAATTAACACATTGTAAATGAACTATACCTCAATAAAATAAATCAAAAAAAAATTGGCTGTGGCAGACGTGTCAAACCACGTCATACACAAAGATGAGAAAAGTAAAGTTTCTTTCAAGGAACAAGCCAATCCATAAAACTGATTCATAAGTGCCTGAATAATATAGAAGAAATCCAATCAATACCAGTGAGAGTTGACGTAAGTAGCAAATGTATCCCCTCCCTTTTTTTTTAAAGGGGAAAAGCAAAGGAAGGGGTACCAGAATGAGTTAACTCAATGTTGAAAGAAAGTGAAAATGTGTAATTAGTAACATGTCCAATGTAGAGACCAAAGTAATACATTCCAGTTATAAACAGTTCTCTCAGGTTTCACATTTATAAATTAACTGGTTAACCACAATTTCATTTTTTCTTTTTTGATTATGCAGTCCCACTAATCTTAGAAATCCAAGCCTAAATGCAATGTATAATCAAATAACTTCCCTTCCTTAGTTTTTAAATTATTCAAAATGGCTAATTCCTAAATAAAATATCAATAAAAACATCTTCATGCTCTTTTATTTTCTTTGTTATTCATATCTCATTCTAGAGAGCTGTTCTAGAGAGCTCTGGCAATGAAGAAGACACTGCAGAAATATCATTTACAGTAAACTTTATTTTAATTGATTTTATTTAACATAATTTCAAAGTAGGTCTGTGCTCTAAGATAAGCAAAAGAATAGATATCGTAAATCTCATTAAGAGATCCTTTTCATACTGTTCCTTGAGCAGTGCAAGGGGCTTGGAGGGCCCCAGTGGTGACAGCCTAACATTCTATCCCTGGAGATGTTACCTAGAGATACAGAAAGAACAGGTAATACCACAATACAAGAATTAAACTGTATGAGAGTACCACAGGAAGAAACTCTTTTGTGTTACACCTTACCCATCTCTTTAGGGCTGTAATGATAATGACCGATTTTTTATCTCTGCAAAGTTCAGTGCTGTTTTTTGGTCTGTTTTTAAGAAAAATGTCAAGAATACATGAAAATGCTGTACTTGTTTATCTTAGTACATGAAAAAGAGTAGAAGTTTTAAAAATTCTTCAGGAGTCCAAGCTGGGCCATGACTATTACTGATGGGGTTTACTCAAGGCACTGATTCCAAGTTTGACGACCATCAGCAAACTGTGCAAAGCAAACACATAAAAAAAAAAAAATTACGTCAAGAATAGCACAGGCACTCGACTATTTTTAAGGGACTAGGACTCAGCAGGTTCCCTCCCCTCAGTACGTGCCGAGGTGGTGCCAAGGTAGAGCCAGCAGAGATGGACTCCAACTCTGCTGGAGTAGGACTCCTGGAGCCGCCAAAGGAAGAACACGCCAAGGGCAGTTCTGCGCTCAGGCTTTGAAATCATACACGGGAGTCAAAGTTCCTAATCGAGCTGCCAGTACTTCAAAGACGAGAAACAAGGCTGCAGAGCCCACGGCCTCCCCTGCCACAGAGGCCGGTAACGCAGACCTCCAGCCTGCCAGCTGACATGGCTCTTGACCTTGGTCTACACCGAGTGTAAGACTTTACTCCTGACAGCACCCTGACTACGATCCAAGTCGGTGAGGAAGCTTCTTTCAAAGCAGATTTTAAAAATTCTATCTTCAGGTTTTCTTTATTAGACTACATTTTAAGATCAACCTGGTTTGGATTTTACAATCAAAGTTAATTACAAAACAGGATTCGATCAGAATTTCTTTTTAGCAAAATTTTCAATAATAAAGGACACCAATACAGCTGAGATATGTACGGACCCCAAGCTGCAAATCACAGCAGTGGGTGCAGTCACAGCTTCGCAGCGAAGCCACCTCCTCTGCAGGGAGGAGCCAAACGGGACCAGAGCTCAGATGTGAGAGCAAAACCATTTCAGAAGTGAATGAGTATCCTCATCTCATGATGACATGAAATCAACTGTTTTTGCAGTCTTTGCTATTTGTGGATAAATCCAATCATTTCAGGTGATGCTCAGCATCAGGTACACTGAAACAAGGACCCTTCTGAATGTCTACAGCGTTGGGGACACTGAACTAAAGCTAGCAATAGAGCAGAGTACCTGGCACCTGCAATCAGGCCTGCTGGCATGAATTTTCTAGAGTTGTAGAATCTCATCCCCATGATGCCAGCCAAGGTTCCAGATGTGACTGGTGGAAAGATAAAGAGAGTCACAGATCACTACATCTTATAGGTGACAGGACGGAAAAGTGGCCAACTTCCCACCCATCTTTCAAAGGCTCAGACCCCATCTCATAATCCTCCTCCCCCAAGCTGGGGACCTCCACACTGTCCACATTTAATGGGACCAAGTATTAACACCAACACTGGAATCAAAGGCTCTCAGTGTCTGAGCCCAGCCTGCCTCAGCCTCACCTCCTACCACTCTTCAGCCATAATTCTCGTTTTCTCCTACACTGCTGTGGGGGTTTTTGTCCCCTACTCGTTGCCGATGCTGTTTGCCCTGTATGCGCTCAGGCACTTCCCACTCCATGTTTTATTAATTCCCACCACCTGTCCTGCAGCAGGTGCTGGGGACACAACCATTATCACAGAGATCTCTGCCCTTGAACAGCGCTTCAAGCTTGATGCGGCTGACTTGAAAGAATCACACAAAAATTTAAAAGTACAATCTGTACTGTCGTTTGAGTCATGAAGTCGTGTCTAACTCTTCTGTGACTCCGTGGACTGTAGCCCACCAGGCTCCCCTGTCTGTGGGACTTCCCAGGCAAGAACACTGGAGTGGGTTGCCTCCAGGGGATCTTCCCAACCCAGGGAACGAGCCTGTATCTCCTGCACTGGCAGGTGGATTCTTTGCCACTGAGCCACCAGGGAAGCCTGTAATCTGTGTCACAGGTGCAATGAATGCAATACAGATAACGTCATATCAGGGGTCCAGCCCATTCAGGGAGAAGGGCTTGCTGAGAGAGGGGAGACTGAGCCATAATGTGAAGAGAGGTGGCGGATGAGCTAAGGGCAGGAATGCGGGTCCAGGCAGGGGGCCCGGCGGTGGGGGATGTGCTGAGGCACAGAAACCCACCAGAGCCAGGGAGAGGGCCACCCCTGCAGAGCCCCGCGGGCCCAGGCAGGGACTGGGGTCTTCAGCCGGGTGGTGCGAAGCCATTAACAGACACGAGCAGAGGGATACGCAAGCAGAGCTGCCGTCTGAAAATACAGCTGCAGCCGCAGCACAGGGAACCGGCTGCAGGCTGCAGGGCACCCGTGAGCAAACTCCCTCGGGAACGCAGGCAACGGCAGAGCAGACAAGACGCGGGTGATGGCCGTGGAGGCTGAGAAGGGGATGACTTGGGATGTGGGCTGGGGGCGGGGCTGACAGGACCTGCTGATGAAATGGACAAGAGGGATGGGAAGAGAGGAAGGGAGACCCAAGTGGATGGAGCACAAGAGAAGACGTGAAGCCAGGTCGGAGCTGACGCCTGGACACGCCTGGAAACTTCCACGCAGGAAAGCGGATACACACGAGCAAGGCTTGGCGGAGAGAGAAATCTGGGTGGTCTGTGAACTGGTGGTGATCGGAGGCCTGGGCTTCAATGATCTTGCCAAGTCAGAGAGTTTGAAGAAGATAAAAAGAGCCAGGTTTTAAGAACCTTAGTATTTAATGGTCAAAAAAGATGGGTGGACAAAACAGAAAAGACAGACGAAAGAGAATGAGAAAATACAAAGGAAAAAAACGAGAGAATGGAAAACGGATTGGCGTACTGTGCTGAGAACAGCGGAAAGGTCAAAGTAAAGGACTGAAGGACTGAAAAACGTACACTGGATTTGGAAAAACACAGCGTCCTGGCAGCCTCGGGGGAGTTATTCTTTGAGACGAACAGAAGTGGAGGCCGAAGTGGGTTAAGAATGTGAGCTGAGGAAGTGAAGATGGCAGGGTGATGGATTTTTTTTAAGAGAAGTTTCTGAAGAGGAAGAAGGGCAGCAACTGAAGAAAGAAGTGGGGTCACGAAAGGTCCCTTTTCTGTTGTTGCTTTTAAATGGGTGAGAGCTGAGCACGTGGGTGTGTTCAGGGCTGGCATCACGGACAGGGTAGAGCTCAGAGAAGGGGGCGAGCAGAGACCCGCAGCCCGGGAGGAGGGACGCGCCTGGAGACTGGGCGTTCGCTGGCGTGGAGGGACGGCATCGGAAATGAGACTTGGGGATCTGAGGCGCTTGGGGGCAGAGCTGGGCGCCTCCTCGTCCCCCTCTGCTGACGGGGACAAAGGACTGGGGCTCCCTCGCTCCCGGCACAGCCGTGAGGACCAGAACTGTGGTTTCCTCGAGCGGTTTGGGGCAGGGGGTGGAGGCAGCAGGGGGCCCACAAGCCCCCATAGGGTGTCTGGCACAAGCCCTGTGGGTGGCGCTCAGGAGAAACACAGCCAAGCCACTCAGATAAGACAGAACCTTCACCCTCACTCTCTCACATCTGGGCTGCTCACAGGACATGGCAGAAGCCCGCGGCCACCTGCAGTCCCCAGGCTCCCTGAAGGCCGGGCCTCCGTCTCATACACTTCGCTTATATCTAAAGGACGAATAAACGACTTTCACACGGGAAAAACGCAATACCGATGCGGACCTCACCAGACACACAGTCCTTCAGCGATGCTCCAGCAGACAGTTCTCAGAGAGCAATCACAATGGTTAAGAGACACGTGCTTGCCCTCTACATGTTTAAGGCTGACCTCACGGGGTCAACTTCCATTCGGGAGGGAGGAAAACTTTATCCTCTATGTAAAAGATCAGCAGCAACGGGCTCAAACCCCCTCCTTTCAAACCTTCCCCAGGACTTGGCAGAAGCGGGAGAAGCATCTCAGTCTGAAGAACCCGCCGCGTCCCACCAACCCAGGGACGCATCAGGGAGACGGTGAAACGACGTACCTAAGAAAAGCCAAATGTTCTTCGGATCCTGAGACAGCTGATAGGACCCCAGGCCGGCGAGACCACCGAAGAGGAGCCCGGCAGCCAGGGATGGAACACTGCCTGGAGGGACGCACACACACACCTGCGTTGTCCTGGTAGACACTCATCTCTGCAACAGAATCCCCAAGGCGCACCACCTCCCCCCACCCCCAGCCCCGAGGAAGCAGCAAAGGGAACGTCTCCCAGTGCCGTTCAAGACCAAGGTGTCCTCATGCAGAAAAATGTTTGGGGGAGATTGCTTTTTCTACTGGAGAAGTCAGGGCCATAACCACACCACCCCCCTCTCCTCTGACAGGCAGGGCAGCTCCAAAGGAGAAGAGGAGGCTCCTGGCCAGGCTTGATTAGCCTTGAAAAGACTGGAACTGCCCATGGGCACAACCTCGGGCTCAGCCCCAAAGGAAGGGGAACAGGGTCAATGAGTTAAAAAAGGATTTGGAGAACGGGTTCCGGTGTGTGTGCTGGTGGTGGGGAGCAGGCACGGAAGGCTCCTGGAAAACAGCCAGATTCACAGACACACCTGTGCCTGGCTTCACGCAGAGACTTCAAAATTGTTCACGTGAAGACAAGAGGCTTTCTCCCACTTAAAGAGCAGGGATGGCCCTCCGGGGTCAAGGCTGATGTATGGCAGGTGATGATAATGACCATCTATTACCATCCCTAACTGGCATCTTTAGATAAAGAGGCAAAAACAAGTGACTGGACAAGAAGCCTGGTTTAGCTCAGCCAGATAACCTCGAGGCGAGTAAAGGAGCAGCTATGGGGCTGATGATAAGCAGGCTCTCCAAAGAGGAGGCTTAAACCAAACCTGACTCCAACAAGACTGTAGTCTGGGAGCACTGGGGACTTGTTCTTCAACGGGAACAAGATTTCACGAAGTTAAATAACTGCAAACCATACCTGCTTTTGCATAGCCAATAATCCCGCCGGAAGCAACCAGTGCTGCATAGCCAAAGCCAAGCCAGTGTAAAGGCACTCTGAAACAGAACAGTAAGACATTGGTGCCAAACGTGTTCTAAAAAACACCAAACCGTAGGATGGGATCAAAAAGGTCATCAACCCTATCACTGTACAAGTGCTTATAAATCCCGGAGAGGTTAGATGACCTGCCTAGGTCAGCAGCAGAGCTGGGACCTAAGCACAAGTTCCTGTGGGGGGTGTACAGTCCATCCTTCCATAACCCAAGCTGCCCTGCAGTCTTGGCTCAGTGCCCTTTGCAGATGAGGAAAGAAACTCTGCGTCTGAGAAGCTCCTGGCTATTCCACCCCCACCCACCGGGCACTTACAGCGGGCCGGAGTCCTTCGGCATTGTTCTTTCACCTTCTCCAAACCAGGCCTGTACCTGCAAAGGAGGGGCTGGATCAAAGATGGTCAACAGCACAGCTCCCTAGCAGACAGGAAGAGGTGGGTCAAGTTCCAGTTCCAGCCCTGGGGAGCTAAGAGGTAACGGCTCAGCTTCTCTAAGCCTCAGTTTCCTTCACTGTTTACCTACCCTGTGCAAACTTCCCATGGCTAGGACCGGCATCAAATGGGATAATACCTAAAAAGTGCTTTGCACTCAGTAACTGCTGAACAGACAGCAACCATTCTGATAATAATCTAAGTTCTAATAACATAGGCCTACGGGAAACTTTACTGACCACCTCTGTACAGTTAATAAGCTAATCTTTTCATTATCTAACCAAGTTATAATTAAATTGTAAAATAAACACTTCTGTGCCCTTAATTCAAGTATTTTAATTATCCTTTCTGGGAGGAGGGGTTACTGCTTTTCACCCCCGCCCAAAGAATTAGATTATTTCAAGTCAACATTTATAACACTTTCAGACAGTTGATTTTACATCTCTCATAGTTACCGTTAGATGGGGGGCGAGAGGAAGGATAAAAAATACAAAAACCCAAGCCGTAATTACGTAGAGTGCTACACCTCTGGCAAACTAGGATGTAACTAATTTCTTAAATGCATCTGGTATCCACTGGGGCTAAGCTTGAAAGCAACACACAGCTCTTCTGTTTAAACTATTGTCTATAAGGGTTAGGTGACTTGGAATCTTACACCGTCATTAACTCGACGTAGCACTGCGTCGAGCACTGCACCCAGATTTTTAAAGAGATGGACGGATAAAATCTCCAGGAAACTAATTAGCTAATTAAATCAGTAAGCACCTGCCAAGAGCTCAGGGTTCCCGCAGGATTCACTACCCACTAGAAGGAGAGCAGAGAAAAGCAACCATCGCGCAGCCTAAAGCCGCCACCTGGATCCTGGGGAAGAGCAGAGGGCAGCAAAGCCTCTCATGTAATTTCTAAAAGTCAAAACCTGAGTAAAATAATTAATAATTCCAAAGCACACGAACCTCCTTCCCGAATGTCTGCCCGCACAGGTCGACCAGGGCGTACTCGCCTCCGGGCGGGGAGTCGCGATCCCGCCGGAAGTGTTGCGGCGCGTTTTCTGCGTCCCGGGGGCGGGGCTAGAGAGATGGGGCGGGGTTGAAGCGTGGGGGCGGGGCTAGAGGCCTGAAGTCGTCGCACTCTTTGCGTCCTGGGGGCGTAGCGTGGGGCGGGGCTAGAGGTCGGGAGTCGTCGCGCTCTTTGCGTCCCGGGGGCGTAGCGTGGGGCGGAGCTAGAGGCCTGGCGTCGCAGCGCTCTCTGAGCCCTGGCTTGCTGCCGACGGCCCGGCGCGTGCTCTGTCCCCGAGGCCAGGAGAGTCGCCGAGCACATGTGTCCCGAAAGCTGGACGCGGGCAGGGCCGTCCAGCATCCAGCACTTGTCCCAGATCCAAGACGGCCTGGCCAAAAGCCGGAAACCCAGGACTGGAGTCTAGTTTTGACGGAGTCCTGGCGAGCTGGGCCAGGCCTGCGGTGGAGGTCACCGATGGGGGAAAGAGCGTGTCAGAGACTGGATTCTGAAGGATGCGTTAACAGAGGGCTCCAGTCCTCGCCAGGTGTCAACCATCGGAGATGGTCCCTCTAGCCTGATCACCTAGTTTGCTACCATGAGAAGGGACTATTTTCTACCTGCAGAAGATAAGGTGGTCACAGGCTAGATAATCTGGCTCACTTCCCTTTGTTTTAGGGAGTGAGGCTACTTGAAGAGTACTTGAAGAGGCTACTTGAAGAGTGAGGCTACTTTAAGACTGACTGTAGGTGAGTTAAATTTGCAAGTACCTCTGCAACGTCTCCCCACCCCGCCCCCCCCCCCCCCCCACAGATTAACTCCACACCTGCTCCTCTTCCCTGCCCCACCATACTCTCAGTTGATGTAACACCAAAACGTGGGTGTCATCCTTGATGTTGCTTTCATCCCCTGCAAGTACATAACAACAGATCATACATACACAAACCAGTGAAAAGACAAATTGCAGGTCACGGGTATCTTTAAAAAAAAAAAATGCACAAGGAGAGAGTTGTAAGCTTAAGTTTTATTGGAGGCAAAATGAGGACCATAGCCCAGGGCACAGCCTCTCAGTTCTGTGCAACTGCTCACTGAAGGGCAGGGGGTGTCAGTATATGTGATTTTAGTGAAGTGGGTTACTGTGCACTCAAGCACACATTTTGACAGAATGTTGGTGCTAGTCACCAGGAGCAGATGTCTCTGTTAATGATGTCTCTCTTAAGTGCTTTCATAGATAAGAGAAGACGCAAGAGATTGGGCTCATAAACCTCCTGAAAAGTCTCCATCTAAAGGCCTGTTCTGCCAGTTTTTCCCAGAGTGCCTTTTTCCTGATCTCTACCTAGAACTCCTTTCAGAGTGCGCTATAGGTCAGCAACTGCAGTGGCGCGGGACCTAATCCTTGTAGAGACGGATGGCAAGTAACATTTTGGCAGCATACATATTCTGAGAGAAAACTTTTCCACTCGCAACAACGCCTACCTTTCAGATATCAAAACTGAAGCCTGTGTTTACCATAGCTGACTTCAAACAGCCAAAGCTGAGAGTGACTAAGACCTGAACAATTCCACTTAGGCCAGACCCTCACCAACTTAATGGAAGACTCTGCTGAAAAAATCGATAGGACTTGCCTTAACCAGCTGGGATGACACTTATAGGAACTAAACCACCCACAACCCAGATAATCACTATGGTGTGATCACTCACCTAGAGCCAGACATCCTGGAATGTGAAGTCAAGTGGGCCTTAGAAAGCATCACTACGAACAGAGCTATGGAGGTGATGGAATTCCAGTTGAGCTATTTCAAATCCTGAAAGATGATGCTGTGAAAATGATGCACTCAATATGCCAGAAAATTTGGAAAACTCAGCAGTGGCCACAGGACTGGAAAAGGTCAGTTTTCATTCCAATCCCAAAGAAAGGCAATGCCAAAGAATGCTCAAACTACCACACAGGTTGCACTCATCTCATAGGCTAGGAAAAGTAATGCTCAAAATTCTCCAAGCCAGGCTTCAGCAATAGGTGAACCGTGAACTTCCAATGTTCAAGCTGGCAGAGGAACGAGAGATCAAGTTGCCAACATCTGCTGGATCATCGAAAAACCAAGAGTTCCAGAAAAACATCTATTTCTGCTTTATTGACTATGCCAAAGCCTTTGACTGTGTGGATCACAATAAACTGTGGAAAATTCTGAGATGGGAATACCAGACCACCTGACCTGCCTCTTGAGAAATTTGTATGCAGGTCAGGAAGCAAGAGTTAGAACTGGACATGGAACAACAGACTGGTTCCAAATAGGAAAGAGAGTACCTCAAGACTGTATATTGTCACCCTGCTTATTTAACTTATATGCAGAGTACATCATGAGAAATGCTGGGCTGGAAGAAGCACAAGCTGGAATCAAGACTGCCGGGAGAAATATCAATAACCTCAGATATGCAGATGACACGACCCTTATGGCAGAAAGTGGAGAACTAAAGAGCCTCTTGATGAAAGTGAAAGAGGAGAGTGAAAAAGTTGGCTTAAAGCTCAACATTCAGAAAACTAAGATCATGGCATCTCGTCCCATCACTTCATGGCAAATAGATGGGGAAACAATGCAAACAGTGGATGACTTTTATTTTTCTGGGCTCCAAAATCACTGCAGATGGTGACTGCAGCCATGAAATTAAAAGACGCTTACTCCTTGTAAGGAAAGTTATGACCAACCTAGATAGCATATTCAAAAGCAGAGACATTACTTTGCCAACGAAGATCCATCTAGTCAAGGCTATGGTTTTTCCAGTGGTCATGTATGGATGCGAGAGTTGGACTATAAAGAAAGCTGAGTGCCGAAGAATTGATGCTTTTGAACTGTGGTGTTGGAGAAGACTCTTGAAAGTCCCTTGTACTACAAGGAGATCCAACCAGTCCATCCTAAAGGAAATCAGTCCTGGGTGTTCACTGGTAGGCCTGATGTTGAAGCTGAAACTCCAATACTTTGACCACCTGACGCGAAGAGCTGACCCATTAGAAAAGACCCTGATGCTGGGAAAGATTGAGGGCAGGAGGAGAAGGGGACGACAGAGGATAAGATGGTTGGATGGCATCACCGACTCAATGGACATGGGTTTGGGTGGACTCCGGGAGTTGATGATGGACAGGGAGACCTGGCATGCTGTGGTTCATGGCGTCTCAAAGAGTCAGACACAACTGAGCAACTGAACTGAAACCACAGATTTAATTACATACAGTCCTAGGCCCTGGTAGAGCCGTTTTTTGAAATAAGATACAAATAATTAAGATATAGTTTTAAGACTACCTTTGTTAGAAGATTAACTAAAGCCTACAGCCATACCACCCTGAACGCGCCGCATCTCATCTGATGATGGAAGCTAAGCAGAGTCGGGCCTGGTTAGTACTTGGATGGGAGATTAGCCAAGTGTTTTTTTTAATGGGCTGAAGCAGATTTAAAATAAAGGAAATGTCATTTTCCTATCTTAACATTTCCTTGTCATCCACTGGAAATAGAACAGTTTAATCAAGTTTGGCAGCCTCTCTTTAACCTTCTGTTCGGAGCCCTGAACTTCAGCATATGCATTATACATATGTATTTTATTTATCTGTAGCTCTTAAGCTTGTCTTAACTTCCTGGTATGAATGTCTTTTTATACCATTTGTTATCAAAATGAACAAAATCCTCATTAAAATTATTAGAACCACTTGAAGAGGCCAAAGTAATGCAGGTTTTTCATTCTTCCCCCACTTAAATAGAAAATCTGAAAAATAACTCCTTTATCCACTTTTGGTAAAAATGTGTTCAGGATTTTATATTATTTTAAGCCACAATATTTAGAGAAAGATCTTTATTTACTTTACACAGCAGTAAAAATTATATATTATAGGTTGCATGTGTGTGGGCTCAGTCATTATGTCATGTCCAATTCTTTTGTGAGCCCTCTGGACTGTGGTCCACCAGGCTCCTCTGTCCATGGGATTTCCCAGGCCAGAATACTGGAGTGAATTGCCATTTCATTCGCCAGGGGATCTTCCCAACCCATGGATCAAACCTTTGTCTCCTGCATTGGCAGGTAGATTCTTTACCACTGAGCCACCTGGGAAGCCCATATTATACATTAAGATACTATAATATCACCATGATATATAATTAATATTGCCTTTCAAAAAGTTTTACCACAGTTTTTAAAAAAAACCTGAACGTGATTTTTAAGCTGTACGTTTTCTTCAAAAGAAGAAATTCCAAGCTTTTACTTAGGGGAAAAAAAAAAAAAGTATATTTGAAAAAAATTTCCTGCTAGGAAAAATCTGGGATTCACTGCATCATTCGTATTTTCTTCTTTTTTCTCTTTTTTTCCAACATTTCTACTGTTTTTCTCTTCTTGGCTGACACCAGGCTGTTTCCCCTTGTTGGCTTATTACTGTCACCAGTTAAACTACATTTCTCTGCGTCTGGTTTTGGCTGCTTTTCTTCCTCCTGGACTGCATGGCCAGATTCCTCTTTGTTGCGTCTGGACTGTTCTTTACTTACTAAAACACAAGAGACAGGGTGTTTAAAGGCTGTTTTTCCCTCTAAGGTAAAATAAGTTGACAATAAAGTCAAGTTATCTGGCACTCCTCCACCTCAAGAGATAGCTTAAATTTTTTTAAAAGATCGGTTTCACTTACCAGGAGCAGGCTCGGCGGCAGCAGGCGGGCTTTCTTTTGTGTCTGTCCTTCTGTCCAGCCACACCCCAAGACACGTCAGCCTGGCGTTCGTGTTTATTTCACACAATAGAGACGGGGAAACTTTCTATAATGTGAGAAAGAAAATGTGAGATAACATAAAGGAATTTTAAATAATTTTGTTTCCATAACCAAGTTACCTTAATTAAAAACTTACACAGCATTTTCTTGAGTATAAAAGGAATGCTGTTTAGAAAACACTTGTGACCTTGACTCGTGATTGGTTTGACTATGTCCACCAATTCCTAAGAAGCACTTCACTAAGGAAAGGCGCTATTTGATCTTGTTCAGTTCCAGGTTTTAACAAAGAACCTTGCACAAACTAGGTACTCAACAAACCACACTCAGAGACTGTTTTTAAGAGAATAAACCAACACTCTGTAAGAGGGAGACTACCAGAGAATTTAAATGTGTAATTATCTGGTTCAAAACTATTGTTAATTCTACAATTGATCGCAAGTTCCCCATTTTTTCCTAGCAATGGCAGGATTTTTATCTAACAGAAGGTTATAGAGAAGATCATCGATACACAGAAGAGAAAAACATGCTGTTTCTCTGACTGAATGAGCAGGAGTTCTGGGATCCAGCCAGTTCAGACTCACCAATACCAACCCCTGGGGCAGCACTACGGAATCCTAATCTTAAAACCATGAATATCAATCAGGCCTTGAAGAGATGGAACATGTAAAAGATCTGTGCCCAATGAACCTTTAAGAAAATCCACCTCACTTAACTCAAAGTCATACTGACAGTAAGACCTGCATTTGGTTTATTTATATTGTGTTGAGACACTGACCTTGTCCTGCTTAAGCTTCCACATTTTGATGAAACCATCACTCGATGCTGTAACAAGAACGTGATGCTCTGGAGTTTCAAAACTGAACATGTCTTTTACCCTAGGACAAAAACAGTGACACTGTAAAGGAGCCTTTCCTCCAGACAGTATGATGCTGCTAGAAAACTTCCAGGCACATAGTCTCTCGACTTTTCAAGGCTTCGGGTATTTCCAAACTGCTCAAACAACAGTGCCAAAAATTTAACATGCCTCACAATCCCATGAGTTGGTTGAGTCATTTTCAGGGTCTAAATTCCAAGATAGAATTGACTGTCAACCATACCTTAAGAAGGACTTGAAAAGATGATAGACAACTATAATCAGATTATCAGGAATAAAAGGAATTATCAGGAATTAAAGGAAATAAAGATATTCAAACCCCCTCCACCTCAGGAAACTATTGAAAGACCGAGGCCTCCTCCCCTTGTCCTCAGGGCCCACCACCCACCTTCTGAGCTACTATCATTTTCCTTCTGGATTATGGAGTAAACTAACTGGCCTCTCGGCTTCCATTTTTGCACCCTAACAACTTTTAAAAAAACCAAACCTTGTTATTCCCAGGCTTAAAATTCTACAGAGGTAGGTTCGGTTTCAAAACACCACAAGAGGGAGGAAGTGGCTGGGACATAGAAAACCCAGCACCTACAAAGGCATTTGATATATAACTCAAACTCCTTCCCACAACATGTCAGGCCTGGCACCATCTGGCTCCCTCTGACCCAGTGACAGTCTTCTATCTGTTCCTAAAATACACCAAGCTCTTTTCTCCCTCAGGGCCACTGTGCCTACAATTCTCTGTTTTAGAAATAGCTCCTTTATCCCAAAGGTCTCATTCCCCCTTCCCCGATCATCCCATCCAAATAAGTTACCTGTGTTATTCCCAAATTGTAATACCTATTTCCTTCCTGTTAGGATTACCTGAGTTCTTGTTTATCCTATTTGTTGTCCCTGATAAGATAAGAGCCAGGAGAGTGCAAGCTCCTGCTGCAGTCTTTCATTACTGACACTCAGCAAATACTTGTTAAACGAACAACCAAATATCCATGAAGAGCTACATGGCCTTGAAGAATAGGCTCCCTTCCCCAAAACTAGGCGGGCAGAAACCAGGGCCTGTCTAGTGAGTGCAGTATTCTATTTGTAAAGAGAGATTTCTTAAAGCTAAACTATGACACAGAAAACGAAAACTGAGAGTTGTCTGGGACTTCCTTGGTGGTCCCATGGCTAAGGCTCCACGCTCCCAGTGCAGGGGACCCGGATTCGACCTATATCCCACATGCCACAGCGTGCTGCAACTAAGACTCTGTGCAGCCAAATAAGCATTTTTAAAAATAACAAGAATTGTTTGAAACATAAAAGAACATGCAAATAAAACACATGATCACCATTTTACAAAATTAAAGCAGAAAAAGCAGGAGCAGTAAACTCCTGGGTGGTTAGAACTGGGTTGGTTCCCTTCTCCATCACCTAACAGGGTGGTAACCTTGGTCCGGTTATTAACCATTGACCCTGAGACTCACGTCTGCCTGCAGAGATACAGTGAGTGGTAAGAGGTGACGGAGATGGATGCAAGACAGAGGTCAACATGTCATTTATTTCTCCTGCAGGAAAAGCAGAGTGTAGGAAGGGGCCACTGGACAGGCAAACAGAGGGAAAATAGACAAGAGTGGTTGGGGCAGAGCTAATTTTTTTTTCCCACTCAAGTATGAATTGAGGGTTCCAGGCCGCAAGTGTAATGAAATTATTGAGAAAATAAGTCTGTTGTGCCAATGACTAGTCCTGGTGACGACTTCACCACTTTTGCATCACTATGGCCAAGACAACATTTCCACCATCCTCTTGGGAAAAATAAAAAAATCAGCTATGTAGATATGTCTATTTCTGTAGTCGTTCACAAAAAAGTCTGCCTTATGAAGCTACTGCATTTATAAGAGACCCTCCACATACAAGTACACAGAGATTAGTGTGTAAAAAAAAAAAAAAAAAAAGTTACCTGTTTTCATGAGCTTTAAACTCAGAGAGGCATGTTAGGGAATCACAGTCAAAAAACCTTACAACCTCTTCATCTCCAGCCACTGTGAGGACAGATTCCTAACAGAGGGGAAAATAAAACACACATTAACACCCAGAATGTCATCAACAACTCTGACCATCACCATATACACTCAGCTCCCACCATTGACTTCCGATCACTTACTGAAAGAAATGTAACAGAAGACACTCTCCTTTCATTTGTGATGGTGCCACTGACGGATGCAGTGTCGAGCTGATAGACGTCTATTCTGTTCAGTATGACAACTACGTATTTCTCTCCTTTTGGCGACCATTCCACTATGTGAGCACCTGTAAGTTACAAGAACAAAGCTGTTGTATTTCACAGATAAAAAAAGAAACTGATCAGGAATCATAAAAAAAAATACCAAATATTTACACTGTGCACTTTCACATCCATTATCCCATTAAACCTTCACAGCAAACTTATGATGCATATTTTTGTTAAATTTTAGACAAGGAATTGGTTTGAAGAATTATTAAGGTCATACAGTTCATAGGTGGCAGAGCCATGCCAAAAATCCCAATAGAAAGAGGAGGGGAAAAAAGTGACCTAAGGCCTATGCTCTCAGAGAGAACCACCACCACATAAGGAAATAACTGTAGGTGTGCGGACACGAGAACTTGTGTGTATACACATTCACAGCCTATCACATTTTCAAATGCATTCTAAACAAAAGCACTCACTTTCGGCTTCCCTGGTGGCTCAGTGGTAAAGAATCCACCTGCCAGTTCAGGAGACATGGGTTTGATCCCTGATCTGGGAAGATCCCGCATGTCTCAGAGCAGCCAAGTCTGTGTTATTGAGCCCTCATGCCTTAGAACCTACGCTCCACAACAAGAGAAGCCACTGCCGTGGGGACTGCACGCCACAGCAAAGAGCAGCCTCCAATCGCTGCGACTAGAGAAAAAGCCCTCGCGATGACCAAGATCCAGCACAGCCAAAGATGAAATTTAAAGAAAGTCAAAAAACACTCACTTTGTTTTATGTTTTTTATGAATGCCGATCTTCCTTCCACAAGATTCCATGTTCTGCAAAACAGGAAGCTCATTTACCGCATGATCACTGACTGACCATGTGTAAAGCTAAGTTTAATGAAGACACAAACGAACATTTACTACGTGGCCATTCAGAAGAACTACCTTCTTTCTTATGGCAATGCCCGAAATATTTCTTATCAAGCAAGATTAAAACTCGCTCTGTCCCCACAGTCCTTTCCTCTGCTGAGTTCACTGTATTTTCAACAGGCTTCACTCCCTAAACCCCCTTTATATAGACCCCTCTCTACCCCACAGCTGACGACTGCAATGTAGCATGTGTGTCTGCATTTAGAGCTTTTCATTCCCCCGCCTTTCCTTATGAAAAGGTTCATAAGCGTTCAGCTTTACCCTGGTGTCTGACAATGGCAGACAGTATAGAAACAGTACCAACACCAGCTTCCCTGGTGGCTCAGATGGTAAAGAATCTGTGTGCAATGCAGGAGACTTGAGTTGGGAAGACCCTCTGGAGAAGGGAAAGGCCACCCACTCCAGTATTCCTGCAGGACAGCTACTCACAGGGGCGTGGGCTCTTAAATTTGAAGACCAAAGTCCACAGCTTAGTAAAGGTGCTCCTGGGCCTTCATGACTCACCTCAGTGTCTTATCTGTACCCACAGACAGGGCCAACTTGCCAGATGGGTGAATGGAAAGGAAGGTCACATGTCCTCTAAAAGGAAACCGACAGTTAGCCCCCAGCTTGACTGGCACCTGGAGAACACTGAGAGCAGGCGGGACTCACTTGTGAGCTCTGATCGACTTCAGGCACTCCCATCTCCTTGCGTCCCAGACACAGATGAGGCCGTCCTCGGCCCCGCTGATCAAGTGCCTGTTGCCGTGGAATTTCAGGCAAGTGATCGTGCCTGTGGAAAAACCAATCAACGGTCTCTGTTACGTGTACTCACGTCTGCAGCTGCAGTGCCAAGCCAGCCACAGACCTTTCGTGACTGAATGAGCATGGCCATATTCCAGTAAACCTGCATTTATAGAATCAGGCCATCAGCCCAGATTTGGCCTGCAGACTGCTGACTCCTCTGGCTGCAAAGTCTAAATATTTATATTTTGTCCTTTTCAGAATAGAATATGAACCCCTGGGTCAGTGCTGTCTCTGCACAAATCCAGATCGATTCTTCACATGGCTCTTTATACTGAAAGTCAAAGATCTGTGAGGAATAACTGTGCACACACCCCCTCTAAAAACCAAGAAAAATATGTGGGCCTATGTACTCCTCACAGTGGGAGATTCTAGCCATGTCTACCCACGTCTTCCTCCTTCACTCTTGTCTTATTTCTTATTTTGGAAATGCTGTTTTCCCATATCTTCTACTACTTCTGCCCATGATTCTACCTGTTACCTGGAAAAGAGCTTATGTACTACCAGCTGTTTGAAAACAACACTTGTATAAGAAATGAAAGAAATCAAGAATCCTGTTTCATTCATCCCCTATCTAAACTCTTCCCAGGTCAAACTCTGTCTTGAGGTTGAACATCTGCGCAGACCAGGTACAGACCAGACTTGTTCAGCTTATGTCTCCAAGCCCAAGGGAGGGAGAAGCCTTCCTTGTATGAACTGGGACTAGGAGACAGAGGAAAAGGAATGCACACTTAAGTCACCCAAAGCTGAGCTGCTTCCGAAAAGCAAGACACTTGTCAAAGTAGCTAAGGACTATCTCACAGGGCACTTAAGGAGGACACTGATCACTCCAAATTTCTGCTACGAACAAACAGCAGACTCGCAGCTGGCAAGAACCTCTGAAATAGATGAAAGGTAGTGTAAAAAAAAGGGGTATTTGTCTTATCTGCCTTTTGTTGCAGAAAACTACCTTCCTCAGGCAAGTTTTTCCTAACTGAGCACCTGAGTAAGAGGCTCTACTGTCCTGAGTTCTTCCTTCCCCTTCTTCTCCTGGAGCACACGTGAACCCCCTCCCTGTCTGTCGCCTGGAAAGACGCAGTGACAACAGCATATGATGCTCAACACTAGGGGCTTCCCCCTCGGCTCAGCTGGTAAAGAGTCCGCCTGCAATGCAGGAGACCTGGGCTCGATCCCTGGGTTGGGAAGATCCCCTGGAGAAGGGAAAGTTACCCAGTCCTGTATTCTGGCCTGGAGAATTCCACGGACTATACAGTCCACGGGGTCGTAGAGAGTTGGACACAACTGGGCGACTTTCACTTTCACTTCACTGGGGAATAAATCACCTGTTGGGTCTGTCTGTCCCCCAATCCTGGTGCTATCCTGCTCAACTTCACCATCAATGTGAAACCCCAGCTGTGACTAGGGGATCACTCCTCCTGACCTCCTCCACTCCAATAACCTCCACCTCCTTGCACTCCAGTCCCTCACATGGCTATCCCCTGGAGCTTTTCCACAGTAAATCTCCAGCTCTAAGAATCTATCCCCTGACCGCAACCTCTCACTGTTCCAGCCCTTCCCGGCCTTCCTCCACTCACGCTCGCCTGCTTTATGTTCTGGAGATCTGCAGATTCTTGACACCCTACTCTCTCTAGGCCAACAACCTATTCTTTGTCCAAAACCCTCTGTTCCCATGTAAATCAATCCTTCTCTCACACACACCAAGTAACTTTCCTTTGACTACAGAAGTGTGTATAGCCTACTGCAAGCAGATGTCCATCGACAGCTTCTGACTCCAGCAGGCAGGCTCTCTGCTGGTTCTCAGCGTCTCTCCCACACTCACACTGCCAGCACCTTCCTCAGGCCTGCACTGCTCTCTGCCCCCATTCAATCCCAACCTCCTCCACTCGGGGTCCCCTGGGATCTGACCCCACTGCCTCTCCAGCCACCCCAACCTCCCTGTTAGCCTTCTCAGAACACCGAGCGCCTTACACGTCCCCAGGCACACCAACAGTCAAAAAAGCACAGGCTGCAGCTGCAGGCTCAGGTTCTGGTTTTAGCATTTTGCGACCGTGGGCAGTCCTGTGACACCTCTGAGGCTAGGCTTCCTCTTCTCTGAACTGAAGCCACAGCTGGCCTCTCCTGGCACAGCGCTGGGCACCTGGCCCTCTCCCAGAGTCAGCTTCTCCCATGGCGCGGCCACTTGTGCCCCTTGCACGGCCTGCCCTGCCCTGAGCATCCTTTTCTCCATCTTGCCAGTTTCACCTGCCCAACAACTGACCTCTTCTTATAAAACAGTTGATTTAATGTCATTTTAAGGAAGCTTTCAATGAAAACTTGCTTCCTCCTTCTGCCCCACTAGACTGAGTAAAGTGTTTCCATTCTGGCCCGATACAGACTGTGAATAATGTAAGGATAAAGAACCACATTTTGTCCACTTCTGTATTTCCTAGCACAGATTCTGCTCATGAGACACTTATGAATTGTTCAGCTGAAGTAGAACCATAAAGTAGTAATGCCTCAACACTGTTATCTGAAAGGCCACGATTTTCTTACCATTGTGATGCATGAGCGCCCCATGGTCGACTTTCTTTTTCATGTCGTAAATGTGAATGGTTTCATCTTTGCTCCCTGTGACTACAAAGCGGCTGTTGACAGCCACCGCTGATAAGGAGGCAGTGTGGGCGTGGTGGGTGAAGTCGGCCACAGGAGCCCATCTCTGCTGTAGGGAAAAGCACATGGTCAGTGAGCGCCACGGTCACATCACAGCTCCCTACAGAGAGGTAAGAGGCTTCATGATCCATGAAAACTGAATGGATTCTACGAACGGAGAAAAGACAGGACAGATTCACAGAATTGAATAAAGAAGGGACAGTAAGAGAAGGGGAAGGCAACAGTGAGCACCATGACTTTAAAAACAATTACGAAGACTGGACTGGGGCTTCCCAAGTGACTCAGCAGTAAAGAATCCACCTGCCAATGCAGGAGATGTGGGTTTAATCCCTGGGTTGGGAAGATCTCCTAGAGGAGTAAATGGCAATCCACTCCAGTGTTCTTGCCTGGAAAATCCATGGACAGAGGAGCCTGGCAGGCTACAGTCCACGGGGTCACAAAAAAAAAGACACGACTGAGCGACTGAGCACATTTACGGACGAAGATTGGGCTACAGGGACTTTAAAATCTCATCCAATCCCTTAACTCCTCAGCAGGTTTACTTATCCATGAGCCTCCATACCGTTCATTCACTCACATGTCCAAATTTTGATTTGAATTTATTCACTCAAACACTGAATGACTATTACGTGCTTGGCACCATTTGACACAGTGAACGAAACACACAGAGCAGTGAACAAGAGAAACAAAAGCACGTATTCCAACGGAGCGTCATTCTGTAGGAGTGACAAGACAGTATGATATCACACAGAGCACGTATCTATATAACAACAAGACCTATAAAGAAAAATAAATAGTATTTGCATTAATATCAATATAAGCTCTGGAGAATGACCAATAATGAAGTCTCAAGACCTCTACGCTTGCTGCGATGTAACTCTCAGATTGAACGAATGCGATTTGCTCAGTGCAAAGAATGACTGCTGAACACACACACATATCCTGCCTCCCATAAAAGGACATACATCATGAAGTATTAGCAAAATGAATAAACCAAGGAAGAAATAAATTCACCAAATTTGTTCAAATACACTTAGGAAGTGTTATAAATTAATTCCTAAAAAACGACAGCAAAATAGTCCTTCTGTCAATCAGGACAGAACAGCCCTCTTTTGAGTAAAGGTGCAACATTCCTGAGGGGCTGCTGTGGCCATAAATCAGAGAATAACCTTTGTCTGTACATCTTACAGAACATTCATCATCGGGGCTACTGCCTGAATAGCTTTAGAGGCAGTACTAGGTAATAGTTAAGAGCTTTGAGAGAGAGGGGAGGGAGGCTCAAGAAAGAAAGGATATTCATGTAACTATGGCTGACTTGCGGTCTTGTAGGGTAAGATCCAACACAATGTACAGCAATCTTCCTCCAATTAAAAAATAAATTAAAAAAAGAGCTTCAAGCATCGGAGACAGCTTGAAAGGTGAGTCCCAGGTCAGCCAATTATTAGCTCAGTGGCCTTGAACAAGCAGCTTAACCCATCTCAACTTCTGGATTCTCATCTGTAAAAGGGGGACAACTGCATCTGCCTCAGAGGGTTGCTGTGAGGATGACTACGTGTCTGCAACATGGAAAGCGCCGTTATTACAAACAATAACACCATCAGTAGCGTCATCTTCTG
This sequence comes from Bos taurus, assembly GCF_002263795.3. Taxonomy (NCBI): domain Eukaryota; kingdom Metazoa; phylum Chordata; class Mammalia; order Artiodactyla; family Bovidae; genus Bos; species Bos taurus. The sequence continues at coordinate 45,427,087 of NC_037350.1, forward strand.
AGTGTTCAGACCACGTCACCTTTCAACCAGAGGCAGATGAATAACCAGAGTACACAACAAAATAAACAAAAGCAATTTAACTAAGCTACATACTTCCAATTTTCTGGTTAACTCAAAACTGACACCACAACATCTTCATAAAGAAGTACTCAATAATTTCTAGGAAATTATCTAAGGAAGTCCTTTAGAGGGAAAACACAGTACTGGGCTAAAAATTAGATCTTATTTCTAGTAGGAAATTTCTGGGTATTTCCTAACTACCTGTTTGAGCACTCCCAATTTACTTAACTTTTATATTACTACACGTAGTAAAATACTGAACATTTTTGGTGGTCTTGAGTCTCGTCAGACTGCAACCCCGTTTTCTGTAACAGGACAAGCTCCAGGGGGGTCTGTAGGCAAGAACACTGGAGCGGATGGCCATTTCCTTCTCCAGCGGATCTTCCTGCACAAGAGACTGAACTCTCGTCTCCTGCACTGGCAGGCGGATTCTCTATCACTGAGCCACCAGAGAAGCCCACAATACTTACCATACTTTGTTGTAACCTTTTCTCTACGTTACTTGCCTTCCTCATCATCTCCCTACGTGGTTAAGCTCTCCAATGCAGAATCCATACGTATGGCTTCTTCGCACCTTCACTGCAAGTAATGGTCCCCACTAGAAGGGCCCAATAATTAACTGGTGTCGTTTTACCAACGAAGCGTTTACCTGAATCCAGCGCGAATAATTTGCTAAAATTCCAGGACAAAAACTCAGGGAAAGAGCGAACTGTTCTTTCAACTTATAGAAACGACTCTTAAATTCATAACCGGCGGCCCACAGGCCCGATTGCAGAAACGCAAACTTGCTTTGTGCGCCGTAGTCACGACGTTCACTACAAAAGCCAGATGCCACGTCTTATTAAATGCCTTCTCCATGCTTCAAACGGCTAAGTATATTCTTAGTATATGTTCTAAGAATATTCTACGTGTATATTCTAAGTATACTCTAAGTCTCTTGAGTTTCATTCATCGATGAAACCCTAACACAGCAGACAATGTGCTCCTCTGAGGTGCTGTTTACCTAGGCCGCTGGGAACCAGGCCTGACGCCCCGCCTCCCCACCACCCACGGTCCCTGCGCGCGGGGGCTCTCACCTCGCGGTGGCCGTCGCCCACGGGCTCAGGGTGTACAGCGAATCCAAAAAGGACCTGCTCGTAGCATCCAGCAACCACCTCCATCCAGGGGCGAACGCGTCTCCTCCTCAGCGAACCTGACGCGGCGCAGGGCGGAAGTGACGAAAGCGGATGCGACGGGAAGGAGGGTCCTTCCCGGTCGGCGCTCAAGTTACGTCAGGCCCGTGGGGCTGCCTTTTAGATGCCTGCATCCATGATGGAGGTGGGGGGGGGGGGGCGGGTGGTTTCCGGCGGGTCAGACGGAATTTCTAGACGACCAGGCGGAATTTCCAAGGAGGGAATAAGGAAGGACGCCCCTTGACGAGGTTGCTCATTTCAAGGAGGGAAAAAAACCTGGGGGCCAGCAAGCATTTTCGAGGGAGCCTTGCGCTAGGCGCTTCCGAGGCGAGTGGGCTAGACAGCCTCTGCGGAGGCCCCCCGTTTCCGGGGCGTCTACGGAAGGGGCGGGCACTTCCGGTCAGGGCGGGAGTCGGAGAGCGCGTCCGGCGCAGCAGCGAGACGTGTGTCTGTGGATTTCGGGCTGCGATGGCGAGTAGGGAGCTATGTCTCCTACTTGTGCTGGAAGCCGTTTCTCGCGCTCATTCTCTGTAACTGGAGGAGGAGGGGTGGCCTTTAGGGTTCGCCTTGATCGGAGGGGTCCGGTTCCCGCGCTCCCGCCCGGGCCGCATAATCTCGCCCAGCACCTTTTCTTCCTTCTTGGTTATGGCTTGACGAACCCTTAAGGACTCGTCGGCCAACGTTGTGGCACATTCCTGAGAAGGACAAGGACCCTTTACCCGAGGGGAGTAAAGACAGTACTTGGAAGATGACGGGTCTAGTCATCCTTGGTGAGTTTCCGGAAGGCAATCTCATTTAATTTCTTTTCACCACCTTTCCCGAGTTAGCTGCAAAGTCAAACGGTAATAAAAGCCAGTATGAGTTGCTCAGTCGTGTCCGACTCTGTCCCGTCTCCTGTGTCCATGGGATTCTCCAGGCAAGAATACTGCAGTGGGTAACCTTTCCCTATTCCAGGGAATCTCCCGACCCAGGGATCTAACCCAGGTCTCCCGCAATGCAGGCGGATTCTTTACCAGCCGAGCCACAAAGGAAGCCCAAGAATACTGCAGTGGGTAGCCTTTCCCTACTCCAGGGGATCTTCCCAACCCAGGGCTCGAACCCGGGTCTCCCGCCTTGCAGGCAGATTCTTTACTGTCTTGAGCCGCAATGAAAGCAAAGATAGTCGTAGTTTAGATTTGAGATTTTCGTGAAATATAAAGATTCAGAGATGTGTCAGAAAGGACAGCTTCGTACAGACTTCCAACAGAGTAAATATCGGAGCGTAAATGATGCTTACTCCTTGGAAATAAAGTTATGACCAACCTAGATAGCATATTCAAAAGCAGAGACATTACTTTGCCAACAAAGGTTCGTCTAGTCAAGGCTATGGTTTTTCCTGTGGTCATGTATGGATGTGAGAGTTGGACTGTGAAGAAGGCTGAGCGCTGAAGAATTGATGCTTTTGAACTGTGATGTTGGAGAAGACTCTTGAGAGTCCCTTGGACTGCAAGGAGATCCAACCAGTCCATTCTGAAGGAGATCAGCCCTGGGATTTCTTTGAAAGGAAGGATGCTAAAGCTGAAACTCCAGTTCTTTGGCCACCTCATGCGAAGAGTTGACTCATTGGAAAAGACTGATGCTGGGAGGGATTGGGGGAAGGAGGAGAAGGGGACGACAGAGGATGAGATGGTTGGATGGCATCACTGACTTAATGGACGTGAGTTTGAGTGAACTCCGGGAGTTGGTGATGGACAGGGAGGCCTGGCGTGCTGTGATTCATGGGGTCGCAAAGAGTTGGACACGACTGAAGCTCCCTACCGGTGAATATGACTATGGGAGGTTGAAACATACGTTGCTGCGACTTCTGTCAACTCACCCCCATCCCCTTTAGACTGTAGTACAGGCCTGTAGCGCTTAGCCTCTTGTCTCTGAGGACGTTTGTTCACCGATGTTCTGAATCGTCAGTACGTGTTTAACTCGGATTTGTTTTAATCGATGCTGGTTTGGGTCTTGTACAAATGAGGTTATTTTGGTTGTCATTTCAGCACAAGGAAAGCCTTCTGCGCGCTTTGGCGTCTGTACATGTTGGGACTCCTCAGGCACTGAAATACTGAAGTCCAGCTCATTCTCAGTCTCTTGAAAACTGTGTTCACTGTTGGACAGTACTGGCACAGGTGAGAAAGATTGCAGGTTCATTTCCAGACCCTCCAAGTAACGTGTCACACAAAATCTTTTCTTTCCCAATGTTAGGTGTATATTATACTGCACTCTATTATAGTGTGCAATCCCATTAGTCTTGGGCTTCCCTGGTAGCTCAGTTGGTCAAGAATCCACCTGCAGTGCAGGAGACCCGGGTTCGATACCTGGGTTGGGAAAATGCTCTAGAGAAGGGAAAGGCCACCCACTCCAGTATTCTGACCTGGAGAATTACGTGGACAGTCCATGGGGTCTCAAAGAGTTGGACATGACTGAGCCACTTTTACTTTCACCATTATGTCTAAGAAAGGCATAGTCTTTAATTGAAAAATATTTTATTGCTAAAAAGTCCTATCACTTGAGGCTTAACAAGTCCTAGTAGTAACATCAGAGATCACTGATCACCATACAAAATAGACTAATAATGATCAAGTTTGAAATATTCTAAGAATTACCAAAATATGACAGAGGGACCCAAAGGAATCAAATGCTGTTGGGAAGTGGTGCTGATAGCCTTGCTCCGTGCAGGGTTGCCAGAAACTTTGATTTGTGTTTTTTAAAAAAGCTGGATCTATAAAGGACAATAAATTGAAGTACAAAAAAAAAAAGGAGATACAGCTGTAATTCCTTCACTTTGCTAGTTATGTTATTATGTTAGTCCCAAATTGTTTTACTTTTTAAATTCTTTTTTTGTATCTTGCTTGTTTTTCTGGTGGCTCTTCTATCAAAGAACCACTAAATCAGAGGCGTGTGAATTGCTGTAGGGGTGTCCCCTGGGCATGGGATGAAGTAAGGAGGACATTTCTTGAAGTCTAATTTTCTTTTTAAATACATGACTCTTCGCATATCTTTATTTTAGGGGGAAGTGGTAGTCTCTCATGCAAAAAGAAAAGGAACACTGAATAAAATTGTTTCAGAATCATGTGCTCTATGTATTTTGTTGCTTCAGGAATCCCCCTGGTGCCCCGCCTCATTACCCCAGTGAAATTTCAAATGCTGTTTGTAAAGAATTAGCATTCATTTGAAATTAATTTTAACATGTCATGATAACAGGGTAATTATCATAGTCAGCATCTATTACTATGCTTGTCAATTACAATCTGGTACATGGATTGTCACACTTTTACCTGCTTAAGTATCTGTCACATTTTATTTTTAATTAAGTTTTATTGGAGTGAAGTACGGTAAAGTCACATTTTAGAGAAGAGCCTTGTGGCTTAAGAAAGTCTTCTGCTCCAACCTGGAGACGTTTAGAATAGCGTGAAAACCACAGTGCACGCGACATAAGCGTAAAATGGTTTTTCCTCCTCTTATTTTTTTAATTGTAAAAAGTTAGTGGAGCTAGGCATAGAGCTTAGAAGACCTTGGAGCATCTGGTCCTGGGGCTCCTAATGTGGGAGAATTGATGGATAAGTTTTGGGACTTGTGAATGCCCTGAAATTATACGCAGAATTTTATGCGTTCGTTTATGGAAGAGAGCATTCGTAGGATTTCATCACATTTTCAAAAAGATTAATGCCTCTAAAGCTAAAATACTCTAATCTGGTCTGAGGATATAAATGGAGAAGTCGATCCAAAACTCTCCCACAACCACACAGCTCAGCAGCAGGAGACTGTGGTGTTGCTGCTCCTTTCACTTCTCCTTGGGCTCCAGTGTTGTCTCTTAACGAAGAAGAAAAGTGGTTTTTCTCTGTCTAAAGAAAAACACACAATGCAATATACACCTACTCAAGTGGATTCAAACAGCATACTTCCTGCCAAGCCGAGTGTTCTCTTTCCAAACACAGGGTGGCAAAAGCCATTCAGTCTCATTCTCAGAAAACTGCAATTGCCAAGAAACCACCAACCCCTGCACGATAGGGCTTATTAACTCTAAAGCACAATGGGGTTTTAGTTTTGCGTTTATATTATTGATAGAAAAGCTTTTTGCGCTTGAGCCAGGCATTGATTTATTCATTCATTCAACCAGTGTTTAGTAAGCACTTGGCTTTGTTTGGTTTGCTAAAGAAAAAAAGCCAGTCTTTGTTTTGCGGGGTGGGTGAGGGTGGTTAGAAGGTCGATATACTGAGCTAAAAGCAGGATACTGTGGAGAGAAATTGGCCTTGTTAAAAATCTCATGTGAGTCTAATGCTGCACTGTTACACTCCTTTCACAGTGTCATAGGTAGCAAGTCTGTTAAATTTGAGGACTACAGAGAGTGCGTGTGCTTGTATTCTCAGAGGACTTTGATCTCCTCTGCATGTAGAGCTCAGGGAGACAGAAAGTGGGCTACTTTCCCTAGACCCAGACCTGAAAGAAATTGTTTCACCTGCTTCATGAGAATAATCAGGTGAACTATGGGAGGTTTGCATTTGAGACTTTTGGAGATCAAAGCAATATTTGTGAACTCTTCCTTGTCACCATCATCTAAAATTCTGCCTGAATGTCCATCTTCGTCTCTGGAGTCTGGCTCATAGCATCTGGCCCCTGCCGTCTTCCTGGGTGGGTGCAACATGCCTTAAAGACTTCCTCGCAAATCCCAGCCTCCTACCACCGTATCACGAAGGGTCAGCTCCCACATTCCTTTCCCGCTACAGCTCCATCTCTCACTCATAGAAAACATTTTCATTGTCTAAAAAAGTCCAAAATAAGAGAAGGAAAAAAGATAATGCTTTTCTGAAAGAATCTTAACTGATAACATGAAGTTTGATTTCTAAGCTGCTACAATATTTAAGAATAGTTTTTTTCTAAAAAATTCAATAAACTGTGAATACAGCAAAAAAAAAAAAAAAGAAGCAGGCTCCCAGATAACAGAGAACAAACCAGTATTACAGTGTGTGTTGGGTGGGGTCGGGGGGGCAGGGGAGGCACAAACTGTTGGGTTAAGATTGGCTCAAGGGTGTATTGTACAACATGGAATATAGCTCTAATAGCTGTTAATGGAAAATAACCTTCAAAATGGTATTAAACATTTTAGGAAATTACTATTTTTTAATGTTTCTTTCAATTTTCCACTCCTCGCCGCCAATTCTCGTTAACTATGCCCATTGCTGCTGTGCTCTGCTCAGCTGTATCTGAATCTTTGCAGCCCCATGGACTGTCGTCCCCCAGACTCCTCCATCCATGGGATTCTCCAGGCAAGAATACTGGAGTGGGTAGCTGTCAGGAAGCATTTAACAGGAGGCTTCCTGTATGCTGTTTTGGATCTGTCAGGAATTCTCTGTTCCTTATTAATTCCTGAATATTCAGGAATTAGGAGAGGCAAGCCTCTCCCAGGGGGCTGCGGAATCCAGGCATTTCCTTCCTTAGTTTTTCTATACGTTAATAAGTACCCTCTTCCTTTTTATGAACCATATGGGAAAAGTGATTATTTACAACTCTCTCTCTCTTTAATATGGATCGCCTATGTTTTTTAAGTCTGGAATTTTAATCTTTATCTTTGCTGAGAATAACTACAGTATATATGCCCACACCATGTTGATTAAAACACCTTTGCTCCATCGGAGCTTTGGTCCCCGTGTCTTGCTTGCTTTCTCTCTCTCTCAGGCTGTTTCTTTGGAGTGCAGAGGCTCTCTAGTTCACTTTACTGCCCTGGCTTCTAAGACCCTCTGTAGAAGGCGCTCTGTGCCTTCACCCCATCGAGAGGGCGCCTGAGGCCTCCGTGAACAGAGCAAGCCCCGTGCAGGGGCTTTATTGGCTTTCTGCGTAAACCAAGGAATATCAGCCTCTTTCTCTATCCTTTACTTTCTTATCGGCTGACTCCGGACCACCAGGTTCTGGTCCATTAAAGGACCTCAACAAGTGGTGCCCAGAACAGGAGCTTGGTATACATATGCAGATTCGGATGGATGGAGTGACCCCAGGGCCCACTGAGGCCGGTAAGTACTAAGAGATAGGTAAAATGGCTGGAAAGCCCCATCACTTTGCTACTTTACTTCATCACTTAAAGTTCAGGGACTTAATGAAACGTATGCTGATTTTTTAGCTAGATTACAAACTGCTATTTCGTGTACTGTAATTGGAGAAGAAGCCAAAAGGCAACTAGAGAAATTACTTGCTTATGAAAATGCAAATCAGGAATGTCAAAAAGCTATAGCTCCATTTCGTGAGACAGGGACTATTACTATTTGAAGGCTTGTTGCAATCTAGGATTAGAAACTCAAAAGATGCAAATGATAGCTGAAACAGTGGTTGCTGCCTTAAGAAAGGGAAATGAAGGATGCTTTACATTTGGAAATAAGAACCATTTAAAAAGGGACTGCTCTAAGAAAGCTAAAAAAATATATATATAAAAATTAAAAAACCTCCAAAAATCTGTCCTCGCTGCTGTAGAGAACTACATTGGGCCCAAGATTGTAAATCTAAATTTGACATTAAAGGGAAACCTATTCTGAGAAACTCCAAACAGGGGACCCACCCAGGTCCCCTTCAACAAAAACCTGGGGCAAATTCCATCTTTTCCCTCAAACCCTCAACATCGGGAAGTGCTGCTGTTGATATACCAGCTTTGTTTTTAGATAATATGAAGTTAATGAGCTCTATTTAAATTAAAATTCACGTGAACTGAAAAATATTTAATGATATGTTTATTTAAATATAAATATAATTTGAATATAATTGCTAATCTAATTAAGATATGTCTTAAGTCATCAACATTATATAATACTTTTATTATGCCTAGGTTTAAGGTAAACTAAATTTGTCAACAAAAAGGTAACTATATATATATAAATGAGATAAAAACTTTCAGATAAACTCTATTAAAATAATTTTTAATAGAATAATCTATTATTATAATCTAAAATAATCTCTTAGGATTGGTATAACTTAAATTTCTAGAGCTGTACTGAACTAAATAATACAAGTTTATTAAATAGGTCATTTCCAAATAAAATAAGATTTTAAAACATTAATTACTAAACATTAACTTCCTCTTACAAAAAGTTTTTCTTCCATAAAAACTAGAGATTTCAAACTATTAATATATAATATATAATATATATAATGAATATATATATCATAATATGATACAATTAATATACTCACCAATCTATAAAATGCTAATATACAAGACATTTCATAGTTGCTAAAAAAGGTAAGAGATGCTTTTAATAAAAAGATATATGACAAACTCAGATATACATTCCACATTTTTCCTAGAGGCCACTGCTCATTTAACAAACAATACAATTATTAAAATAACTTGGAAGAATGACGAGCCTACTTGGACAGCAGTGTGGCCCCTCAGGAAAGAGAAATTACAGGCGGCTAAGGAATTTATAGATACACAACTAGAATTAAAGCATATTGAGGAATCTTGTTCTCCTTGGAACTCTCCTATTTTTGTTATAAAAAAGAAATCTAACAAATGGCGTCTCCTAACAGGCCTCTACCCATCACACAAGGTATTAAGCCTCGCGGTTTACAACCTACTGCTTTTATTTGGGCCACACCTCTTCGCGGTGAGGCTACACAAAACATTATAACTCACTTACTAGCTTGTTTTACAGTAATGGAAACTCCTAGTTCCATAAAAACAGACAATGGCCCTGCCCATATTTGTAGAGACTTTAAACAATTTTTACATTATTTTTCTATTAAACATATTACAGGTATTCCTTATAACCCACAGGCACAAGACAGAGTCAAACACATCACACACTAAAGTTACAAATACAAAAAATTTTAAAAGGGGGAATATACAAGGTGTGCTACTGTCTTATCTAAAGCAGACTTTACTAGATTCCAACATAAGATATTTTCTAAACCTATAACTATCGTTAATACAGCTTTATTTGTTTAAAATTTTTTTTAACCTCTTCAGAAGATTCAACCCAAGGGGGGCCCCAGCATTCAAAATGGAGATGAAACAACAAGACCCCCAGGAAGAAGAAACTCTGATACGAGCTATGTCCGCTCTAAAGATCTCCAGAAAGCACCGCCCTCAGCGGCATCACCCCTATTATCTCCCCACTTGGGGACAAATAAAAACCCTTACTAATCGAGCTGAAAATTTGGTCTCTCAATAGGGATTGCCTGGGAATCCTGAATACATTCTGGCAATGCTCAGTCTTTTGGCCTGTACCACCCACCCCCCCACTCCCCGCTCAAGCTCAACTAATCCCCAACCCACCTCTATTACAGGTGGTCGAATGAGCAGAGAGGACCAGTCGTTTCAGCTAATGACTACATATGCCCCCTCCCTAGTACGGGAAGGAGCCATCACACCCTGGGGAGGAAGGAAAACTAATTAACATTTCTTTAGGCTATGAAGTCTTTTCCCTCGTTCAAGGGCCCAGCAGTACTACGCATAAACAACAAACTTGGGTTTTTGTCCTGCCTCCAAAAGAAGCCCTTCCGAAGTAGCTTGGGTTATTTACTGTGAACCACGTTTACACTACTGAAACGTTAGCTGCTAAGTCGCTTCAGTCGTATCCAACTGTGCGACCCCATAGACGGCAGCCCACCAGGCTCTCTGTCCCTGGGATTCTCCAGGCAAGAACACTAGAGTGGGTTGCCATTTCCTTCTCCAATGCCTGAAAGTGAAAGTGAAGTCGCTCAGTCGTGTCCAACTCTTAGCGACCCCATGGACTGCAGCCTACCAGGCCCCTCCATCCATGGGATTTTCTAGGCAAGAGTACTGGAGTGGGTTGCCATTGCCTTCTCCACTGAAACGTTAGGGAAAGAACAAAAAACATTATGTAAAAGGTTACTTATGAAACATTACCATGACAAAGGATTTCTTGGCTGGCTTAATGGTGGAATGGCACTCCCCCCTCCCCCCCCCCCCCCCCCCCCGCCTCCCCCCGCCCTCCTTGAACTGCCCTGGATAAACACATTGAGCCTGAACAATGGGACATTTGGAAACTTGCTGCGAACACCGAAAAATTTGGAACTTGGACCGGACATTTCACAGAGACCTGTCGTGGTCATAGTAACTATCTCTTTTGCTGTAATCGGTCATACTTTATACAAGCCCATGTCCCACTCCCTTTTGTTATAGCTATAGGAAGTTTACAATTTAATAAGACTTTACGTTCCATAACTTGTATTAATTGCAAACTATATACTTGTCTTGCTATTGCTACTGCTAAGTCACTTCAGTTGTGTCCAACTCTGTGCGACCCCATAGACGGCAGCCCACCAGGCTTCCCCGTCCCTGGGATTATCCAGGCAAGAACACTGGAGTGCGTTGCCATTTCCTTCTCCAATACTTAACTCCTCTATTTATTTTAGCTACTCAATTTTGTGTTGTGCCTGTTCAATTCAATCATAGTGCCTACAACTGGGTACAAATCAAATTTCATTTACAAAATATACATGATAATGCCTCTCTGAATGTACATTTACTGCAAAAAGGAAATCTTTAAAACTTTTTCTAAAAATCTGCCCTCTTCCCCTAATTTGGAAACTTTAGCTGAACAAATTATCTGGCTAGACCCACGAATATTGTTTCAAAGTATTACCACTATCAGGTCTGGAACTGTAACTTTGGTGATTGTCTTGATAATTATATTTGTTGTTTACCGTTGCCTTTCTATAAGGTTGGTTAATGCTAACCAAACTCATTGGGTCCGGACGTTTGTTTTTTTTTAAGAGTATAATAAAATAGGGGGAATTTTCAGGAAACATTTAACAGGAGGCTTCCTGTGTGCTGTTTTGGATCTGTCAGGAATTCTCTGTGCCTTATTAATTCCTGAATATTCAGGAATTGAGAGGCAAGCCTCTGGCGGGGGGGGGGGGGGACGGGGGGGGGGCGGGGGGGGCGGGGGTGGTGCTGAGGAATCCGGGCATTTCCTTCGTTAGTTTTTCAATACGGTGATAAGTACCCTCTTCCTTTTTATGAACCATATGGTAAAAGTGATTATTTACAACTCTCTGTCTTTAATATGGATCGCCTATGTTTTGTAAGTCTGGAATTTTAATCTTTATCTTTGCTGAGAATAACTACAGTGTGTATGCCCACACCATGTTGATTAAAACACCTTTGCTCCATCAGAGCTTTGGTCCCCATGTCTTGCTTTCTCTCTCCCTCTCTCTCCCTCTGTCTCCCAGGCTATTTCTTTGGAGCACAGAGGCTCTCTGAGTTCACTTTCCTGCTTGGGTGTCTAAGACCTTGCGAAGGTGCTCTGTGCCGTCACCCCATGGAGAGGGCGCCTGAGGCCTCCGTGAACAGAGCAAGCCCCGTGTCAGGGACTTTATAGGCTTTCTGTGTAAACCAAGGAATATCAGCCTCTTTCTCTTTCCATTACTTTCTTATCGGTCAACTCTGGACCACCAGGTTCCGGTCCATTAAAAGACCTCAACAGGTAGCCATTTCCTTCTCCAGGGGATCTTCCCAACCCACGGATTGAACCCATATCTTCGGCATTACAGGCAGATTCTTTAGCCCTGAGCCATCATGGAAGCCCCGACAATTATTTTTAATTTCAGGCAATTTACAGCAGTAGCTTAAACGAGATTTCTTTCTTAAGACAAAGGCTTTTAGAGGCAGGTTGGTCCAGTGCTGGTACAGGGAGTCTCCAGTCATCAGGGACCCTGACCTGTTTGCTCTTTAAGATCCTGTGTTTGGTTGTGTGACTTCCCCTTTGATATCACTCATAGGCCAGGAGAGATGCAGAGGTCTTTTGGTTTCATCCATCACATCTGTAATCTCGGCTCTCGACCTGTGAGAAGGGCAGAAAACGACAGCAACAAACACCTTCCAGCTAAGCAGACTCCCTCTGCCCACAAAGCTTTCCTCAGCCCCCTTGTGATGGTGCTATTTACATCTTATTAGTTCGACTTTGGCCACCTGGCCACAAGGCACATTGCTACTTCGAAATAAAATCTAGGTTCTATTATTAAGGAAGAAAAGGAAACTGGATATTGGGTGGCCCCTAAGTGTGTGTGCACAGCTGCTAATCAACAACATCTCCCTTGAACACACAGGGAAATCACATTACTAGAGTATCAGCTCCACTGTGGCACCAATGCCAGGCACCTGCGTTGTGTATAGGAGGGGCTCAGTAAATGATGGTGAATGGTTGAACGATTAGAATTCATCATGATGATTATTTTTCACATTACAGGTAAATAGAAACTACATTAAACATTTGAATGGGGCTTCCAAGGTGGCCCTAGTGGTAAAGAATCCACCTGCCAGGAGACATAACAGACTTGGGTTCGAGTCCTAGGTCAGGAAGATCCCCTGGAGGAAGGCATGGCAATGCATTCCAGTTTTGCCTGAAGAATTCCATGGACAGAGGAGCCTGGTGGGCTACAGCCCAGAGGGTCACAAAGAGTCAGACACAACTAAAGCGATCTTAGCATGCACACAAGCATTTGAATAGTGGGCTCATTATTAACAAGTTAACTAGTTATTAACAAGCCATTTCCATTAACAAGGAAATGGCCAGGCCCTATGTGTCCCTGTTTAGACTCAAAAGTTATTTTCTTAAGTTTTGACATTTTGTGTAGACTTGTTGCTCAAAGTGCGTGGAAACTGGCAGAACCTCAGGCTCCCCTCCAGATAGAATTCAAACCCACATTGTAAACACACTCAGGTAATTTGAATGGGCCTTAAAGTTTAGGAAGCAGTTTGTTGTGCTTTAAAAAAACTACTAACTTACAGAGATATTTCTTTGAAAATTTTTCCATAGTTGCATTAAGCTATGGGTGTGTGTGTGAGATAGCACCACTTCTGTGGTTAGGGTGTGTGTGAGAGAGAGCACTTCTTCCCACCAGCTGGTTAGCGGCAGGCGGGGTGTGTGTGTGTGTGTGTGAGAGAGAGACAGCACTTCTGTGGTTGGTGGGGGTGTGTGTGTTGGTTAGGGGTGTGTGTGTGTTGGTTAGGGGTGTGTGTGTGTTGGTTAGGGGTGTGTGTGTGTTGATTAGGGGTGTGTGTGTGTTGGTTAGGGGGTGTGTGTGTGAGATAGCACTTCTGTGGTTGGCGGGAGTGTGTGTGAGAGAGAGAGAGCACTTCTTCCCGCCAGCTGGTTAGGATGCTGATTTCAGCCTGCAGTGGGCGTTTAAAGGAAAGTCCACTGGACGCTGGTTCCAGTGGTCATTCTTTGCAGATAACTGAGGAGAGAAACAGCAAGCTGTAGTCTTTGTCTTAAGCTTTTAATGATTAAAAGTGACTCCCTTACACATTATTGTGTGGGGGCTGGAGACTTCTGTGTGCTTCGTAGTTGCCCACCACACACTCCCTTTCTGCCCCAACCTCCCCTTTCTGACAGCTTCCCAGGATCTGACAGTTGGGGGAGGAGGCGGGCAGCTCAAAGCCCACCCCACAGTTTGCAGGGGCTCCTCCAGGTGACTCCAATACACTCCTGCCTGTCCGCACCCACTCCTTAACCCACCTGAAAGTCAAGGAATTAATTACCTGGCAGGAATGATCACTGCAGGTATTTCTGAGGCAGCTGGAAGTGCTATTAGTGGGCTTGAGAGGGTTTAGACCAGGGGCTGGGATCTTTGATGCGGGGGTTAGAACTGTGGATTCCCAGTCCTTTTATCAAGGGTCTGGATAAATGGCTGGACAGGAGAGTTTTGCAGGTCTGGGCTCAACTCAACAGGATACTTATTACTGGTATTGGCAAAGGTGCGCCGATTTTTCCTGTTCTGAATGAAAAGGCTGATAGTGTTCTGTTTTGTAACACAGTTTGGCAATTGACAAACTACCGCTTTGGAAATAGGTGTTCTTAGTGAAAGCGGACACCCTCCTTACTTGGAGAAAGAAGAATCGAGTCCTAGGGCTTTGAGCGATTCTGCCTTGGCTGTTGATGTCCTACCCCTCTTCTCCCCGCTGCTCTTAGAGTGAAGCCAGACTTCCCGTCCTGCCAGCCTCACCCCTTCAGCAGCCGGTACGAGCAACAGCAGGGCGGTTACCCTCCTGGCTACAGCTCTGGCCGAGGGGCGGGTGGAAATGGACCCAACCTTTATTCTGCATGTGAGACCTCTGGACACCCCTCTGAGACTTCGCTTCCACCCAAGGTATCTCTCCCTGGCATAGATACTGCGTTGGGCGCGTGTCCGGTATGGGGACATCTTTTTCCTTTCTCCATGCCCTGGAGAAATCCCCTTGAATTTCCCTCAGCCTGGATTCTGCTCCCTGATATGTGTGTGTGCTGTGTGCTTAGTCACTCAGTCGTGTCCGACTCCTTCTGACCCCATGGACTGTAGCCCGCCAGGCTCCTCTGTCCATGGGATTCTCCAGGCAAGAATACTGGAGTGGGTAGTCATTCCTGTCTCTAGGGGATCTTCCCGACCCAGGGATTGAGCCCAGGTGTCCTGCGTAGTGGGCAGATTCTGTACTGCTGAGCCACCGGTGCCTGTAGAGAGGAATGGTAATAACTTACACTGCCCCTAGAGAGCCCATGGAGTCTGGAGTAACTAACCAAGATCTGTTTGGGGGGTGCTTCCTCACCTGAGAAGATGATGGATTGGTTTACTTTCCTGTAGCCTCTGCGTTTCCTCAGCAGCTACCGTCTGGTCCTTAGCTGAGCCACGGGGTTGGGATGGGATTGGAAGGCCTCGAGGGATATGTGCCCATGGAGACTTTGCAGATTGTCACCCGGAAGGAAGGGCAGAGCTCCAGGTGCAGGTCTGGGTGCAGGGATTGTGGAGTCTGATGCCAGGGTCCTTGCGGTTTGGTTCCTGCCCCCCAGACCCCAGGGGGCCACTTAGATCCCTGAAACTTCAGAGAAGGCAGGTGCCTTTGACCAGTGCTCCTCCTGTGTGAGTTTTCTTCTATGGGCTCAGCTCACCTGTTGCATAATTGTAGTATTTTGTCATTTAAAGTCTCTTTTAATCAAAATTCAAAATAAAATTTGATCAAAAGGGATTTTAGTGTTGTAGATACTATTTTTGAGAGCTAAATTCTTCCAGGAAAGTGTCAATAGCAACCCTTTAAGTAAAAAAAAATTTTTAAACATACTGATTTTCATTGTAGGAAACCACGTCTCTAGCTGAAAACCAAGTTGAAGATTCACTAGAAGGTAACAGAAGCCTTATGTTTAGTTGAAAACAAAACTAGCCCTTTTCCCAGGTCCCTCATTCACTGAGCTGGCTATAAACGGAGAGATCCTACCAGAAAGTTCCAACGTAGGTCTCCCTCCCTCAGTTTCTGAATTAATTGTTATAAACCATTTCTTCGTTTCTATCATTCTGTTAACTGAACAGATGAAGCAGCACGTTTATTTTTTAGAACCCTGTCTTAGGGATCTGGTCCTGGCTCAGTCCTTGGGGTCATATCCACCCAGGTCCTCAAGCTAGAAACTCAAGACTCGCCCCCCACCCTTCCTCTCTCTTCTGCTCCAAGTTGAATGCATTTCCAAGTACTGTCCATTCGTTTCCAAATTATCTCTTAATTCTGTCCATTTTCTCCATTTCTCCCACCATCTACTCGTTGAATCCAGTAGCACTGCTCTTGTAGCTTCAATTTCTATTTTTAAAGTCTTATCGAAAGGAAACACACCATTTAAAAAACTAACATTAAATATCTGCACTATTTCCTGCTGATGTTTTTTAAAAGCTCTAGTTTTAAGCCATTTCTAATATGTGTCCTGTAAAACTCTATTTTTCTCCCCTATGTATTATTGGCTTGTGCAGATCCAAATCTCCACTTGAATATTGAGGAACTCAACAAAGAATTTATGGTGAAAAGTGAAGAGCTCTACCAATCTCTCATGAATAGCCACTGGCAGCCTCTCGATACGGTATACTCAGAAATCCCAGACAAGACCCCCCAAGAGCAAGATGCTGATTAAGCTACCAATTATCATATTCATTGTGTCTTATTTTGTTTTTGTTTAAAAAGTTCTCGCAGAAAGGCACTGGATTGTGTGTATAAATACAGATTCTTGAGGGAGTGTCATGTAAATAAACGTTGCCAGCACGTTCACTTCTGGGAGTGTGTTGCATTACATGGGTGCCAGCAGAGGTCACGTCCAGCTTCCTTGGTGGTTCTGGGAAAGAATCCACCTGCCAGTGCAGGAGACTCAAGTTCCATCCCTGGGTCCGGAAGATCCCCTGGAGAAGGAGATGGCAACCCACTCTTGCCTGGAGAATCCTGTGGACAGAGCAGCCTGGCGCGCTGTAGTCCATGGGGTCACAGAGAGTCGGACAAGAGTTAGCAACTGAACAGTAACGACAAAGAGAGGCCACAGAACTATCAAGTTAGACCAGGCTGCACTGCAAGGCGTTTGAAAATAGGTGTCCTAAAACAACATTGTAAATCAACTATATTTCAATTGTAAATCAGCTATAAAACAACATTGTAGATCAACTATATAAAACTATATTTTAAAAAAAGGTAATAGATTTAATATGACATGTGCCTGATCTAAACTGATGGTGGCATTAGCTACTCTGACACACTGAATGATTTGCTGCTTTCTTCTGTTCACAAATGGCCATGTCCCTGGTGGCTTAGATGGTAAAGTGTCTGCCTACAATGCGGGAGACCTGGGTTCAATCGGGAAGATCTCCTGGAGAAGGAAATGGCAACCTACTCCAGTACTCTTGCCTGGAAAATCCCATGGACAGAGGAGCGTGGTAGGCTATACTCCATGGGGTCGCAAAGAGTCGGACACGACTGAGCGACGTCACTCACTCACTCTGTTCACAAACGGCCATGTCCCTGGTGGCTCAGATGGTAAAGTGTCTGCCTACAATGCGGGAGACCTGGGTTCAATCCCTGGGTCATCGCAAAGAGTCCGGAGATGACTGAGCGACTTCACTTTCACTTTCACTTTCTGTTCACAAACAGTGCAAGCCTTCTTGCCTGCATCTGGTGTAGAAAAATGCAGATTAGAACGAGATGTTTGATCTCCATCGCCAGACCCTCAGGCTCTCTTACAAGAGCACTAGATGATAGAAGACAGTGGAGCTCACCTGTCACAGTTGAGTCCTCAGCATGGAAAGGGTGTGCTTGATGGAAACAGCCTGTCAGCCTTCTGAGACAGAGCATGTGGACCCCCAGTGACACCACTGTGCAGCTTCAGTGCATTGGTTGATAAGCACTTTCACTCTGGGGTTTTACTCTTGCAAAACACTTCCACCATCATGCCAAGAAACCCACTCAAACCTAAAGATTAGAGGTCATGTTGGGGAGGAACTGAGGTGCCCCAGTAAACAGCCAACCCACAGCCCCACTCACCTGACATCTTGGACTGTCCGCTGACTGTAACCCCAGATTGATTCCAGGAGAGACCAGCAGGGGAGCCCAGCCCCTAGAGTTGATCCTGTTTTACACGCCAGCCAGGAGAATCCCACGCACGGAGGAGTCTGGTGGGCTACAGTCCACGGGGTCACAAAGAGTCGAATGTGAGTAAGCACACAAAAAGATTACACTATGATTTGACAATGGAGTGAAAAAGACACAAACAAATCAGCATGGCAAAAAAAATTTGAATTTCAAGAGTAAATATTTGTTGTTAGAAGAGTGACCACAAATCCATGTTTTCTTGCGTATTTGTTGTCAAGAAATAGCCAGTTTGTTTCACTTACATCCAACTTGCTGCTGCTGCTAAGTCGCTTCAGTCGTGTCCGACTCTGTGTGACCCCATAGATGGCAGCCCACCAGGCTCCTCTGTACCTGGGATTCTCCAGGCAAGAATACTGGAGTGGGTTGCCATTTCCTTTTCCATCTTACATATAAATAAAAGGAAAATGTGATTTAAAAAAGGTGTCTAGGATTTCCCAGACAGTCCAGTAGTTAGGACTCCGTGCTTTCACTGCTAGGGCCTGGGTTCAGTTCCCGGTTGGGGAGCTAAGATCCTATAAGCCTCATGGTGCAGCCATGAAAAAAAAGTACAGGGGGCTTCCTTGGTAGCTCAGTGGTAAAGAACCCGCCTGCCAATGCAGAGACATGGGTTCAATCCCTGGTCTGGGAAGATCCCATATACTGCAGACCAGCTAAGTCTGTGTGCCCTGACTATTGAGCTTACACTCTAGAGCCTGGGAGCCGCCAACTACTGAAGCCTGCGTGCCCTGGAGCCTGTGTGCCACAAGAGAAGCCACCTCAATGAGAAGCCCATTCACTCCCCAAAACTAGAGAAAAGCCTGTGCAGCAAGGAAGACCCAGCACAGCCAAAAATAAATAACATTAAATATACATATATACATACAAATATATGAAGGAACGAGTGGAAGCTTCCAGCTCAAAAAAATCCTACATAAACACAGCAATTTTTCTTTCCCCCCATTTTATATTGGTGGAAGCTTTTCAAACGGCATTTGCCTAGATGACCCCCACCCCTTGGAAATATTTATTGATTTCATACCCAGATAGGAAAATTTCCATATGTGGTAATGACTACAGCATCAGTAAGTTTCCTACTCATTCAAATTATTTCCCTACCAGCCTGTCCTGTATTTTAAGTCACTCTGTTGCTTTTTGTAGCCATTATCCCCAAAGAATCTGTTAAGGACTGCTTTTTCTTTTTAAACCATCATTCTTCCACTGGGTCATCTGATACACAGCCAGCCATGCAGGTGGAAAGCCGAATTCAGACACTTCCTGCTGGGTCCTTTGTGAAAGCCTCCATGGAGTGCTAATCGTGGGGTTATCATGCCTCACCTGCTCAGAGATAACACGTCAAGAACCAGAGTTTCAATCTGTGGCCCTGGTAGTCATCGGTACTTTCCCTCCTCGCTCTTCAAGACCCATTACACCTATTTAGTCAGAGCCTAAGGAAATGAATCGAGAGTTTCCCAGGCAGCGATCTGTGATATGTAGGACACGGTTTACTGCTCTACCCTGCTGCTTTCCCCACTGGTTTCTTCGTGCTCTGGCTGTGGATTTGCTCTGTTCCCCATCCTTTTCTTTTATCCCATTCCCATACTCTAGATAAAGAATATACAGACTTGTCCTTTTCTTTTTTTTATTAAAACATTATTTATGGCTGCGCTAGGTCTTCGTTGCACTTGGGCTTTCTCTAGTGATGGCAAGTGGGGCTACTCTTGTCGCAGAGCACAGGCTCCAGGCACAAGGGCTTCAGTAGGGGCCCTTCAGAATGTGGGATCTTCCTGGACCAGGGATCGAACCCGTGTCCCCTGCACTGGCAGGTGGGATCTAACCACTAGGGCACCGAAGCCGAGATGTTCCTTCCATATACAACTTCACCATGTCCTGCACCTGCAGTGGATTCTTAACCACTGGGCCACCAAGGAAGCCCAGATGTTTCCTTTCCATAGTACAATCTTCACCATGTCCCCTGCACTGGCAGGTGGATTCTTAACCACTGGGCCACCAAGGAAGCCCAGATGTTTCCTTCCAAACTTCACTGGGCCCATGACTGGCAGGATGGAAGCCCAAGATGTTTCCTTCATAGTACAGTCTTCACAAGGAAATGGTATTTGAGACCAGTCCTGTCCGTTTCCGTCATTTGGTTTAACGTGAAGGCGCTCCATGTTACTGGGACTCGCCTTACCCATCTGGTCTGTCCGGCTCCAACTCTCAACACACAGCCAGCACAGAATTAAAAACCAAGCAAAGCTGATTTTGATCACTGAACTTTGATTTTGTAAGACGTTAACCTTAGACATTGACAAATTCTCCATACCATTTTGACAACTTTTCTTTGAAGTCTATAAAGTTTTTTAAAAATAAAACATTTTGGAAAGTCATCAGAAACCTTCCATTTTGCCTTCAATACAGTTGATGCCTTGAAGTTCACTGATAATTCACTTTAATGGAAATAAATAGCCTGAAACTCATAAATAATTCACTTTCACTTTGACTCACTTTTTCAGTGATTCACCTAATAGCCTCAACTCCTAATCACATGCTTGAGACTCACTTTTACGGTTTGACACATGATGCTGGCTGTTGGTTTCTGAATTTTGGTTCTTTTTGGAAGAACCCGGTGTGTGTCTGTGTCTGTGTGCTTGCTTTCAATTGTGTCCAACTTTCTGTGACCCCATGAACCGCAGCCCACCAGGCTCCTCTGTCCCTGGGATTCTCCAGGCAAGAATACTGGAGTGGGTTGTTATTTCCTTCTCCAGGGGATCTTCCCAATCCAGAGATCAAGCCCGTGTCTCTGCCATCTCCTGCATTGGCAAGCAGATTCTTTACCACCAGTGCCCCCTGGGAAACCCCTTTTAGACCATTCAGCCCCCCTGTCTACTATAGCCCCCAGGATCCTTCCCAAGTTGTAGGTCAGACTTCCTGGGCTCCCAGCAGGATTCACCCCAGTTAATCTTCCCGACAGCCACCATGGAAGCCCACCACGTTCAAACCTTGTAGGTATTGAGAAGTGAACACAGTCAGCTTCATCTCTTTACCTTCCTCCTCCCAGAGCCATCACTGGCAGACCTCTTGCCAAAGTCAGAACTTGGCCTTGGGAGCGTGACCTCCAGTGTCTTTCCCATTGGCTTGACCTTTTAATCCCTCAGCCGTCCTGACCAAAAGAGGGAGTAGTCACAATAGAAAATGTAGTTCTGGCATTACTGAACTGGAAGACTGGAGTCTTCCCAAACTCCAGTTATTCACTTAGTCTGTTCACATGGATCTCGGCTCCCATTTCCCACTTGGCATAGACTGCTATCCTAAAGTCTCACCATGTGGGACTTCCCTGGCGGTCCAGCAGTTTAAGATGCTACACTGCCACGGTAGCGGGGGTGGATTTGATCCCTCATCAAGGATCTAAGCTGCATGGTGTAACCAGAAAGTAAAAAAAAAAAAAAACAGGACAATTCTAAAAATAAAGTTTATTTTTGAAGGGCTCAAAAAAGCAAGTTACAAAAAGCTATAATTCTATTATGTATCTATATAAGCAACACTTAAAAAAAAAAAAAAGCTAGTCTGTGTGTCCTTGTATTTCTGCTGTATAATAAGCACAGGTACATAATGGTTGTGTAGCTATAGAACTGTGCAGTACAACAGCCACTGGTCACATAAAATAAGTAACATTTCCTCAGTCAAACTGGCCACATTTCAAGTGCCCAATAGCTAGGACGAGTGTCAGTATCTCGGACAGTGCAGATGTAGAATGTTCCCATCACGGCAGATTCTTTTGGACAGCACTGCCCTAGGATATCTGAGTGTATATTGCCGTACTGAAAGGACACTGACACCAGACTGATCACCTCTGGAGAAAGGAGTTCACTTTTTATCCCATATCCTTCTGTATTAATTCATTTTTTCATCCTATATTCTCCCGTATTCTATTTTTTAACTTATTAACTTGATTTAAATCGTGTTTAAAATTTTTTATTGAAGCATAGTTGATTTGTTTTCATTGCTCAGTCATGTCCGACTCTTTGCGACCCCGTGGACTGCAGCACACCAGGCCTCCCTGTCCTTCACCATCTCCCAGAGCTTGCTCAAACTCATGTCCATTGGGTCGATGATGCCATCCAACCATCTCATTCCCCTTCGCCCCTTCTCCTCCTGCCCTGTCTTTTCCAGCATTAGGGTCTTTTCCAATGAGTTGGCTCTTCACATCAGGTGGCCAAAGGATTGGAATTGATTTGTATATTTTCTATTTTTAGAAAATATTTTTATTTATTTTGGCGTTTATGTATTTTCTATATTTAGGAAATATTTATTTAGAAAATATACTTATATATTTAATTTTTATAGTTGATTTATATATTTTCTATGATATACAGCACATATTTTTGTTTTTGTAGTTTTAAATATTTTTCAAACTACAAAATATTTTTTATGAGCACATAGTTTTGTTTTTGTAGTTTGAAATATTTTGTACTTTAGTTTTAAAATATTATGCATTAAAAAATGGTGCATCAGATATTGTTTAGACGAGTTATTTTCCTTAGTATTTCTATCATTTTCCATGTGTCTAGTAGAGGAAATATTCATTTACCCAAACTTAGCACTGAAAGACTGCTCAAAAACTTTGGCATTTGACAGTTGAATAATTACAATATCAACATGTCTTTTTCCTAAATTGTACCTTGATTTTTAAAAAATAAATAACGGAGGCACGTATAGGAGATAACTTCTTCCTGCCTCTCAGATTTTGAATTTAAATTCCCGATTGAAATGAAACTGACCTTCCATTGTCTCTATCATTTCCAGTTATCCTCTCCGATACTCCTCACAGGGAAAGCTTCATTATTTTTCAGTGGGCTGGGCATTTTTAGACAGGTATATGTTTGCATGAATGAATTTATTTGTGTATTTTTAGAAAATGCTAGGAGGGGGACATCCCTGGTGGTCTAGTGCTTAGGAATCTGCCTTGCAGTGCCTGGGGCTGCGGGTTCGATTCCCTGGCTGAGGAACTAAGATCCCAGGTACCCTGGTGCGGCTGAGCCCATGCGCCACAGCTACTGAGCCCGGAGCCACAACAAAAGATCCCACCTGCTGCATCTAAGACCTGCGCAGCCAGATAAAATTTTCTAAGAAAGACAATGCTGGGAAGATGGGCTTGTTAAATACGGATCAAATAAAGCCATACAACAGTCCCCAGTGTGGAAAACAATATATTAATTTATTTCCAAGAAAACAACATGGAACATCATCGAAAACAAAATTTTCAGGGCATCTCCATGGGCCTGCAGAAACCCACTAGTTCAAACATTAAACTCTCCCAACATTAAAGTATTTGAGACACAGAAGAAATGACCAACAGACATGTAAACATCTTCTATTCCAAAAGATTTCTTCTTCTGCAAGAGGAAGATCCAGTGTAAAGCTCCTCAAGTGGTGTGATATAAGTTTAAAAAAAAAGGTGATTTTAAATTCTGCCTTTAGCTCCGGGTGTGTTCCCTACCCCTTGACTTTTCGTCACCCAGTGCACTTCCATCTCTCTCGGCAACAGGAAAAAGGACAGATTTTACTTCAAAATCATTAAAAGTCATTAAATTCAAGGTCATTAAATATGATTAAGGGCTTCCTTAAGTTAAATATGATTAACATTCAACAGGCACAACTGCAGAAAAAGTAACATTGCGTGGATTAAATGTATCATTAGTCGTAGTTGCTGTTTTTCATTAGAATAAATAAATACCAAGGAACTGGATGGAGTACAAAAGGAGACTTCACATTTTTTGGACGTGACAGGACGTTTTCTCAGTGTGAACACTGAAACCGTTCTGGGATGCTAAGTATGGCTTCACTTCACCCTCTCGAGATGCTCCACCTTAGGAAATGAACTAAGGAGACCAGTAAGAGAAGCCTGATTCTCAGAGCACTTGTTTTCTCATGCTTACTAACAACCTCTCTAAGCCTCAGTCACTTCATCTGCAAGATGGGGTAATTGTGCGAGTTTGCAAGAGCACTGTGAGATCTGAATGCCCTGAGAGGTCAAAGAGAAAGCAGGTTGCCTAGAAAACAATCAGCTGTGGCCTCTGTCTCCAGCCTCCCTTCTCTCTTCAGAATATTCTGATTTAGACCTCACTTTGAAATTGGTGATATCTTGGGCCTGATATGACAATCCATAAGCCCACCACTACAGCCACTCCCTGGTGGTCTAGTGGTTAGGAGTCCGCACTTCTACTGCAGGGTCCGAGGGCTTGATCCCCGGTCAGGGGAGTTCCACATGCCTCATGGGGTGGCCGGAGCCGGGGGCGGATAATACACTTTGTGAGATTCTCTGGAGTTCTAGAGATTCTCTTTCCAATCTTGGCATTATTGCCAAGATTTTCAGAGTGAAAAAGCTTCTCACTTCTTATCTCTGCACGTGTCTGGTGTATAGTAGACACCCAAGAAATACTTATGGATTGGATGGATGAATGGGATAAAGGATAAGTGACAAAGAGGCTCTCCCACAATTGAAAGCTTTTAAAAATCCAGGCACTCCTAAGACCCCACAGGCACTGCAAAGTTACCCAGAGAACACTGTGGACTCCTTAAAGGTTCATGGGATAGAATTTGGTCTCCATTTTGCAGGTAAGATCACTTCGGTGGTGTGTGCATGCTTAGTCACTTCAGTCACGTCCTACTCTTTGTGACCCCAGGATGGTAGCCCACCAGGCTTCTCTGTCCATGGGATTTCCCAGGCAAGAATACTGAAGTGGGTAGCCATTTCCTTCTCTATGGGATCTTCTCGACCCAGGGATTGAATCCAGATCTCCTGTGTCTTCTGCATCACAGGCAGATTCTTTACCACTGAGCCATTGGGAAAGCCCCACTTTGGTGGGGGTGCAGGCAAAAAAGGGAAGTGATTTATCCTGAAATAGTCAAGGCTTGAGGCTATACCCATGCAATAGCACTTCCCCTCTTGAAATATCTTCATTCTTCAAGAACTTTTCCATGTTCTCAATGGAAAATGATGGACGAGGGGTCAGAGGACACTGACAAATATTCAAGAAGCGAACTACCTGAGAATCTTTTACTGAAGTAGCAGGCAGTGACGGCTGTCTTAAATTTGGTCTCCTGTGAATAACTTTACATTCTATACAGAATGTAAAGAATGTAAAAAAAAAACAACCTGTAGGCACAGGAAACTTGAAAATGTTACTGTTGAAACTCAGGAACAAGACCAAGTTCTCAGTTCTAGCAGGTCAAGTTCTAAAGGAGACTGGAGAGTCACCTGAAAGCAGTTTCTATGCCGACGTGCAGCTGAGCAAAGAGCAGGGGAGTCCATTCGTGTGAGGCTACAGATCTGTGATAAAAGATTCCTTCTTCAAAGCAACTTGATTCTTATTTCCCTAAATAGTATTATCTACCATTCTCCTTTTCATGCGAACATTTATATACGATGAGGGTCTGATGCAAAGATCTGAAAACAGTTCAATTTATCACAGATCGGGACATGAGCCTGAAAGAGCGGTGAACCTCAAGAAACTGCCAGAGTGGCCTAAGAACCAGTATCACCATGCAAGCATCCTGACAGCACATTTCACAGTGTCTAGCGGACATTTTGACGTGTAATTATGTAGTCAGGTCCTGAAGCTATAACCTTGGCCCTGAGACTGTTCATATAACCCAGGCAAAGTTTTTCTCCCAAAGAAAGGCTCTCCTTCCCAGAGGCAATTTCCCTTTAGACTGTGAGTGGCTGTAGATCAGAAATGCCAGCTGGGCTGTATTGCAATTTCACTCTGATTCAGGGTTCTTTCTCGAAGCCTCAGTTCCAGGCATTCCACAGTGAGGGGGTATGCAGTGAGCTCAAACTTGTTTGCAAAGAGGCTTGACGAATTAATCAACCACTTTAAGTCTCCATTGCCATAGATACAAATGTCATGGACATAGTGGCCTGTAATAGGAGAGAACAAGAAAACAGTCAAAATAGGCTTGTTTCCATGTCAACAGGGGTGAGCTTGCAGAACAGTAGGTTGTCCAACTGACTGCTGCAGGGCTAGGACTGTGCCAAGCGCTAGGGGATTCCGATGAAGTAGGATTGCGTCAGCCCAGCCCACAAGGAAGTTAAACTTTCTATGAGGAGACAAAGATACAAATATGTACTTACAGAAAATGAGAGTTAAGTAGTCCAAAGGAAAAACACAATAGGGATCACAAGGCAATTCACGCATTATGAACTTTGGGTTTCACAGATGAGACGTCCTATACGTAGACAGATGGGAGGGGTCTTTGTGGGCTGAGTTGGTTGGGTCTCTTCCCTGGGCTATCCAAGAGCCTACTTTATTATGTATGAGGCTTTTTGTGTGTTTTTTTTTAAATTAGGAACTTTTGGCCTCGCTGCAAAGCATGCAGGATCCCAGTTCCCCAAGCAGGGATCGAACTTGAGTCTCCGGCATTGGAAGCTTGGAGTCCTAACCACTGGACCACCAGGGAAGGCCCTATCTCTCCTCTTAAATGGGGAATAAACATCACCCGCGTGTCACCTATGAACTCCTAATCCTCTCCAAGTCTTCTCTATCGTAATCCAGGGCAAGCCTACTCTTCAGTACACTCGGCCCTTTTCCCCCTTCCTTCCACACCCCACATCCAATCTGGCAGCAACCTTGTCAGCTCAACCTTCAAAATATTAATGCAATTTGACCACATTTCACCCCCTCCGATACCTCCATCCTAGTCAAGCTGCCTCCATCTTCCTGTCTGACTGGTTCCCAGTGCCTCCATTTATTTTAAAAAATTTACTTTTAATTGGGGAAAACTGCTTTACAATGTTGTATTGGTTTCTGCCACACGACAAGGCAAATTAGCCATAACTGTACATGTATCACCTCCCTCCTGAGCCCGCCCCAGCCCCACCTCTCCAGGTCATCACAGAGCCAGCTACGTTCTCCGTTTGTCCCACTCTCTCCTTCCCCCCGTTTCCATAAGTCCAGTCTCTATGTCTGAGTCTGCATTCCTTCCCTGCAGATAGGCTCGGCAATTCCGTTTTTGCCTGTTAGCATATTCCCAGCACAGCAGCCAGAGTGGCTGTTTTAAACGTAAGCGCTGAAGATGTGTCTGTTGCTCAAAACCCTCTGATGGCTTCTTGTCTCATTTGGAGAAAAAGCCAAAATCCTAGCAATGGCGTTCAGGACTCCTCAGAGTCTGGCCCTCCTCACCCGGACTCACCTCTCACCACTTACTCATTCAGTTATAACCCTTAATAATCTTCACATCAGTCACACTGGCCCCCTCGCTGGTCCTGAGCAACCCAAGCATCCGTGTTTGCCCTTCCTCCCCCGGACCACGCCCTTCCACCATACATCCTCAAGGCTCCCTCTGGCACCACTCAGGAATCTACTTCAAGGCCATCCTCTCAGTGAGGCCATTTCTGACCTCCTTTCCTTCTTCCCTGATTCATTTTCCTTTTGGTACTCATTACCAACACACATGTTTCTTTGTTGTTTTTCTCCCCAGACTAGAATATAAGCTCAGGAGTTGAAATTTGAGACCACTGTGTTTACTTCTGTGTCCCCTAAATCTACAACAAGTGCGAGTGCTCAGTCAAGTCCGACTTTTTGCAACCTCTTGGACTGTAGCCCGCCAGGCTCCTCTGTGCATGGGATTTTCCAGGCAAGAATACTGGAATGGATTGCCATTTCCTTTTCCATGGGATCTTCCCAACCCAGGGATCAAACCCATGTCTCCCGAGTTGTAGGTGGATTCTTTACTGCCAAGCCATTGAGTAAGCCACATTTGGAACAGTGCCTGGTAAATATCAGATGTTAAATTAATAGTTATTGAATGAAAAGTGTAGAGAAGGATGAGTGGAGAGTTCACAGGTGGGTAGAATTGGGAAGCATCTCAAGATGGATGGGAAAGCTTCAGGTGGAAAAATGCAGAGAGGGGAATTTTCTGCTACAAAAAAGAGTTTGCTGGGGAACAGGTTCAAAACAAGGAAGCTGTAAGAAGTTTGCACTCTTTCCAGATTTGTTTGGCATATGGTAGAACTACTATGGTTGACTGTCTTAAAATAGATGAAAGGTTTGGGCCATTTTTATACCTTTTTTTTGAAAGGGTTGGAGAAATTTAATAGAAGAATCAAATGATGAAATAGATTTCAGCAAGATTAATTTCGCAGAGCTTTGCAAGGTACATTAAGAACCAATCAAGAGACTGTAGTAATCGTGTAAACCAGAGAGTTTGTTTGAAGTTAATGGTTGCCATGAGTGGGAAAGGAAAGCTATTAGAGACAGAGTACAGAAGGACCGATGGGACTTGATAATTAACTCAATGTGGCTGGGAAGAGAGACAGGAGACAGTGAAAATCACTGGAGAAAGAAGCCAGAGTTCGGGGGATGTTAAAGAATAACCTGGTGGTAGGTGAGAAGAACTTGGTACACAAACAGCACACCCATGCTTAAGAAATGAAAGTGAACAGGAGAGAAGATTTAGGGCTGGGTCGTGTAGAGAGAGCCTAGACAGCTTGGTCTTGAGGACAGAGGCAGAAAATACATCTTGGCAGAGAGAAGGAAAAGAACCAGCAGAGACAGAGTCACTCAGAATGCAAGAGAGCGACGGCATAACTGAGATGGACCCACACATAACTGAGGCCCGATGGGGACCTTGGTTGGGAGGATGGGTCACTTTTCTTCTTGAAACAGGAAGCAACAATGTGAGAAAGGGTCCCAAATGCCCTATGATGGGGACTTCCCTGGTGGTCCAGTGGTTAAGAATCCACCTCCCAATGCAGGGGACGTGAGTTCGATCCCAGGTCAGGGAAATAAGATCCCACATACCAGATCCCGAATTCCACAATGAAGATTCTGCAATTAAGACACAATGCAGCCGCCCCCACCCAAAAAAAACCCCAAAATGCTCTAAGATGGAGGAAAGGGATGACCTGATAAAGGAACTGATAAGGTGATTTTAATCAAGTGTCTTCAAAGTTCTTCCCAAAGTTGAAATGATCACCTTTGGAGAGTAGAGAGGCTGTTTCAGCACAAGATTAGGAGTTTAAAGGTGAGCCAAAAAGCTGAAAATGTGTATACCATGAAGAGTACCAGGACAATAATGACGTAAATAAAAGAACAAGCGGGAAGCCAGAGGGAACAGCTGAAGGGAGATGGTGGGTGAGTTTAGGACAGTTCTGGAGCATTCTTCAGCAGTGTTCTGCCTAGGGAATGGCAAAAAGCAGATGACAGTAATGATTATGCGTAGGAACCAGCCTCCTAGGATTAAATGCCAAGGGATAAAAAAAAAAATATATATATATATATATAAAATAAAAAAAATGCCAAGGGAACCTAAAATGTTTGAGAGAACAGCATGAAAAGCTGACACAGTACACAGGCTAGACAAGAGGTCCTCATAAAGAACCCGTAGGAGGAGGGAGCCAGAAAGCTGAATCTCTGGAAGTCCCAATTTTAAAAAAGCAAACACATCTAACATGACAACATCATATTTTAGATGTGGGGTTATGGGAATGAACAAACCGGTCAAAAACCCCAGCATTGCTGGGTCTTCTATTCTGTTCTGGGGAAGAAAGACAGTAAAATATATAGCATATAAGTTGGTGAAGGAAGACGAAGAGATTGGAATCAGAGATGGGAGCTCCACATTCAAGACCACAGGTCTAGAATGGTACTCTGTGATTCTAAATGCTAACAAGGCTTGAAAGTGGCTACACGCACAGGTTTGGAACTAATACAGCCAAGGGGACAAGATCCAGATGGTATTACTGACTTGCTGGGTTGACATAAATTTCTACCTCCTCTGTCCAGACTGTGCCTTTTTCTTTTCTCTGTATAGTGGTTTGGGGACAAATATTTTAAATGCTAACAGTTTAAGGCTTTCAAATGGCATAACGGGTAATAAGAGTAGAAAAAACTGAGCCATTTGTTTGAAGAGGGCAGGCTGGGCTACCCAAACTTTGAACCCTATGCAGTTCCTGGCTAGAGGCTACTTTCACGGCCCCACCTGTCATGTCATCATGACATGTTGTTGTTGTTTAGTTGCTAACCCATCAGTCTCCTCTGTCCGTGGGATTTCCCAGGCAGAAATACTGGAGCAGGTTTGCCATTTCCTTCTCCAAGGGATCTTCCTGACCCAGGGATGGAACTTGCGTCTCCAGCATTGGCAGGAAGATTGTTTATCACTGAGCAACCTGGGGAGCCCAAAAGTCCTTACAAAAAGGCAAATCTGACGAGTCTATACCTTCTCTACTGAGGCAGGTCCTGGATACAGGCGATGTCAGGGAGACTGAAGGTATGTCTCTACTTGGGCGGGGAGTGCACGTGGCTGATACACAATGGACACGAACCTCTGCAGGGAGCGGGGTGGGCGGGGGAGGGCTTGGCTGCAAAGTAATCTCATCACATGGGTCCATGCTGTAGATGTTGACGTCTTCAAGTGCTACAGCCAGAGAAGAGGAGGAGAAGCAGATTGGAAGATGACCGTAGTGGCCCTAGAGGCCAAGTGATAGGGGTTACAGAAGGATGTGGAGAAGACAGCTTATCCCAAATACTGGGACCCTCACTGATGGAGATGGTCCATTTTCTAAGGAAGACCCAGGAGATCAAAGTGCACAATACCCACCTCTCCATTTTCCTCTCCCCACTAGGAGGGCAGGCTATGCAGGCAGGTGGCAATGAGCTGTCCTCTGGGGAAAACGTGGGCCAATTAAGGTAAAGACATGAATATACTTGCAGAAAGACTGTGCAGGGACACAAGGATGCTGGCCTCTATAATGGGGGGAGGACCTCAAGAGACACGCCTGGGGAGGAGCATGAGCGTGATGGAGAGCTGGCGAGACGCAGCAATCTGGAGTTTTGATCTGAAATGTTGCCATTTCTCTTCTTCATAGAGAAGGAAATAGCAACCTACTCCAGTGTTCTTGCCTGGAGAATTCCATGGACAGAAGAGCCTGGCAGGCTACATTCCACAGAGTCACAGAAAGTCGGACACTACTAGGTGAAAATATTATTATTATTTATTGTCTGAAATGTTAGGTGTAGAATAAAAGGACTAATAAATGAAGCTATAAATTGAATGGCGGGGGGGAGGAGGCCAAACTTTACAGGGCAAACCTTCCTATTCACTCACTCAACTGTTCGCTTCATCACTCATTCACTGAATATATATTTACGGCCTTCTTTTACAGACTGCATTGTATTTCCCCCAAATTCACATGTCGAAGTCCTAACCTCCAGCACGTCAGGATGGAACTGTGTTAGATGTAGGGCCCTTAAAGAGATAACTGAGTTAAATGAGGTCTAATGGATGGCCCTGATCCAGTAGGACTGGGGTCCTTATAAGAAGCGATTAGGACACAGACACACGCAGAGGGTAGGTCACGTGAGCACACGGGGCAAAGATGGCTGTCTGCAAGCCAAGGGGAGAGGCCCCAGGAAAAGTCAAAGCTACTGCCACTTCGAGCCTCCGACTTCCAGCACCCAGGACTGTAAGCGAAGAAATGTTGGTGGTTTAAACCACTCAGTCTGTGGTACTTTGTTATGCTCGCTCTCGTCAACAAATACGCACGCCTGCCATGTACCAGGCCAGAGTCTTAATGGTATATACACCAAGACTGATGAAAAGTCTTCTTCACAGCTACTTGTCTTCTAGTTCTTATGCATTGAGAGGGGCAATCTCTCTTGTTGCTGTCACCTGCCATCATACCGGAGCAAATACCTCCACGCCACCTGGAAACCCATTGGTGGAGGGAGCAGAGGCTGATGTGAGGGAGGGGGCTCCATGGAGAGAAGATGACATCACTTCTCATCCTGACCACTTGCTCCTCCTAACTGCTGCACCCTCAAAAGGGACAGAAAGAGGAAGGAAGAAGAAGAAGAGAACAGAAACTAGCAAGAGGAAAGTACCATTATAATTTGAGCCTAACTCTACATCTCCCTAGGTAATCAGAGGACAGAGAATGTCTTTCAGTTCAGCTCAGTTCAGTTCAGTCGCTCAGTCGTGTCCAACTCTTCGCGACCCCATGAATCGCAACACGCCAGGCCTCCCTGTCCATCACCAACTCCCGGAGTTCACCCAGACCCAGGTCCATCGAGTCAGTGATGCCATCCAGCCATCTCATCCTCTGTCGTCCCCTTCTCCTCCTGCCCCCAATCCCTTCCAGCATCTTAAACTTGGGACTCTCCTGGTGGTCCAGTGGTGAAGCATCTGCCTGCCAATGCAGGGGATACAGGTTCGATCCTTGGTGTGGGAACCAGGATCCCACTTGGTGCAGGGCAACAAAGCCTGTGCTCCACAAGAGAAGCCACCGCAACTAGAGAATAGCCCCTGCTCACCGCAACTAGAGAAAGCCCACGCACGGCAAGGAAGACTCGGTGCAGCCAAAAATAAATAAATATTTTAAAAAATGAATACTACCTAAAAAAAAAACACATTAACTTTTCAAGGACTGTGCCTCTAGTTACTCTGTTTAATAATTCACAGGCTGTCTAAATGAACCAGCAGGTCTGTCTGTGAGAACCCCTGTATTCCACAGCTCCTTTCATGCCAACACCAACAAGCAGAGTGGCCTCAAAGTTTGAAAAGAATGCCTCACCGTGGCAGCCTCCGTGTTTATCTTCCATGTCAAGCCACTTCACAGCTCTGAGGTCACCAGCCCAGGATGCATTTGGCATGGAGCCAGGGACACCTGCAATGTTCATAAAGAAGAAAAAGCAGAAATAAGAGCCTGAGCTTCCAAGGCATGCTCATTTTCTCAGTATAGTTTCTTTCACATCAGATTTCTCATCATTGGTACAAATCCCCAAAGGCTTGTCGTGAGAACTGTTGGTAGTTACGAACCTAGACTTCCCTTGTAAAAAGAGTCTATTTTTCTTTTTTTTCATTTTTCATTTCTTACAAGCCTGCAAGAAATGCCATTGGATGAAACCACAGTGCAGATGGAAAAGCTGAGAATTTTCTGGTATCTCAATTGAATCTTAATTGAATTTACTTAAAAACTTCTTATTAGTGTATAGATAATTTACAATGTTGTGTTGGTTTTTCGTGTACAACAAAGTGAATCAGTTTACATACATATATATCCCTTCTTTTTTCAGACCCTTTCCCCATATAAATTATCACAGAATATTGAGTAGAGTTCCCTGTGATATACAGTAGATCCTTGTTGTTCGGGTTCTTATTAGTTATCTATTTTATATATAGTGGTGTGTATATGTTAATCCCAATCTCCCAATTTA
The DNA here is from genome assembly GCF_002263795.3 of Bos taurus. NCBI lineage: Eukaryota > Metazoa > Chordata > Mammalia > Artiodactyla > Bovidae > Bos > Bos taurus. The sequence goes on from NC_037350.1 coordinate 45,459,912, forward strand.
TCACTCCCCCCATGTTTCACCCTTTGATAACCATAAGCTTAATTTTGAGACCTGCGAGTCTGTTTCTATTTTGTAAATAAGTTCATTTGTATCATTTTTTAAATTAGGTTCCTCATGTAAGTGATATAATATGGCATTTGTCTTTCTCTGCCCAACGTATGCCACTTAATATAATCTCTAGGTCCATCCATGTTACTGCAAGTGGCATTATTTCATTCCTTTTTACGGCTGAGTAATATTCTACTACTAGTAATATTCTACTAGATACGGTAGCCATATCTACCAACCTAGACAGCATAATGAAAAGCAGAGACATTACTTTGCCAACAAAGGTCCGTCTAGTCAAGGCTATGGTTTTTCCAGTAGTCATGTATGGATGCAAGAGTTGGACTGTGAAGAAAGCTGAGCGCCGAAGAACTGATGCTTTTGAACTGTGGTCTTGGAGAAGACTCTTGAGAATCCCTTGGACTGCAAGGAGATCCAACCAGTCCAATCTGAAGGAGATCAGCCCTGGGATTTCTTTGGAAGGAATGATGCTAAAGCTGAAACTCCAGTACTTTGGCCACCTCAGGCGAAGAGTTGACTCATTGGAAAAGACTCTGATGCTGGGAGGGATTGGGGGCAGGAGGAGAAGGGGACGACAGAGGATGAGATGGCTGGATGGCATCACCGACTTGATGGACGTGAGTTTGAGTGAACTCTGGGAGATTGTGATGGACAGGGAGGCCTGGCGTGCTGCGATTCATGGGGTCGCAGAGTCGGACACGACTGAGCGACTGAACTGAACTGAACTGAATATTCTACTGCATATATTTGCCACAACTTGTTTATCCATTCCTCTGTCAATGCACATGTAGGTTGCTTCCATGTCTTGGCTATTGTAAATAGTACCATTATCCAAAATTTTTAGGACTTTCCGGATAACATCTATCTTACAGTAAAAGCTCAGGAAACTGGCCACTCTATGTCATCCTTAATGCTAATAAGTGACAGAGATTCCATTACTGGAAAAGGAGTACTGAATATGGGAATCAATGTAACTGCAACTAAATGAGGGCTCCTTTGTGTTATAAGAGCTCTAGCGATTCTCATCAGTGAGAAATGCAATGTGAATACCATGCAAATGACATTTGTACTCGAATTGCAAAACGTCTTTTCTTAAAAGATCTGGTAGTAGGAATAATGCCCCTGCCCCCAACATATCCTCAAACAAGTCTGCATCCTAATCCCTGGAACCTGACAATATGCTATGGCAAAGGGGAATTAAGGTTGCTTATCAACTGACCTTCAGCTAGGGAGATTATCCCAATTTATCCAAGGCCATTGTAAATACAAGGGCCTTTAACAGTGGAAGAGGGAGGTGGAGAGCTGGCTGGAGTGGTACAAGGTGAGGAGGAGGAAGGGGCTAGGGTATGTGGGTGGCCTGTAGAAACTGGAAAAGGCAAGGAGAGGGATCCAATCCAGCCCTACAGAGAGGAGCATAGCGCAGCCAACACCTTGACTTTGGTCTGGTGAGACAATGTCAGACTTCTGACCCACAGAACTATAAGAGGAGCCAAGTACATCATTTAAACCCCTAAGTCGGTGATCAACTATGACAATGGCAAATAGAAAACGAATACACAAACTAATGAGAACCAAATTACCCAAGATGATGGATATTTTTAATTAAAAAATTGGACAAGATCATGGATATTTTTAATTTAAAAACTGGACAAGATCAATATGTTGAGAAGTTTAATTGATTTAGGCACATAAAATTTTTTCCTCTTTAAAAACACTGATAAGGATCTTCCCTGGTGATCCGGTGGCTAATACTCCCTGTTCCCAGTGCAGGGGGAGCCGAGTTCGATCCCTGGCCAGGGAACTAGATCCCACGTGCCACAACTAGGAGTTTGGTGAAACTAAAAAGATTCCCATGGCTAAGACCTGGAGCAGTCAAATAAATAAAGAAATAAAATATTTTTTAAAAACTGATGAAAACATGTGCATTTTCAGGCAGTTAAAAAAAAAGCTCTGCTCTTTTGCTCTGATGTCACATAATAATTATATGAGGATTTAAATTAAGAACTGTACTAAGGTCTTCCAGCTAAAATTAAATTTTTCAGTCTTTTCTGTAAATAGCATGAGTCTTCACCCCTACGGGCTCTCTATCAGAGATTCTTCTTTCCTTGCTGCCAAACTTAAAAACGTTGTTTGTAAATGTTAAGTACTCAATAAAAACTCTTTATTAAGTAATATGTCTTCCTATTATTTTAGTTTGCATTTAATACTTTAAAAGTTACTTTAGTCTTTGCCTATAAGAAAAGAGGCTTCTTTTATTCTTAGCACACATTTTTAAAAATTACTTTTGTTTTGGCTGCACGCCAAGGCACGTGGGATCTTAGTTCCCTGATCAGGGATTGAACCCGCGCCCCCTGCATTGGAAGCACAGTATCTTAACCATTGAACCACCTGGTAAGTCCCAGAACAAATTTTAGAATAATTTAGAATAAAACTCGCCTTGGTTAAGTTGAGCAGTGGGTAGAGGCAGTCTGGAAAGCAAATAGGTAATCTGGTATATTTACTCATGTCAGCAAGGTCAGCTGATGTATGATTTTTATGTCTCTTTCAATTAAATAATTACAGCAGAAAGATGTGAATAAAACATTGTCTTGACGAAAAGTCGCTGGCCCTCCTTTAAAGGATTGAATTTTTAAAAGGACAAAATATTTCTCTTCCTCTTTCATTCTCATTAATTAATATTGAACATCACAAACTGACTCTTTATGCAGTATCTCGGGCCCCACCCAGACCTCCTGCACCAGAATGAGCATCTTCACAAGACCCCAGGAGGATCCCTGCGCACAGTCAAGCTTGGGCTACAAGCAACACGGCCAGGAACCCAGCTTCATTTCCTCCCCTCCAGAAGTCACCCCCTCAGCCTTCATCCAGTTTCAGGGGAGCTTCTCACTCTGCTCTTCTCACTCAAATTCTGCTCTCATGAAAGAATCTTGATACTTACATCTTTGTTCCCTCTGCAGGGAATACAATTGACCCTTGAAAAGCATGGGTTTGAACTGCAAGGGTCCTTTCCTAGGCAGATTTTTTTCAATAGTAGATACAACAATCCTAGGCAATAGGAGGTTGGTTGAATCCATGGATGTGGAACCTTGGATTCAAAGGAAACTTCAGAGCCCGAGAGCCTCGACTACTGAAGCCCCCCACCCCCCACCCCTCCGGCCTAGAGCCCGTGCTCTGCAACAAGGGAAGCCACCGCAATCAGAAGCCACCGCAATGAGAAGCCCGCACATCGCAACAGAAAGTAGTCCCTGCTCGCCGCAACTAGAGAAAAAGCCCATGCGCAGCGACAAACACCCGGTGCAACCAAAAACTAAAATTACTTAATTAATAATTTTTTAAAAATATTTGGAGACCCCAAAGCTACTGATCCTGTTACTTGTGCCAACAGCCAGTTTCCCCTTTTACTACCCTAAAGACATCTCTACGTCTCTTTCCGATTTTTCCCCCAGAGACTGACCTTAGGTTGAACCCCCCAGTGGAACAGATACTGGCCTAGGGAGCTGCGAAAAAATTCTTACCCCAGAACTAGCTGTGTATTCTTGGCCATCACGCAATGGCCCCAGAATTACTTTTCAAGTGAAGTAGGTAGATAAGATCAGAGGTTTTCAACCCTTTAGGCTGCAAGCCACTGGAAAACAATTTCACTGTCTCTCTCTCTCTCACCCACACAAAAGTTTCACAAAATATTTAGTGTTGTAGCAATACACTTGTCTGCTATTTTCTAGTTTCAGTTCAGTTCAGTTCAGTCGCTCAGTTGTGTCCGACTCTTTGCGATCCCATGAATCGCAGCACACCAGGCCTCCCTGTCCATCACCAACTCCCAGAGTTCACTCAAACTCACGTCCATCGAGTCGGTGATGCCATCCAGCCATCTCATCCTCTGTCGTCCCCTTCTCCTCCTGCCCCCAATCCCTCCCAGCATCAGAGTCTTTTCCAATGAGTCAACTCTTCGCATGAGGTGGCCAAAGTACTGGAGTTTCAGCTTTAGCATCATTCCTTCCAAAGAACATCCAGGGCTGATCTCCTTTGGTTGGATGGACTGGTTGGATCTCCTTGCAGTCCAAGGGACTCTCAAGAGTCTTCTCTAAGACCACAGTTCAAAAGCATCAATTCTCTAATGTTAAAAATTTTCATTTAAGACCTACTAAAATGATCCACTAATGGGATGTACTACTGTATCCCATTATACATATTATATACACTGTTACTATATATTTTAAAATACTGGACTATATTGTGTTATGATTGTTGCTATTATGATTATTGTTTGGCAGGAGGGGAGTTATGGGGTATGTGGGTAAAAGTCTGCCTCAATTCACAGGTATCCTAGGTAGCATCTATTTTGCAGTATTTCTAGGACAGGGCAAAAAAGACACTAATATTATCAGAGAAAACATTTTAAACTATAAAACACAATTCTCTCATTTGCTCTTCATAGGCTTATTTAAACAAAAGATTTGAGATCAACTTTACGGACTAAGCAGGAATGTTTTTCTTGGGGCTTAGCCTCTATTAGACAAACAACTGCATTTGTTGAATAAATGAATGTGTTTCTTTGAAACACAAGCTTTATTTATATTGACCTGACTTTTCTCCTTATTGTTCTTACATGGCAAGAGGGTTCCTTGTTTTGGGAGACATATACATGATAACAAATTCCAGCAACTGTTTAATATTTAAGCTCAGATACATAATTTTTAGCTTATTAAATAAGCAAGAATTTTGGTTTTCAATGTCAAAAGTAATGCTAGGGTCAGTGTATTGAAAGAGGTTTTCTCACGGCTTCACAGTGGTGCTGGAAATTGGCACAACTCTGGAAAGTCAACTTAGAAAAGTAGGGAAAATCACTGTTGTTATTCAGTCCCTAAGTTGTGTCTGACTCTTGCGCCCACCGGGCTACTCTCTGTCCATGGAATTTTCCAGGCAAGAGTACTGGCATGGGTTACCATTTCCTCCTCCAGAGGACTCTTCTCCATGCAGGGATCGAACCCATGTTTCCTGTGTCTCCTGTGTTGCAGGCAAATTCTTCACCACCGAGCCATCGGTGGGATTTACCTCCTGCAGCAAATCCTAGTCTGTGCTATTTACAGGCTTGGGTGACCTTGAACAATTACCAAGTCTCTTTCAGACGTCATGTGCTAATCTTCAAAATTTCAGAGAGTTTGTGTTACCTAAGATAAGGTGTGTATTGTGTTCAGCACAGTGCCTCGTAGGCTTAACTAAATAAATGGTTAAAACATAATCGTTTCTATTCAAGCCAGGAGGACAGAGTAGCTGTGGAAGAGAATGCTTTTTTGTACTATAACCTAAAGCAAGTTTCTCAGTGGCACTTTGGATGATTCTCTGTCTGGCCTCTGCACACTAGATGCCAGTGCCCTCTCTACCTGCTCCCCCGAACCCTAAGTTGTGACCCCAATGTTTACAGATAATGCCAAATGTGGGCTTCCCAGGTGGCACTAGTGGTAAAGAATCAGCTTGCCAAAGTAGGAGACGGGAGTTCTATCCCTGGGTTGGGAAGATCCCCTGGAGGAGGCAATGGCAATTCATGCTAGTATTCTTGCCTGGAGAATCCGATGGACAGAGGAGCCTGGTGGGCTACAGTCCATGGGGTCACAAAGAGTTGTACACAACTGAGCACAATGAATACAATGCCAAATGTCCACTGGGAGGATAAATTGCCCCTGGATGAGAACATGGAATTGTACCTTATTAATAAAACCACGTGGGCTTCCCTGGTAGCTCAGGTGGTAAAGAATCCACCTGTAATGCAGGAGACCCCGGTTCAATTCCTGGGTTGGGAAGATCCCCTGGAGAAGGGATAGGCTACCCACTCCAGTATTCTGGCCTGGAGAATTCGTAGAGTCACACAACTGAGTGACTTTCACTTTTCACAATAAAACCATGTATAAATACTGAATTGGCCAAAAAGTTCATTTGGGTTCCATAAGCTCTTACTGAAAAACCCAAATGAACTTTTTGGGCAACCCAGTATTTGAATATGAAATATGCAAATTTGTGTTTACAAAACTTCCTTTAATGTTACATTGCTTTTATATTTTAAAAAGGTTTATTTACAAGCATCCGAGTCTGATTTGCTTCACTGATTTAGTAATTGTGCTTATGAAATTCAACCAAAGAAAAAATGGTGTTCATTGCTGGTTAACTTAAACAATTAAAAAAATGGAAAATTACCTGATAGTTGGGAAACATACGTTAAGTACCTTGTAGCCTTTTCCCCCTCATTGTTAACTTGGGTTATTTTGAGAAATAAAATGGTATATTTGTTTTTGCCTTCCAATGGTTCATTAATCCCTCAATTTTTAAAAAAATTTTTAATTGGAGGATAATTGCTTTACAATGTTGTGTTGGTTTAACATATGTAACTTACAGAATGATCCTCTTGGTTTCATGGGGATTTTTTTTGGAGTTCTGTGATCCCTGAGATGATGACCTCTCTACATCACCTCTGACAACTGCCAACAAATAGACTCTTCTTTGGTTTTAAGAGGAAAAGATAATACAAGGAAAGGAGGAAACTAAAATTTTATAGAGGAAGGGATTTTAGAAATTTTCATGCTTTAATATTTTAATATGTTCCCATCATTGCCAAGCTGTGTAAACAAGAACCCACAATATTGAAGTGAATTGCCCAGGAGTGTGGACGTGCTAAAATCCTTGTTGATTTTGTTTTCAGGATAACTTATTCTCTCATTCAGTTTACTTGTGGGGCTCCTGTGTTCCAGAGGAGATGCTGGGGACAAAGCCACAAATGAGATGTTCTTGGAGCTTTTGACCCAGAGTATCCAGAAGGGTTTATATTTATTTTATTTAAAAAAAAAATATTTACTTAGTTTTGCTTGCACTGGGTCTCTGTTGACAGGCAAGGACTTTCTCTAGTTATGGTGAGTAGAAGCTACTCTTTCGTTGTGATGGCTCCTCTTATTGCAGAGTACAGGCTTGAGAGCACCGGTTCATCAGTTGTGGCTCACGGGTCAGTTACCCTGCGGCACGTGGGATCCTCCAGGACCAGAGATGGAACTGGTATCCGTCACGTTGCAAGGCAAATTCTTAACTGCTGGACCACCAGGGAAGCCTGGGTTTATATTTACTGATACTGATACTTTGGCCTAGCATATCCAGAAAGGTTTATATGTACTGATTTTTTTATACTTTATTTTTTGAGGTTGATTTACAGTGATTCAGTTATATATATGTATGAAAGTGAAAGTGTAAGTCGCTCAGTCGTGTCTAACTCTTTGCGACCCCATGGACTGTATAGTCTGTGGAATTCTCCAGGCCAGAAAACTGGAGTGGGTAGCTGTTCCCTTCTCCAGGGAATCTTCCCAACCCAGAGATCGAACCCAAGTCTCCCACATTGCAGGAGGATTCTTTACCAGCTGAGCCACGAATACTGGAAGCCCAAGAATACTGGAGCAGGTAGCCCATCTGTTCTCCAGCGGATCTTCCCGACCCAGGAATCAATTTTCTTTTCTAGATCCTTTTCCCTTATGGGTTGTATTGATATTTTTATTAGCAGACCAGATTCCTCTAGTCAAGAGTGTTTCCTGAACAATCTTCCAGTGACGAACAGGAAAGGTTAGTGCAGTGTTTTTTAAAAGCAGACAATCTTGGGCAACCCCAGAGAACAGTTCAGGTTTCAGTGCATTCATGACCTCAAGACTGACCTTGATCCCCTGACCCTTTGCTTCCATTGTTCTCTATCATCTTTGAAAGTGAAAAGTGAAAGTGAAGTGGCTCAGTCGTGTCTGACTCTTTGTGACCCCATGGACTGTAGCCTACCAGGCTCCTCCCTCCATGGGATTCTCCAGGCAAGAGTACTGGAGTGGGGTGCCATTTCCTTCTCCAGGGGATCTTCCCGACCCAGGGATCGAACCCGGGTCTCCCGCACTCCAGGCAGACGCTTTAACCTCTGAGCCACAAGGGCTTTAGCTCTCGTCAAACACCCCTGTTAATATTACGGCAGATTTCTCTGTGGCAGTGAAGGCCTGCCTTTCACAACTTTCAGACAACTTTTCCTTCTTCTCTTCACTAAAACCAAGACAGCCTTCAATATCCTCCACTCATGATGACCCCTGAGCCACTCACTTGTCCCTTGCCTAGAAAGCGATTCTACAGTCATTGTCTGGAGGTAAAAACAGCGCAAGGGTGTAAGGAGAGGCCAGAACGGAACTGTTCCCAAGGCTGCTCCACAAGTATGCCAAGAGGGAACGAAGAGAATTTTTAAAAATCACACTTTAAGAATGATTTCTCTTTGACAGAGTATTGCTTCCAGGGGCGCAGGGTTCAGAGTTTCTGAACTCCAGCGCTCCAAGAATAAACTTGGATAAATAACTAGTCTTTCAGCATCTCCTCTCTGTATTTTCTTTTGAAGAGTTTGATCTGTGTGGGTATTTGTTGTACTTTTTAATATGTCAAAGAGAAAGAAGTTTCCTTTTATCTGATTGGCTTGACTTTAGTGCAGAATTATGCTAATTCAATGGAGAAAAGAAAGAAATGCTGAAATGAAGAGCCACTGGATTAGATGTGTATGGACTCTTCTGTGGCGTATTTCTCTAGTTCTATTTAAGGAACCCTCTCCCTTCAGGATCTCAGAGCTCAAGCAGCTGAAAGATGATCACTCTTTTTCCTTTGTATTATACCTGTCCTCAAGGTACTCTGTTTTGTTGAGAGCATGCAGGTTTGTGAGTAAAGTAGGAAATGATCAGCAAATTCATTCCGATGATGTTTCATGAAAGTTCGAGATTGAATGGCCACATGGAAAGGGGTGGAGTTTTTTGTGGAACGTCTCATGAAAGCACCTAGGAGACAAACCTTGAACTATTCAAACTATTCACTCAGAGTGATAAGAGCGTCCTTTGGGGGAGCTGGGTCAAGCAAGGTGGACTTCTGACATGAACAAGAGGGAAGTACTCTCAAGTGAGACTTTTATCAGGTGTCCCAGAAATACCAGAACATCTAAACAAACATCAGAACGCTGTCTTTGATAGATCTACCCTCAGACAGGTGGCTCACACAGGAAAGAAACCATCTGCAATGCGGGAGACCCGGGTTCGGTCCCTGGGTTCGGAAGATCCCCTGGAGGATGGCATGGCAACCCACTCCAGTATTCTTCCCTGGAGAATCCCACGGACAGAGGAGCCTGGCAGGCTACAGTCCATGGGCTCACAAAGAATTGGACACGACTGACATAGCACAGCACAGCACCCTCAGACACGTGCCCAAATAACTAGCAAATACTCTGTACACCGTTGAGTGAGGGGAAGGAAAGAAGGAAGACGAGGAAGAAAGAAAAGAATTTGATGTTTCCAAACTTCAGAATATATCAAAACTTTCCAGAGTGCTTAAAATAAAACTAAAGTCTTCTATTTCCCAGAGTTTCTGTTTTCTTTTCCTAAATTGAAGTACAATTGCCATATAACATTATACTAGTTTCGGGTGTACAATATATTGACTCGATACTTGTATATATCGCAAAATGATCACCACCATAAGTCCAGAACTGGTTTTCAGGTGAGCCCCTGACTGATTTCTCATCTACCAGCAGTTCTTCAAGCCTTACCTGGCTTTTCAGAGCATCATTTTCCTGGCTAGCACTGCCCACTCACCAAGACTATTTTAATTGCCCATAAACCAGTCTCTCGGCCTCCAGTCTGCCCACTTTGTCGGCCATACCAGCAAATGGCTGTTTATATAATTAGCGTTGACCTTGTGGCCTTCCTGGCTGGGGTATGTGGGATTACTTTGAACCCCCTGCCCTGCGTCTGCTTCTTCTAGTGCTTTGTGGTGCCTGCCCCCCACCTCACCCTCGGACAAATGACAAATTCAGGCTTGCCGTCATCCCAGATCCCTCCCAAGGGTGCCCATTGCCCTTAGAATTCTGACTCCTCGCCCCGTATCTCATTTTACGTTGCTACTTCTGCTCCTCAGGACCCAGTTCAAAGTGACCTCTTGCCACAAACACATGAATATAAATCGGCGCTTTTTTCTTTTGCTCCATGCTGTCACGAATCAACTGCCCCAGCTAGCGCCTCAGAACCGTGACCCTGGCCAGGTCCAGCGGTTTGCTGCTCTAGGTCACATTCGGGCCAGGAAGACACCAGTGTGTTGAGCATGGCACAAGAGGATCTTTGCAGTCATGTCTACAGACTCTATGCAGCAGACGGGTAGCCCAGAAACCATATCTGATTGGGAGACCTGTTTGGTTTGACCCCCACTGAAGGCGAGTGGGACACCGCAAAAAAGGAAAGTTCCCACAACAGTCTGGACTGCCAAGACTCCACTGTCCACAAGTCACGAGAGTGTTATCTAACCTGGAGCTCTCCACCTACCCTGCTCCCCTACCGTGTTTCACCAGCTCACCCTGTCTGCCTGGCCCCGTGGACGTGGAGTTTGCGACACTGAGTTTCCAGGCCTCCCCTTTCATCACTGTCCACGACATCACCTTTCAACACTGCCCACGTCTCCTGTCATCACCATCCATACACACCCAGCTGTCCTACCAGGCTTTCGGGAATTCCCAAATTGGCCTTCCATTTTCACGTCATTCTCTGTACCTTGGCTTATGCAAATATCTAATAAAAGACAACAAGCTCAAAATAATTCATGGGGCTGTAAAGTACAGCACGATGACTGTAGTTATTAACACTGCAGTGCCTATTTGGAAGTTGCTAGGAGAGAATCTTGAAAGTTCTCATCTTAAGGAAAGAAAAATTTGTAACTATGGTGGTGGGGACAGATGTTAACAAGACATTGTGATCATCATTTCTCAGTATGTACAAATCTTGTATCATTATCTTATACATTTGAAACTGTTATATGTCAGTTATGTATCAATTAAAAAAAAAGAAGCTCATGCTTGCTAGAAACTAAAGTTAGTAAAATTTAAATCTTAAGATAGCCTCTCTTAAGAAAATAATTTTTTCATAGACTTTTTGTTTAGAGCAGCTGTAGATTCACAGCAAAAGACTGAGTAGAAGGTACCTGGATTTCCTATATATTCCCTATATATTCCTATATATATATATTTCCTATATATTCCCTGCTGCTCTCATCATTTTATATGGAGCTGGCAAAGATTTAGAAAGTGATAAGACCTAGTGGTATTGAAAAGACCCTGATGCTGGGAAAGACTGAGGGCAGGAGGAGAAGGGGACAACACAGGATGAGGTGGTTGGATGGCATCACCGACTCGATGGACATGAGTTTGAGTAGGCTCTGGGAGTTGGCGATGGACAGGGAGGCCTGTTGTGCTGCAGCCCATGGGGTCGCAAAGAGTCGGACACGACTGAGTGACTAAACTGAACTGAACTGAATAGCTGGTGGTGGAGAAGGTGTAGGGAAATGAGAGTCTCAGACTTGCCAATGGGAGTGCAGTTGGACCAGTTTTGGGGAGAGCAATATGACACTTTCTATCAAAACCCTTAAAAGACCTGCATACAGACTTCCCTGGTGGTCCAGTGGTTGGGAGTCTGCCTGCCAATGCAGCAGACATGAGTTCAATCTCTGGTCCAGGAAGATTCCACACACCAAGGAGCAGCTGAGCCCACGCGCCAAACTCCTAAAACCCGTGCACCTAGAGCCTGTGCTCCACAACAGAAGCCGCTGCAATGAGAAACCCAAGCACCACCACAGGAGAAAGCCCTGGGTCAGCAACGAAGACCCAGAAGAGACAAAAATAAATAATTAATACAAAAAACAAATAAACCCTTGCATATACTCTGACTCAGTTCGTGTACTGCAATTTGTCCTAAAGAAGTTCTTTCTAAATTCTTATTTGAGAGGCAATGTAATATAGCAGTCACAAGGCTCTCAAACAATATTGCCTGGGTTCAAGTCCCTGCCGGACCGATTATTAATTGTGGGACCTCTGATAGATCACCTAACCTCTCTGTTCTTTGGTTTCTCTGACTCTAAAGGAGTGTCAAAACAGTTCCTACAGAGTCTGGATAGGAGGAAGTTTGGGGGGAAATGGATCCATGTATATGTATGGCTGAATCCCTTCAATGTTCCCCTGAAGCTACCACAGCATTGTTAACGGGCTATACCCCAATCCCAAATAAAAACTTTGGGAAAAAAAAATTCCCTACACCTCATGGAGTTGTTGTGAAGTGTGTAATATACTTAAAACACCCTGAATGGTACTTGGGACTTAATTACTGCTGAGATTCAGTCACCGTTAATGACCAATTTTATTAATAAAACAATGTATTACTGATAATACCTCCTAAAAACCCCTAATTGGAAGTTTTGCTAAATAAATGATATTGCATTCACATGATGGCATATTACTGAGCTATTATAAATTATGGTGAAGAATTCTTCAGGACACAGAAAAACTAGGACATACTATTAAATGAGGGGAGCCAATTATAAAAACACATAAAATAGATGTTTTTATATGAAAACAAATACTGAAAGAAATGTGCTAAAATAGTATCTCTGAATATTTCTGTTGATGATTTTTATTTTAGTCTTTGTAATTTTCTGGATTTTCCTAATTTCTAAATTTCCTAATTTCTAAACTGTTTTAGAAATTCCTTAATTACCATTAAATTTCTTTTGTAATGCAAGTTAAAGGTACTTTCCCAAAATTAACTAGAAAAATAATTTTTTTCTGGACTGTGCCACAACACGTGGAATCTTAGTTCCCCAATCAGGGATCAAACCCTCTGCTCCCACCTCAAGTGGAAGTGCAGAGTCTTAACTACTGGACTGCCTGGGAAGCCCCCTCAAAAAGAATTTTTTAAAAAAGATCCTAGTAAATATCTTGCTTTATCAAGTACTTTCACTAAAAAAGGGATGCATTTTAATTTGTTATGGTCAATTGCCAAAAATGGGCACAAATTCATTCCATTGCTATATACATGCCTTCATTCACTATGATTTTGCAACTTTTCCATTCAAAGGTAGAGAATGTTTCTCCACACTCCAGTCTCTCCCGTGGCTTGGCCACGGGACCTGCTTTGACTGATGGGACATTAGCACACATGATTCAAGCAGAGACTTACGAAAGTACTCGCTGATTAGGGCGACCCTCCCTGAGGTCACCAAGTGAAACAGCCCTGCTGAACCCACTAGGGAATGAGGGGCCGTGGGGTTAGAAGACCAGGTTCTGCAAGCGAAGGTCCATCCAAGCCCTTCCAGTCCTGGTGGAACAGGCCCCGGTCGGAAGTCCTCACAGAAGACACAGGAACTGCTTCAAGCTACTATGTTTTGGAAGTTCTTTTCCTCCTAGCAAAACCTTAACTGACTTTTTACAAAAGTAGCTGTCAGGTAAAATGGCAGAGAATGGATGTGGGCCAAGTCCACAAGACAGTCAGTTCCATCCTTCAGTTTTTATCTCTAAGTCCAGCCTTCATCTGTATCAGTATTCTCCATTCTGGCTACACATCGGAATCCTCTGTGGAACTTTCAGGAAAGTACCAATAACTGTGCCCCATCTCCTAGCTATTCTGAATTAATTGGTCAGGCGTGAGGCCCAGACACTGGAATTTTTTAAAATGCTCTATATGATTATAATGTGTAGCCAGGTTTGAGTAGCTGTGTTTTCCATAGGCTACTTAATGCATTGAGCATCCCTTTATAGGGATAATATTTTTCAGCTTTTAAAACACCAAATAGTATCCCTTAGTAAAGGGAGATTTTATTTTTCAACAAATAAAGCAACCATAAGTTTTGAAGATTTTAAAAATACAGAGAAGTTCAAAGAAGAGACCAACTGTTTTTTTTTTCTTTTCCCCCCCAACTTCCCCAATTTAGCTAGTGTTAAGTATCCTGGCACATTTACCTCATGAATCTTGACTTTTTTCCTCTTAAAAATATTATTCTATAATTTGGGAAAAATCAAACACTTTTATTTGAATGGATTCAAACGACTGATAAAAGTACAAAAAACAAAAATGAAAGTTAAAAAAGATCCCAAACACTACAAAATCTTACAAGTAACAATCACTAAGAAAACATTTCATGAAGCATTTTTTGCACCAATAAATACTTTCACATCACCTTAAGACTGGCATAGCTGTGAACTAGCTGGCTGTGTGTGTGCTCAGTCGCCCAGTCATGTCTGACTCTTTCGACCCCATGGACGGTGTAGCCTGGCAGGCTCCACTGTCCATGGAATTTTCCAGACAAGAATACTGGAGTAGGTTGCCATTTCTTCCTCCAGGGGATTCCCGATCCAAGGAGTAAACCTGAGCCTCCTGCATGTCCGACGTTGGTGGGCAGATTATTCGTCACTGATGCCCCCAACTAGCTGACAAAACTCTACCAAATATAAATTGCAAATAACCTATCATAAGTGGTCTTTACCACTGAGAAATATGGACTGGGTTTCCTAAAATGAGTTTGGGCATCCCTTATGCACAAATGTTCACCACTTTCATCAGTCCAAAAACCTGTTTCCTTAGGATGAAGCATTGTTATTTGCAGCATGTGAACATCAAGTCATGTTTTCCCTGTAATCTATTCGTTTAGATGTGTTTGTTCACAGGTTAAATTAGGCATTTGCATTTCAAGTGGCATCTCCTAGTTTTATGTGACTGTTTCAAATAAATAGACTTTCCTGGTGGCGCAGGTGGTAAAGCATCTGCCTACAATGCGGGAGACCCGGGTTCGATCCCTGGGTCGGAAAGATCCCCTGGAGAAGGCAATGGCCACCCACTCCAGTACTCTTGCCTGGAAAATCCCGTGGACGGAGGAGCCTGGTAGACTACAGTCCATGGGGTCGCAAAGAGTCAGACACGACCGAGTGACTTCATTTCACTTCAAATAAAAGTATTTTCAGTACTGATCGTCCTTCGCACTCCATTACACTGAAAGCTATTTCATGGCCAGGCCTTTCCTTGTTAGAATCAACAGAACGTAGCACGCCCTGCGCTGCTTTGTCTCCTGTCTGGGGAAAGGCCCTTAATGAACCCATTAGACGAATTTTCCTCTTGCCCTGCCTGCAGTGCCTACCTCACCTTCAAAACAAGGCACCAGGTTACACCCAGTTGGATGTAAATCAAGAATGCATTCCTAAGTTGTAAAGCCTTCCCTCCAAGTCCATGTAAAAGCAGCCAAATAAAAACCATGCTTGCTTAGGGCTGTTGTCTAATTTTAAACCCTATCTACAACCCGAGACAAGTCTGAAGGAGTTGAAGGTCAGTGGTAAATTCCATTTGGTGCTGCACGCACTGGGGTATATATAGGTTGCTCATTCTGGGAACTAACTGCCTATCTACAACAAGCCTAACCTTTTATATAGAACCACAGAAGTACTTCTGCTTGGACTGTTCTGCAAATAGGAGAAACTTCTTTAAAAAAAATTAAAAAGAGAAGAAACATGGGACAGAGGGTCCTAGGTTGTACCTGGCACATGTGGGTATCCCAGCCCACTCCCGCCCCTCACCCCCAACCCACGGAATGTCCAGCAGTTTTTAGAAACACACGAAATCACAGTGTGGCCTGAGCATTTCTTCTTGAAAGAATCTATTTAACCTGAACATGTGGATGAAAAGCACTAGGCTACAATTAGAAGCTCTATGATGACACAAAAGCAGCAAAACTAGAGGGTCAAGACGATTGTTGCTCTTGAAGAGAGTACTGGGGGATTCCTGGAGTATTTGTAGGAGTGTGGGCTCTTGTACTGGTTACTCAGGTGAGGATCAGTTTGAAAATTCAGTCATTTCAATTCTGATACGTTGGGTTTCCTGTATGTATATTTCTTTTTTCAAAATTTATTTATTTTTAATTGAAGGCTAATTACAATATTGTGTTGTTTTCTGCTATACATCAACATGTATACAGTGTACGTATACACTGTATGTGCTGTGCTTAGTCGCTCAGTCATGTCCTACTCTTTGCAACGCCGTGGACTGTAGCCTACCAGGCTCCTCTGTCCATGGGGATTCTCCAGGCAAGAATACTGGAGTGGGTTGCCATGCCCTCCTCCAGGGGAATCTTCCTGACCCAGGGATGGAACCCAGGTCTCCTGCATCGCAGGTGACTCTTCACCGTCTAAGCTACCAGCGAAGCCCCATACATTGTGTAATACATTTCAATTAGAAATTTAAGAAAGTTCTAGAAGAGGTGGGAATGTGATGTGTACATAAATTCATAAAACAAAACCTGAGACTTCAGAGAAATGTTGGCCCCCTCAGTTCCTTGCCCTCTTCTTCTCTGCTCAGGGTCATTTTAGGGATCAAAGTGCCAATTCTGAGCATTCAGTTTTCAGGTGTGGAGAGCTTACTTTAAAGCACTTGAATACTGCTGTTTCCATTTGTGCAACAGTTATTTCAATATTTTAGCAACTCTGAATTGTGGATACGGACCAGTGACTAATACGTTCACTTTACAGGAAAAGATAAACCCTTGAGCCATCTACAAATCTAGACAAATCCTCTTCTGTATGACTTCTGATAAGAGATCCTATTGGGATATTGTGACATAAACAGTACAAAGTCCTCAGATAATCTAATGGATTGCAAGGACTCATGATAGGAAGCTTTGTGAGTCTGTCACATGTGTTTCTGAAAAAGAAGCTTCTCTTCCTTTTTGTGTTCCTGAAAAAGAAGTGGATACAGTTGGGGTTATTCTTATTCTTCCAATTAAGTTCACAATGTTCCTAATATTTATTCTGAATCACAGACACTGTCAAGCCAAAAGTAACAAAAGCACAATGACATAACTACATGCTGTATTTGCTTGTTGTTTTTTTTTTTTTTCCCTTTGGCTGCACCATGCAACTTGTGGGATCTCAGTTCCCCAGTCAGAGATTGAACCCAGGCATTGTTTCTTGTTTGCTTTTGTCTTGGGCCACATCATGTGGCTTGCGGGATCTTAGTTCCCTGACCAGGGATCGAACCTGGAGCCCTCGGCAGTGAGCTCTTGGCGTCCTAACCACTGGACCAACAGGAAACTCCCCAAGGCAATTCCAAAGGGGACTCATAAAATAGTTAGACTGTCGATGTCTTTTTTCCCTCCTATATAAAGGAAGCAGAATATTCAGTAGCTAGAAGAGATGGAAAAAATTACCTCTAAACACTGCACATGGAATAGTCTACCCCCACTAAGCAAGTCCTACTCTTAGTAACAAACCCCTCCCACGTTCCCTACAGGAAGAGGAAGGCCAAAATGAGCATCTTAACAAACATATTGCTCCTAAAGATTAAAGAACGTGTGCTTATAATAAATTCAGTTTGAGACTGGCTGATGGGCACATAAGGATGACTGTACCATTCTGCATCCGATTGTGTGTGTTTGTAAATCTCTAATAGAGTTTTAGAGGAGGGCACAGCAACCTACTCCAGTATTCTTGCCTCAAGAATTCTATGGACAGAGGAGCCCGGTGGGTCACCCAGAGGCAGACATAGTCTAACACAGCCAGTCAGTCCATAGGGTTGCCGAGGGTCAGACACAACTGACGACTTAGCACACACACACACACACACACAATAGAATTTTACAGTGGTCCCTGGTAAGTAGCTAGAAGGAGCAATAATTTGTTTTAACATCCAGGAAGTTGAACACGGAAATGAAAAGGATGTGGCTGAATGCACAGAAACCTATACAGATTGACTGTGGGGGAAAAAAAAAACTCCAATTTCTTTCACATCTTGGCTATGTCGATTTCCTTTTCCAAGAAATTATATTTATTCTAAACTGACATCTCTGTACATGATAAGGTTTAAGAGAATAAAACAATCCTATTAATCCCAGCTCCTGTTCCTTTCATGTGATGTGATCTCAGAAAGAGTCCTGAAGATACTAACATCCTTTGCATCTTTAAGGAAACACTCTTCTCATGGATATGAGAACATACTTCACAGTATTACTGTAAGAACTAAGTGAGACTTTTCTGTAGTTTCAGAAATTATACCCAATAACATTCAGGGAAATCAAAATTATAAAAAATCCGCATCCTAACATGTTAAACTGCTTAAGTTTTCTTATAGTTCCTCCTATTTCTCTTTGGATGAACTTACATCTAGTTTTACATGGTTTTGGGGCCATGGTGCAGACATCTTTTCGTAGCGAAAAGAGATTTAAACGGGTTTAATTTAACACCTTCCTTGAGGATCTCATTAGTTTAGGAATTCTACACCATATTTAGGTTTTCTTAATACGTATTTGTATTAACAAATAGAAAAACACTTCACCTCTCAGTTTACACCCATTTTTTTTCACTCAGTTCTCAAATCAGCTTTACTAAGTAGCCATCATTACTGTGAGTTTAAACAGATGAGGAGTTTAAAGTTTGGGTATCCGTGGTCAGGCTTCTCAGGCGGCTCAATGGTAAAGAATTCACTTGTCAATGCAGGAGGCGCAGGAGACCCAGGTTTTGATCCCTGGGTCAGAAAGATAGTTTGAAGAAGCATATAGCAACCCACTCCAGTAATCTTGCCTGGGAAATCCCATGGACAGAGGAGCCTGGCAGGCTACAGTCTTTGGAGTCGCAAAGAGTCAGATATGACTTAGTGACTAAATACCACCACCCATGGTCACAAAGTTACTAAGGACAGAGCCAAAATTCATCATCAATTTGTCTCACCCCAAAGCCCGGGATATTTCTTCAACATGAGTCCTTCCCAAGCATCAGTCATTTCCACACCCCTTTTACAACAGCCACCCTAAGCAACCAAAACTGTAAAGCTTTGCCTTATATAAACTCATTTTCATTTTTACTGGTGATTACCTTTTTTTCTCTGTTAAGGAGATGGAAATAAACAGAACCAACATTTGCTGCAAATCTATGTGCTACTCTGTAAAAGGGCCGTGCCAACAGTTCTCAACGGGGGCTTCTAGCATCAGTACCCCCCGCAACTTGTTAGAACTACAAATTCTGGACCCTGCTCCGATCCTACTGGACTGGAAATCCTGGCGCTAGGGGCCAGAAGTCCGTGTTTTAATGGGCTCCACCGGGCTCCTGAAGCATGCTCTGTCTGGGAACCACTACACTATATACATTATCTTATTTAATATTCATAACTTCTCGAGACTAAATGTATTACTCCCACCATCACAGATGGGTTAACTGAGACAGCATAGACCAAGACCAGTATCACACAGTTAGGAGGCAATGGGAGCCAATATCTAACCTGCACTTATCTGGTTCCAAAGCCTTTTCATAGTATTGCGTGCACTCGAGGGGAGATATCGGGAGATGCCATTGCTGTGGTTAGAGAAAGTAGAGATCTAGATGACAACGAGATCTGTAGACACCGATTATATGTATCTGTTATGACTGTGACATGCAACGAACATTTTACCGTTTTAAAGAGTCACTGAGGGACTTCCCCGGTGGTCCAATGGTTGGGATTCTGCACTTCTATTACACCGAACACGGTTCGGTCTCTGCTCAGGGAACTAAAGATCCCGAAAGACACACAGCGTGGCCAAAAATACATAAAACCTAAAACCTTGGTTCTTCTAGAAAAGATTAATTTCAGACAGTCGGTAGAAAATTGATTGGAAGTGGAATGAAAGTTGCAAAAAAAATGGCCTTGCTGGGTCTAAAGCAAGACATTAATCCTTTCTGCACGACTTAAAGTTGTGTTAAGCTCAGCTTACTGGATATTTAGGAATGGTATCTGTACATAATTAAATGTGTATATATACGATAACCCAATTTTTCTTGTTTATATAATGTTGTTCTAGGAATTAGGGATTAAAAGTTAATTAAGAGCAGTATTTCCAGATTATTTCCTTCACAGGATGGGTGGGGAAATCATTGGGCACAGATTTCCCAGTGAAGAGGATGACCCAGGAACTTCCCTGGGGGTTCAGTGGTCAAGAATCCGTCTGCCAGGGCAGGGAGCAAAGGTTTGATCCCTGGTTTGGGAAGATTCCACATGCCATGGGGCGACTTGAGTCTGTGCTCCGCAGCTGCGGAAGCCCCCAGGCCCTAAAGCTGGTGCTCCGCAACAGGAGAAGCCACCGCAGTGAGAGGGCCTTGCACCGCAACGGGGAGGAGCCCCTGTCCTCCACAACTAGAGAAAGCCCCCAGCAATACAGACCCCATGCAGCCAAAAACCAAGAAATAAATGTATTTTTTTAAAAGAAAATGATCCGAGTGTTATACAGCACAACCGATGGCCAGAGGCATCATAAATAAATGCCTTCAAATGGCTACGGCTTCAGTATAGTTCTGTCTTTTTTGTTTAGTTGCTAGGTCGACCCCATGGACTGTAGCCCACTAGGCTCTTCTGTCCATGGGCTTTCCCAGGCAAGAATACTGGAGTGGGTGGCCACTCCAGCAGATCTTCCTGACCCAGGGATTGAACCCTCGTCTCCTGCATTGGCAGGCGGGTTCTTTACCACTGAGCCACCGGCTTAGAATAGTTTAATTATGTGAATTCTCTGTAACCTGTCTAAGGTTTCTCTACCCCTGGGGCCAGGCTGACATCTAGATTCTCAAGAGCCAGGATATAGCGTGACCTTCTCTGACCTCAAATTACTTCCCCAAGAATCGCCTACATTTACCAAAGAGACAAAACAAGCAAAACAGGCCTGCCGCCCTGATACAATATTGTGAAAATCATGTCCAATTGTATTATGTCTATTTAACATTATCTGGCCATACAGAAACGATGTCATGTGAAAATTCTGCTCAGCGGATAGGAACCCAAGGAAAGGATCTGTTTAGTGTCATTTCTCCTTCAATCTGAATTTACCTCCATGTCAACAAAATAGGTGCCACTGTGGACTGTCATTCAGGCACGAAAAAGTAACTCAAGTATAAGCCTGAACGTTCTAATAATGTTCATTAAAACACGATGCTTCCAATCCGATTATGTTCATCATTCTCAATCAATGGTACGATCAACATGACTGAATGCATCCTTTGTGGCAATAGAAACCGAACTCTAAATTTAGGCTGATGTTCAGAGAACACAATGCGTACTTTGAAAAAGCCTGGGGGTTGATCCAGCCACGCCCAGATTTAAGGTTGGGGTAACCTTTTCAGAGAGAACACGTACCTTCCCAAGAGCTCAGTGTTTACATTTGTTGAGAGCTACACCTGGAGAAATGTTTCTCAAGTTTCTATTGTTGTTTTTCCTTTAACCTTTCATTTCCTTATGCTCCTGTTTTTTCCAAGCCAGTAGCTAAGGGTTGAAGGTGAAGGTGTTTGTGGCTCAGTCACGTCCAGCTTTTTTCGATCCCATGGACTGTAGCCCGCCAGGCTCCTCTGTCCATGGGATTCTCCAGGCAAGAATAGTGGAGTGGGTAGCCATTCGCTTCTCCAGGAGATCTTTCCGACCCAAGGATTGAACCTGGGTCTCCTGCATTGCAGGCACATTCTTTACTATCTGAGCCACCAGGAAAGCCCCTAAGGGGTACTCTGGGTCAGATTCAGACAGAAGAAGCCCACTCTGTGAGCCAGGAGTAGCCAAGTGGGAGACAAACCGCAGGGCTGGCTAAGTGCCAAGCTGTGGGAGATACTCAGACTGAGGGCAGGTAAGACAGGAACCAGGTGGCAGTGCCCGCCTAGGGAACTGGTGCTCGCTCTGGGCATCAGAGGAGACTGCGCGGGCCCAGCTGGCTGCCCAGGAGCCAGTTTTTGTTTGTTTTTTGGACCACTCAGCTCTTAGCTCCCTGACCAAGGATCGAACCCGCACCCTTTATAGTGGAAGCATGGAGTCTTAACCACTGGACCATCAGGGAAGCCCCTGGGCATCAGTTTTCTAAGCAATGATTCTGCCCTATTAACATTCCAGCTGAAACTCTTAAAATTCCACAAGGACTGGTTCTCTCTCTCTTTACTGGTATCACTTCTTGCCCTAGCTCTTACGGAATTATACCTTCAAGCCTACCCACTGTTTCTCTGATTCTATCAAAAATTACTCCTCCCCACCTCAGACAGGGGACACCACTCTCTGAACTTTTTTTCAGACTTTGATAGCTGATTAACAATGTTGTGATAGTTTCAGGCGCACAGCAGTGACTCAGCCATACATATGCGTGTATTCAGTGTCTCCTAACCGTCCCCTCCCCAGACCCAACCCACAGCATCAAACCCTCTTCAGGCACAGCAATAGGTCGCAGTGTAGGGGTAGTGATGGAAAAGATAAAAATGGATATCACATTCCTCACCCTAAAGGAACTCAAACAAGGAGGAGGAAGGGCAGAGGGGCTTTTCACTTAGCAGGTAGTTATAATTTAGTGCTGGCAACTGTGGCAGGGCGAATAGGAGTAACCAGCTGTCTGGGAGGTGGGTTATCAAGGACGGCTTCTGGAGGAGGTGACATCCAAGGAGGGTTACAAAGGATGCATAGGAATAGTCAGAGATGATAGGAAGGGTAGCTCAGAGAAGACATCATAAAAAGCCACCAAAAAAAAAAAATTAAGGGAAAATCGCAGAAGTGTGTAGGACCAAGTAGTTGCTGGGATATGAAGTGTGAGGCCTTAGGTATGAAGCAGTGAGGGGAGAGAGATGGGGTAAGGGAGGAGGGGGGTCAGGTCAGAGAGTCCTGCTGTGTTGGGGAGCTCCCTGGGGTCTAGGGGTTCATGCCCAGATTCAATTCCTGCTCAGGGGACTGAGATCCTGCAAGCTGCATGGCATGGCCAAAATTTAAAAAAATAAAATATGTATATATTAACAAAATACATAATGGGACTTCCAGGCGGTCCAGAGTTTGAGACTCTGTGCTTCCACTTCGAGGGGCACCAGTTCAGTCATGGGTGGGGAAGCTAAGCCGCCCCATGGCATGGCCAAAAAATTAAACAAACAAGTGAACAATCAAAAATGCTTCAAAAAATTTTAAATGAAAATTAGTTTCCTAAATGTCTGCATATGATCTATTTAAATAGAGGTTACCTCTTATCAACTGCTGTTTCTCACTCACAATTTGTTGTCATCCAGGCGCTTAGTCGTGTCTGACTCTTTGCGACACCATGGATTGCAGCACTCTGGGGTTCCCTGTCCTTCACCATCTCCTGAGCTTGCTCAAACTCATGTCTATTGAGTAACAGATGCCATCCAACCATCTCATCCTCTGTTGCCCCGTTCTCCTCCTACCCTCAATCTTTCCCAACATCAGGACTTTTCTGATGAGTCAGCAATACGGTGTCTAAAAAAATGGCCATTCTTCTTTTTGATGTGTATTTTGTGAACTTAAAAAAAAAAAGTGTACTATTTTCCACACACGATGTTTAATTAATTTTATAATCTATAAACTTAATAAAATATCTCTGGAAGAATACAAGGAAGCATTAATATTGGCAGCTCATAGAGTTAAAAAAAATTTAACTTAAAAATTTTAAAGCTCTTGAATGTATTTCTTATTTTTAAAAACGGGGACGGATAATCAGGGGGAAAAAAAAAACCCACAACATTTTGAGGGGTTGGAGTCGGGGGTGGATTAGCTCAATATACTAAAACCTGATGAACTAAATCACTAAACCTGATAACGCAACCATTCAAATCTCAAAACTTAAATTCCATAAAGTCATACCTGTCTCCTTCCAGAGCCACCCTCAGTTCACAGAATGGTGCCAGGTACCACCGGGGTTTAATAAGTATTTGTTAATTGCTGAAAACACACATGGCACCAATGTTTCTATTTTGTTTTTTTTTTTTTGAAGACTTCTTTTCTATTCTGTAGGGAGACAATGTCCTCAAGATTCTTCATGTTCTTTTTGTTACCGTTTAGCAGTGACTAGGTTCAAAGTCAGCCTGAATGGGTCTCGCCCACCAGCCTCTGTGAGCAGCAGAGGAGCCCTGAAGAGTACTTCCCAGGTCCACTGGCTGCGCGGAGGGAGAGCCAGACCACAGCCTGGTCTAGAGCCGGCGTGGGGAGCAGGTACAAAAGCCTGGGTGGGTCGTGGCAGTTGGTTCCAGCAAGGGCACCTTCCTGTGACTCCAAACACACACACACACACACACACACACACTTTCATATCCCTGCTAACCTGATTTCTAGGTTAGAATGGTCAGGTGGGGCTTTCTTTCACTCTTCCAAACTCGTCTTTTCACCTTTCTGGGGTTCTGCAGGGAATTTGTTTTAGATATACAGCAAAGAAAAACAAAACAAAACAAAACAAGACTGTTCCTTTCCCTGCTACAAGAGAAACACTTCAAACTTCAGGGCTCTCAAATCCAGGATCAGACCCCAGCTTTGCCTTGGACAAGCTGTGTGAACCGAGCACATCCCTGGTGGCTCAGATGGTAAAGAATCCGCCTGCGATACAGGAGACCCGGGTTCGATCCCTGAGCCAGGAAGATCTCCTGGAGAAAGAAATGGCAACCCAATCCAGTATTCTTGCCTGGAGAAATTTCATGGACAGAGGAGCCTGGTGGGCTACAGTCCATGGGGTTGCAAAGAACGGACACGACTGAACGATTACCACTGCTACTAAGCCTGATTTTCCTCATCTGTACATAAGGATAACAATGATTATTTCTCATAATTAAAAGAGGTGCTATGGCGCATAACATACCCAGCACAAACTGTATTAACAAAAACGGTATTGCATGCCATGTACAGAATGTTTACACTTATTTGTGAACAATTAGGATGAACACTCACTATGAAATGGAGCAGGGCTCTGCCCATGGTCCTTGCCCAGCCCCCTACCCTGTGTCCTCTGCCTGCCTTTGTGGAAAAACTTTAGCCAAAGAATAAGTTGAATCAGAGAAGTGAGAAAATGCAGAAACAAAGGAAAATAGTCCAAGCAGACCAAATAATAATAATGCTGTCATTAAGCATAGTCAAGGACCTTTGGTTCCTTCTCAAGGGCTATAGATAAATAAATATCTGAGCCATATCCTGTGAGCTGTCTTATAGATAACTGAAACCTTAGGTAAGTTAACTACTTGACCATAGTCATGACATGCTGCTGCTGCTGCTGCTGCTAAGTCGCTTCAGTCGTGTCCGACTCTATGCGACCCCATAGACGGCAGCCCACCAGACTCCCCCGTCCCTGGGATTCTCCAGGCAAGAACAATGGAGTGGGTTGTCATTTCCTTCTCCAATGCGTGAAAGTGAAAAGGGAAAGTGAAGTCGCTCAGTCGTGTCCGACTCTTAGCGACCCCATGGACTGCAGCCTACCAGGCTCCTCCATCCATGGGATTTTCCAGGCAAGAGTACTGGAGTGGGGTGCCATTGCCTTCTCCGAGCCATGACATAGCTGCCACAATTCCGAAAACTGGTGTCAAGGAAAGTGGAACAAACCGATCACTGATGACCAATTTCAAGATGACTGTCAGCTCTGACTGTGCTGTTTCTGCCCGTAGCCCCTCCTGCAGCTTATAAAAGCTCTTGCCTACTGGTTGTCAGTAGGGGAAAGCCCTCCTTTGGACAGAAGTCTGCCCTCCCCGCTCCGTGGTCAGCATCCAAAATAAAGCAAGCCTTCCTTTCCACCAACCTCGCTTCTTTCGAGCAGCAAGCAACCGCACCCCACTTTCCGGTGCAACTTAAACTGTGAAAACACGTCGATTCACTCCCCCTTCTGCAAGTCTTCGTGAACTCTTAACCTACTATTGTCTGAAGTTCACTGCATGCCTCTGCCCCCAACCACCTTGCCAGTCCTTTTTCCTCCCCTCTTTAAGTAGGTTTCTGTAACTGCCACTCTAGATTAGCCCTCAGGGATGCTGCGCTATTGGGCACCTAACAATTGCTGTGAGTCCACGTTCAGGTATGAAGGTAGCAATCGTGTGTGCCAACAAGAGCGATGCTGCGGCCAAGAGAAGGGAGGTTTTTCAAGCGTGGCAGGCTTGGGGTCACCTCCCCGCAGGGCTGACACCCACAGGCAAGCTGGCACAAGAGTAGAAACTAGGGCATTGGGACATCGCCAGGAAGAGGCCCTAGAGGTCACACGGACCTTCCCAGACAACATATGGGAAACAGAACTTTGAAAAGAAACCCAGTCCTGAATCTAAAGAGGGAATCTGCTGCTGTTTCCCGCCTCCATGCCTCAAATACCTTAGCCCCAAATTATCATGAACAGTGGGAAAGACTTCACAGTATATCACAACAAGAGACTGCAAAGGGCAATTTCTAATAAGAAAATGGGACTTAACAATTGACAAGTGACCTGGGGTCAGCTCCAGCCAGAATGTCTCTCCGCATGTTTCAACTCACTGTGACTCACTCTCCCAGGAAATAAAATATCAGACTAGATTTACTGAACCAAGTGAGTTGAGACCTGGACACCTGGTCAGGTCTGAGACTAGAGATGTTCAAGCCAGAGTGATAATTTGTAAACCTCCAAAGATGGAACAGCCCCATGAACTTTGAGCATCAGTATAATACTGTGCAGCAGCCTCTAAGAGAAACACCACTGATTTCAATTCATAGGATGCTTATTCAAAGCCAGTCTCATGATGTCACAACTGTTCTTATCAAGGACTATGAAAGGCATTCATTCAAAAGACTGAGCTCAAGGTGAGGAACTGTGTGATACACCTTCAAAGGCAGTTTTGCCAGCGCTCCAGGAAATTGGCATATTTCTTAGATCACTGTACAGCACAGTTATAAGGTGGTAGTGTGTGTGTGTGTGTGTCACTCAGTCATGTCTGACTCTTTGGGACCCCAGGGACTTTAGCCCGCCAGGCTCCTCTGTCCATGGGATTCTCCAGATAAGAATATTCGAGTGGGTTGCCATTCCTCCCCTTTAGGGGATCTTCCCGAGGCAGTGATCAAACCCGAGTCTCCTGCACGGTGGGCACATTTCTTCACCATTTTAGCCACCAGGGAGGCCCATAAGACACTAGCTGCTGCTGCTGCTAAGTTGCTTCAGTCGTGTCCGACCCTGTGTGACCCCAGAGATGGGAGCCCACCAGGCTCCCCCGTCCCTGGAATTCTCCAGGCAAGAACACTGGAGTGGGTTGCCACCACCAGGCTCCCCCGTCCCTGGGATTCTCCAGGCAAGAACACTGGAGTGGGTTGCCATTTCCTTCTCCAATGCATGAAAGTGAAAACTGAAAGGGAAATCACTCAGTCGTGTCCCACTCTTAGCGACCCCATGGACTGCAGCCCACCAGGCTCCTCCCTCCATGAGATTTTCCAGGCAAGAGTACTGGAATGGGGTGCCATTGCCTTCTCCAAATAAGACAGTAGAGCTGCCACTAAAAAGCAAGCTGACTAATCACTTTCCAGGCATTTATTTATTTTTCCCAAATAATTTCAAAGAAGAGCTGAATGTTAGCAAACTCAATCTATGGATAAGTGAAAAAAAAAAAAAAACAGGAATGGAAGTTCATACCCACCTGGGATCCTATTAAGAGTCACCCAGAAATGTTCATCGGGAGAATAGGTATCTTTGGACCACTGGAGCAGATCAATGGCCCTTCGGTCTTGGAAGACAAACTTCACAAACTCTCTGGTGAGGGCCACGTAGGCAGTGCCAAAGTAGATGGTCAACCGGTGGGGAGGTGAGGTTTTCAAAATACCGGTATTTTTCATAAAAGAGCCAGCTCTGCCCAAGTGTTCCCGGTAGACATATCGAGTCCGCTTTACTGCATGGTCAGGAGGCAGCACCCCGGGGGTGATGTTTTTCCCTTTAAATCCTTTGAGATGCTGAACGATCTCCCTGTTGGTTTTCAGGGGGAAATCTTGCCCACAGGTGTTGATGGAGTATTTCCATGGAACTTCAGAAGCTAAAAGGTCTTCCAGGCAGTTCAGGTCAGCCTGGAGCCTGGAAATTCCTGCGTAGACCACAGGCTCCATCTTTGAAGCAAGAAAAGCATTCTTGAAGCAACTCAGCAGCTGCCATACAGACTTCTTAAAGTGAACTGTGGCTTTCTCATCCACGTGAACACAGTAGACGTTCTGGGGCATGTAGACGGCCCTGAAGAGTCTTTCAAAAGTATTAAAGTCCTTATGGATGACCATGACATATGCCAGAGGGAACTCGGCTTCTTCTTTCGACAAAGGCCTTGTGATATAGTGATTCTGGATCAGGTAGTCCTTGCACGGGACACTTCCCATGGGGGACATCAATGTCTTTTCCCACAAAAAGATTGACTTCTCATCTAAGGCATTCTTACAGGCGTGTATCTCCAAGTCCCTTTCAACGGAACTATTCCTGTGACTTCTCGGTTGGCTTAACTGACCACTGTAAAAGATCATAAAAATAACCACACTGACTCCCATGAAAGTAAAAAACCAATACTTCCAGAAGTTCATTATTTTCACTTCCCTGGGGAAGAAATCTCTCTCGAAAGACTGAGAAACAATCGGTTCCTAAAACAAGAGTGAAGAGGTGGAACTGACTTCTTTTGCCAATCTTGGAATTTCAATAGCTTCTCAAGAGGGCTGGCTTCCTTCTGCCGGGTCCTTTAATCCTCATTTACTCTCTGCTTCTGGGTGCTGTCCATCCTCTCCTGGCAACGGCCAGAGATGCTTCTTAAAGCGCCCTGGGCTTCTGGCCTCCGTGGTGCCACCTGGCTGCTGGCAGAAGGCGCCTGGCTCAGGGCAGCTCCGGGAAGCCCTTCTCATTTGCATACACGACGCCAGTGGACCAGTGGATCTTAGGAAACTGCATTCAGTCTGGAGTGCCAGCTCCCTTCACCTGGGCTGTTTCCTGGGCTTCACTCCACCCCCCTCCATCCACTCTATGTGGCCTGACCTCCCTTCTCACGCTTTCCCCTTCCTTTTCAAGTTAAGTGGTTCTCCTTTTTCTGGCTCGCCCCGCCAAGCTGCTAAACTGCTGCCTGTGGACTTCTCCTCCTCGGGTTTATTTCTCTTTCTTGGTCTCTGCCACTTTATTTCATTTCAGTGTTATCTCTACCTCTGGGCATATAAGACAGACACAGATAAGAAAAAAACCCCTTGCAACATGCCTAAGTAGAAGATTACTGGAGGAAAAAAAAAATCTGATGGTGTTCCCTGAATTAAATCAGTTTCTGATGATGTTACGTAGCATATATATGCCCATGGGTAGAGGAAAAAATGAATTACACTTTCAAGGGCAGAGGATGAGGTCAGAAGGAAGCGAGGAGTGACTTGATATTCAAGAGTTGGCGTGCAGGCATAAATGAAACGCACTTTAGTTCCGCCTGCCTGGGAGAAAGGTGATAGCTTGTTCCCAGAGAGCAAAGGCTGGTTCCCATTTCACACAGAGCTTTAGATAACTGGAGCTGTTGACACAGTATTATCTAGCACGTGTGGTAGCCACTAGGTCTCTTTAACAGCCTGACTTCCTCAGGCTGCAGGTCACTTTAGAGAGCTCGGAAGAGTCGCCTCTCCACCCAGCCCCTCTCCTACTTCCTTACTCTGAAGAGAGAACAAAGGCTTCAGGACTGAGGCAAATTTCTGGAAGTCTCCTTCAGTGCAGTTCAGGGAAGCCAGGGACAGCAGCTCAGCAGGTCTGGTCACATGACAGATGCCTCCTCATAGCTCACCTGAGCCAGGTGCCTCCAGCACTCAGCAGACGTGGAGTGCATTCAAGGCAGGTGGTAAGGATGCTCCTGGGGGAAAGTTACTGAGCCAACTAAGAGATTAACTCTGGCAGCCACGGGAGCTGAAAGCGGCCCTGCTCCCACCTCCCTTCTGCAGTCACTCAACAATCTTGCCTGTCTCAGCGTGACATGGGAGCTGAGCAGCTGCTTCTGTTAGGAAGACACGTCTGTAATCCCGCGCTCTACCCGTCCCCCTCCACTCCCACCCCACCCCTCAGCTGCCTATGGTTTGCTGGACTGATGAATGGCAACGGTGGCCTGGATGTGACTGAGAATGAAAAATGTCACCTGCCATCGCAGTCAACAAAGGATGTTTCCGCCATCAAATGACAGCCGCCGCCTACCCCCCTTTCCCCACACACGGGGGTGAGTCCTGAGGGGACTCAGGATGGAAACACAGGATGCCTGCCATCAAGCCACCATCAGTCGCTGCAGTCAGGAGGCTGGGGATGACAAAGCACCGGATACTGGTCATGGAGAGCTGACGGGCATATCAATGGGTGATTTCACTGAGCCCGGACTCTTGCATCTTTCTAGAAATAGAAAAGTGCTAAATTCATTAACCTGAGATGTCTGGTTTTCTTTCATTAACAGTCATCTTTTGAGGTGCCTACTTCCTGGTCTTTGTGATAAAAAAACTTCTATGTATCCTGGCTCCTCCTTTATCTCTTCAGAGCAATGCCAGGCTTGAAGTCCTCAGAATGTCTGCCCAATAAAAGAAGTCTCAGGACTTCCCGCTGGTCCAGAGGTTAAGAATCCGCTTTGCAGTGCAAGGGACTTGCTCAGCTTCTATCCCTGGTCGGGGAGCTAAGATCCCTCCTGGTTGAAGCAACTGAGCCCACTGGCCTCAACTACTGAAACCCCCATGCTCTGGAACCTGAGTGCTGCAACTGAGACCCAACATAGCCAAATAAATAAATACGTAAATAAATTAGTGTTCTTTAAAAAAAAAAAACACACACATAATTCTCAACTTTTAGGTTGTGCCATTTTTTTTCAGTCAACTTGATGCATATTGACTTGGAGAGAGACCCCAAAAAGCTGGCAGGAATCTTAAAGATCACCTAACACAATTCTATATTTTACAGACCAGGAGATTAAGGCTAACAAAAATATTTTTCCCAAAGTTATGCAGCTGGATAGAATCCAAAGTCTTAATTCTGCAGCTCCCTGGCCTAAAAGGCAAAGCCAGTCTAATCATTGTCAAATCCCAGCTGTTCAGTGACCGGCTGTATGAGCAGGGTGGAGTTACACTTAACCTCTCTAAGCATCAGGTTCTTTGTTTTCCACATGGAAATAACAGTACTTCCTATTTCACAGGGTTCTTAAGAACAGTGAGTGAGATAGCTCTCATCTAGGATTTATGTATCTGTTTGTTTATGTTCAATAAGCATTAGCAAGTCTTGTTGCTTTTGTTTGCTTTTTGAAAAATAGTCAACATTTCTGACCCTGTTAAGGAACTGATATTTGGACTTCTGTTCTCAGTAATGGAAATGAAAAACATTTACCTTCGTAGAGCTTTCAAATGGTTTGACTTATTGCCACTCCAAAAGAGTGAAGAATGTTTTTCACTATTTTCTTTCCCCACTGAAATCTCCCTTTATCCTGAGACTGGGGACAGTAGAACTGTAGGTGTAAGAAGGAAAGTACTGAATGGTCTGCTTTCACGTCTTGATATTCCTTCATTCTTACTTCTTGTTAGAGACACACCCTTTTCTTCAAAGAATAATGGCAGGACTAAGGGGAGGCTGAGCTATTTCAAACCTAAAAGATGATGCTGTGAAAGTGCTGCACTCAATATGCCAGCAAATTTGGAAAACTCAGCAGTGGCCACAGGACTGGAAAAGGTCAGTTTTCATTCCAATCCCAAAGAAAGGCAATGCCAAAGAATGCTCAAACTACCGCACAATTGCACTCATCTCACACGCTAGTAAACTAATGCTCAAAATTCTCCAAGCCAGGCTTCAGCAATACGTGAACTGTGAACTTCCAGATGTTCAAGCTGCTTTTAGAAAAGGCATAGGAACCAGAGATCAAATTGCCAACATCTGCTGGATCACTGAAAAAGCAAGAGAGTTCCAGAAAAACATCTATTTCTGCTTTATTGACTATGCCAAAGCCTTTGACTGTATGGATCACAATAAACTGTGGAAAATTCTGAAAGAGATGGGAATACCAGACCACCTGACCTGCCTCTTGAGAAACCTATATGCAGGTCAAGAAGCAACAGTTAGAGCTGGACATGGAACAACAGACTGGTTTAAAATAGGAAAAGGGGTACATCAAGGCTGTATATTGTCACCCTGCTTATTTAACTTATATGCAGAGTACATCATGAGAAATGCTGGGCTGGAAGAAGCACAAGCTGGAATCAAGATTGCTGGGAGAAATATCAATAACCTCAGATATGCAGATGATACCACCCTTATGGCAGAAAGTGAAGAGGAACTCAAAAGCCTCTTGATGAAAGTGAAAGAGGAGAGTGAAAAAGTTGGCTTAAAGCTCAACATTCAGAAAATGAAGATCATGGCATCTGGTCCCATCACTTCATGGGAAATAGATGGGGAAACAGTGGAAACAGTGTCAGACTTTATTTTTCGGGGCTCCAAAATCACCGCAAATGGTGACTGCAGCCATGAAATTAAAAGACGCTTACTCCTTAGAAGGAAAGTTATGCCCAACCTAGATAGCACATTAAAAAGCAGAGACATTACTTTGCCAACAAAGGTCTGTCTAGTCAAGGCTATGGTTTTTCCAGTGGTCATGTATGGATGTGAGAGTTGGACTATGAAGAAAACTGAGCGCCAAAGAATTGATGCTTTTGAACTGTGGTGTTGAAGAAGACTCTTGAGAGTCCCTTAGACTGCAAGGAGATCCAACCAGTCCATTCTGAAGGAGATCAGCCCTGGGATTTCTTTGGAAGGAATGATGCTAAAGCTGAAGCTCCAATACTTTGGCCACCTCATGCGAAGAGTTGACTCATTGGAAAAGACTCTGATGCTGGGAGGGATTGGGGGCAGGAGGAGAAGGGGACGACAGAGGATGAGATGGCTGGATGGCATCACTGACTGGATGGACGTGAGTCTGAGTGAACTCCGGGAGCTGGTGATGGACAGGGAGGCCTGGTGTGCTGCGGTTCATGGGGTCGCAAAGAGTCGGACACGACTGAGCGACTGAACTGAACTGAACTGACACTCTGCCTATGGTGTATTTATCTCTAAATAAGTCCACTTTTTACCTATCACTTCATCTTTGAATTCTTTCTGGGTGAGGCAAGAAATTCACCGGGAACAACTGTAGGTTCAGTTGGTTTTCCCCCTCTCTTTGCCTTGATCCTCCATCCTACAATATGGAGCTCTGGTCCAATGCCAAGCCAAAACAAACTCAACAAATCTTTAATCATGATTTATCAAAGCAGTTTGCAGATGAGAAGGGGGTGCAATGTGACTAACAGTTCAAAATAATAGGATCCAAAACCCCGTTCTACAGTCTGTCCTTCTTTACAAGGAGTTAGAAGAAAAGCCGGAGAAGGAAATGGCAACCCACTTCAGTAATCTTGCCTGGAGAATCCTGTGGACAGAGGAGCCTGGTGGGCTGCTGTCCATAGGGTCGCACAGAGTTGGACACAACTGAAGCAACTTAGCAGCAGGAGCAGCAGAGGAACAGCCAGAGATTAGAGTGCGGTGCCTTTTGTAATGGTTGGCCCAGCAGGAGGTTTGTTTGCCTGGTATCTGAGGCAACTGAACAGGCATTTTCTTCCAGCAAGTAATTGGACAGGCTAAGCTAATAACGTGCAACCAGGACAGGATATCTGTTCTCTTCCCTCTGGTTGGCTTAACATATTGAAAACTGTCGTCAGGTGGACATTCTGTATCACTCCCTGCCTCTCTCTGCCCGCAGGATATGTTTATGGTCACAATCAAGGAGACAGCAAGCACAAGGAGATAGCCACTGATGACACAGTGAGATCTGCTCAAACATCAAAACAAAAAAGGCTAGGCAGGGCTCTGTTGCAAGAAGGGGAGCCCTTCAGGGCCCGAGAGTGGGCTCTTGTCTAACACTTGGAGATGTATTGTCTGAGGAGACACATGTGCTGAACAAAGGAAGAGACTTTGTTGGGAAGGGGTGCCTGGGTGGAGAGCACCAGGGGAAGGGGACACAGGACAACTGCTCTGCCACGTGGCTCACAGTCTTGGGTTTTATGGTGATGGCATTAGTTTCTGGGTTGTTTTTGGCCAATCATTCTGACTCAGGGTCCTTCCCGGTGGCGCACACATTGCTCAGCCAAGATGGACGCCAGCGAGAAGGATTCTGGGAGGTGTTAGGACACATGACGTCTCCTTTTGATCCTTCCTGAACTCTTTGGGAGGGCAGTGGCTTGTTAGTTCCGTGCTCCTTACCAAGACCTCCTGTTGTAAAATAACTCATGCAAATAATTGCGATGGTGCCTGGCCAGGGTGGGCGGTTTCAGTCGGTGTGCTTCCCCCAATAGCTTCAGTTCTCGTTAACCTCATTTGAGCTGTGTGTCCACCCCAGCTGGGCTCTCAGAGGTAAAACATGAATGCCTTCTTGCTCGGGCAGGATCACAGCCTGGGCCTGATCTGTTCTCAAGTCCTTACAGCTCTCCTGCTCTTTTTCAGCACAAGTACTGGCTACTGCATCAAGGCAATGTTTTTTTTTGTTGTTGTTGTTGGGCGCTCTCACGTCCACCAAGGTCACACCATCCTGCTTCCCACCCAAGGCTTGAGCTGTGTCATTCTGACAACCTCAAACACTCCAACCACATCGAAACCCAGAAAGTAAACCTGAACAGGTCTCCTGGCAACCAAAATAAAGATCAAACATCAAGGCTGGATTCATACACCTGAATGTGTACAGACAGGTAAGTGAAAAAAGTTAAAAAAAAAAAAAAGTAGGTAAAGCTGGTGAAGGGCAAGAAAAACAGGGCTAGTGAATTCCTGAGCGGCAGCTAACGCTTGGCCGTGGTGTCGGGGAGGCTGAAAGAAGGTGGGGACGGTGGTAGAATCGTTAGTTCTTGCCCCACCTACAGCTTTCGAACTGTTCTGGAGAAGACCCTTGAGAGTCCCCTGGACAGCAAGGAGATCAATCCTAAAGGAAATCAGTCCTGAATATTCACTGGAAGGACTGATGCTGAAGCTGAAGCTCTAGTACTTTGGCCATCTGATGTGATGAGCCAACTTATTGGAAAAGATCCTGATGCTGGGAAAGATTGAGGGCAAGAGGAGAAGCGGGCAGCAGAGGATGATTGGATGGCATAGTCACTGACTCAACGGATGTGAATTTGAGCAAACTCCAGGAGATACTGAAGGACAGGGAAGGCTGGCGTGCTGCATTCCGTGGTGTTGCAAAGGGTTGGAAATGACTTTGAGACTGAATAAGAGCCACCTTCACAGCCAGCAGTGAGTAACATGTAGGGTCATGGGGCCAATGCTGCCAGCTCTGCAAATGTTTTAAGAGGAGGGAGAAATCTGAATTTTATATTTAAAAAAATCCAAACTCTTTAAATGTTACCAAGTAATTAACAAATTTTTAAGACCCAAGTGAAAGGACACACAAGCACCTGAAGACTGCATCAGCCCCCACAATGCCATCTTTCACCTTCGGTTGAAGCATCAGAGCTCATGTATTTGAATCTCTCTTGAGGCTTAGTTTATTCTCTCTTAGTTTAGACACAATCCTAACACACTTTCTTAGAACTAAACAGGTAAGAAGTCACAAATTAGAAGAGGGATGTAGAACAGTTAGACTGGGCATCCTTTGGTCAGCAATAGGCGAGAGACTCAGCGTGAAGTAGGTTCAAGAAAAACTCCAAAAGTTTCCATAAAAAACTACAAATAGAGGTACCATATGACCCAGTAACCCCACTCCTGAGCATATATCCAGAAAAAATGAAGACAAATACGAAAAAGATACACACACCCCAATGTTCATGGCAGCACTACTTACAATAGTGAAGGAACAAAAGCAACCTGAATAGCCATCAACAGATGACTGGTTTAGGAATACAATGGAATATTACTCAGCCATGAAAAAGGGCAAAATACGACCATTTGCAGCACCATGAGTAGACTTGGAGAATATCATACTAAGTGAAGTAAGGAAGGCAAACATATCATTTACCTGTGGATCTAAAAATTAATACAGTGAATCTATATACAAAACAGAAACGGACTCATGGACATAGCAAACAAACTTACGGTTACCAAAGGGGAAAGGAGAGAGATAAGTAAGGATTAATAGGTACACACTGCTATATATAAAACAGATAAACAGCAAGGATGTACTATGTAGCACAGGGAACTATATTCAATGCCTTGTAATAACCTATAATGGAAAACAACCTGAAAAATAAAATTACGAATACATATATGACACATATATAACTGAGTCACATTGGTGTACACTTGATATTAACGCAATATTGCAAAACTGAATTTCAATTTAAAAAGAAAGAAAAACTCCACAAACATTTCAAGATCATTCGATTAAAGAATGACTGGCATTTGTACAGTATTTAAAATGATCAAATAAGGGAATTCCCTAGTGGTTCAGTGGTTAAGACTCTGGCTTGCAATGCAGGGGATGTGGGTTTGATTCCTGGTTGGGGAACTAAGATCCCACATGCTGCAGGGCAGCTAAGCCCGAGTACCACAGCTACCACGGCTACTGAGCCTGCATGAAGCACCGAGAGAATCTGTGTGCCATAAAGATCTGCTTGATGCAACCAAGATCTCTGGGGCCACAACGAAGACCCAGTGCAGCCAAATAAATAAATAAATGTTTAAAAATAAATAAAATTATCAAATCAGTTAATGAAAAGGCTTGAAAAATGTGCAGGCCAACGAACGTAGCAGTTTGGGGTTGAAAACAAGCAGAGGACTAACATTTAGTGAAATAGAAATACATCAATATATTCGTGTACATATATTTTGCATAGTCTATTTAAAAAGGCATTTCTGAAATATGCTTATTCAAATTAGGGTTTTTTTTTTTTTTTAGTTTAACCATTTTGCACACAAAAGGGCAGGTTCTAAATTACCCAGGAAACTCACAAATCTGCCAAAACTTGTCTGTCACAGGCTTCTATAGCAGAAGTCAGTACTTTTTCTGTGAAGGGCCAGATAGTAAGCATTTTAGGCTTGTGAGTTGTTTGGCTTCTGAGGCAACCAGTCAACCCTAGACTGTGTTCTGAAAGCAGCCACAACAGCATGTGTCTCTGTCCTGCCAAAACTTTATCCATGGACACTGATATCTCCATCTCATATTATTTTCAAGTCATAAAATAGGTTTTTAAAATTTATTTTACAATCCTTTAAAAATGCAAAATCATTCTTAGTTTGTAGTCAGTATAAAAATAGGTCAGATTTAGCCCACAGGTTGTATGTTCTTGGCTCATTTCTTTTCCAGATCATAATCAAGTTCCTCCAGGCCTGTATTTTGTAATATCAGAGTCTTCATAATTACTTTCCAGATGAAGAAATGCGAAATGAGGAAAAAGGATACTGTTGGTCATTCTTGTACCTGCCTGAATGCCCAACACGCCCCATCAGGGTTAAAAGTACACTGGGCCTACGTGCCTGTCTCCTTTCTTCTATAAAACGGAGATACTAGGAACACTGACCTCACAGCGTTCCAAAGAGATCTTAACAGCTTAGTACACAAAAAGAGCTTAGAGTGATACCTTGCACAGAAGGTGTACTCAACAAATCTTCTAGCATCTCTCTCTGTTGCCAAACGTGGTTCACACAGAGCCTGAAGTGTCCATCCACCTTCCGATACCTCTCATGAGGCAGAGCTGCAGGGCTTGACGAGCGATTCTTCATCTTTGCTTAGTCGCTCAGTCATGTCCAACTCTTTACCACTCCATGAACTATAGCCTGCCAGGCTCCTCGGCCCATGGGGATTCTCCAGGCAAGAATAGTGGAGTGGGTTGCCATTTCCTCTTCCAGCGTTTCTTCCCCACCAGGCATCGAACCCATGTCTCCAGCATTGGCAGGCGGATCCTTTACCACTAGCACCACCTGGGAAGCCCTAAAAGACCCCAAAGGACAGGGGGGCGCCATAAAGGCTGTGGTTATCATAGGCAGAGCCAGCCTCTGCAGCCCTCTCCTGTATCCCACAGTGAGGGAACTGCTCTTTATTCCCAATTGCAGACCCTCTTCCTCTCTTTTTTCTTAATTTATTTGGCTGCACTGGGTGTTAGTCATGGCATGAAGGATCTAGTTCCCTGACCAGGGATTGAACCCAGGCCCCTTGCGTTGGAAGCTCAAGTCTTAGCCCCTGGGCCACCAGGGAAGTCCCCCAGTTGCAGCCTCTTGAAGTATAGTTGCAGCCTCTACTTAGAGACCGAGCGGGCTGGTGCACCCTGTAAAATGTTGTGACACAGCATGCTGGTGAAGACCCAGGCTTTGGAGCAGGGTTTAAATCTGGTTCAGCTGTTTACAATATGACCCTCAGAGAGTTTCTTGGGATCACTGTACCTTTGATGCCGAATATTCAAAAAGGAATCATAGGAAGTCTATGAAAGTCAATCCGGCTTGGAAGGCTCCTGTATTTTTCTATACTATTCCACATAACATCACTCCAGCTTACCCTTATTCTTCTAAGATCACATTACTTTTTTTTCTACTTCTCTGGCAGCCTCTTTGGGGCAGCCAATTTCTTTCTCTCTTGTGGTTAGTTGCCTAGATTTAATTCCAGTTTTCCAAGCCAAAACAAAAGCAAAAACCAAACTCACACGTATTTGATCTTTGGCTCAATTCCACTAAATCTCAAGGGACAGAATTGGTGACTATTTGTCTTTCTATGCAACTTTTCTCTGTTTCTAAGTGTCTGCTCTGAGAAAAAAAATTCATAAGACTTTGCCTCTGTTCAAATCTGGACATACTTCTGGTACCCTTCTCATCCACCAAACTCCTCCACTCCCATATTTTTGAATGTTGAAGTTGCAAGGAGATATTTCTACTAAGAGATAATATCTTATCATTCAGCTGCTACCAACAATCTGTATCTTGAAGACACTCTCTTTCTTCTAAACATTTTCGAATAAATGAAAACAAAACCGTCTTAAAATAGGGGTAGCCAGTGGCTTCCTCCAACTTCTAGCTTTAATAGCCCTATTAAATTCTTGCCTCGCTTTCAGTTCATTGAACCCACTATCGAACTAGCCTCTTTCCCACAGAACCTGTCGCTTACTTGAGTTTAGACTGCTGGTCGGGCCAGAGTGGCTTGGCTGAATCCCCACAAGCAGATGTTTCTTTTACTTTCCTAGAAATGAAAGCTGGATAAAATTTGCCTTCAGGATATGTCCTGTGTCTGAATTCAATAGAAGAAAATCCTCACCCTTGGTTCTCCCACTGGTTAAAGTGGTTTTCTTTTTTTAAATATAATTTTATGCATTTATTTATTTTTGGCTGTGCCGGGTCTTCACTGCTGCTTGGGCTTTCTCTAGCTGCGGCACGCGGGGTCTAGTCTCCAATTGCAGTGTGCAGGCTTCTCATTGCGATGGCTTCTCTGGCTGCAGAGCACGGGCTCCAGGGTGTGCAGGCTTCAGTAGCTGTGGCTCCCGGGCTCTAGAGCAAAGGCTCAGTAGCCGTGGCACACAAGGCTTAGTTGATCCGCAGCATGTGGGATCTTCCCTGATCAGGGATCAAACCCGTGTCTCCTGCACTGGCAGGTGGATTCTTTACTACTGAGACACCAGGGAAGCCCTAAAACGGTTTTCCATTCAAATTTTCTATTTAGCAATCCATCCTTTTAAAGGATATCCTTGAACTCGATTTTTTCTCCTCAAAAACAGGGAAAATTGTTATAAGCAGGGTAGGCTCAGCCCTGGTCTCCTTTGGTTAGGGATCTCAGGGCTGATGGTGTAGTTTGGGTTACTACCCTTCAGTGTGTCTTAAATGTATTGTAACCTATGTAATGGAGTAGTTTTGGTTACCTTTCTTCCCCCCGCCCCCACCGAGTAAATGATCAGTGGAACATAAATACCTAGGGCACTAATTCTCAGTCCCAAGATGCCTTGGGCATCGGAAAGACGAGAGGGAATGTTTAAGGGCAGTACTTAGGATAACCAATTGTCCAGTTTGCCCAGGACTAAGGAATTTCCCAGCACAAGGGATTTTTTTTTTTTTTTAGTGCTAAAAGTGAGAAAGTCCTGGGCAAACAAAAATGTCTTTGCTATCCTAGATATCATCGGTCCTAAGCCCTCACTGCTGAATGATATATCAAACAGAGAATGTTCAACAGCTGATCAGTATGGAGGGAGATCAAACTAGTCCATCCTAAAGATCAGTCCTGAATATTCCTTGGAAGGACTGACGCTGAAGCTGAAGCTCCAATACTTTGGCCACCTGATGCAAAGAGCCAACTTATTGGAAAAGACCCTGATGGTGGGAAAGACTGAAGGCAGGAGAAGAGGATGACAGAGGATGAGACAGTTGGATGGCATCACCGACTTGATGGACATGAGTTTGAGCAAGCTCCGGGAGGTGGTGATGGGCAGGGAAGCCAGGCGTGCTGCAGTCCCTGGGGTCGCAGAGTCGGACACAACTGAGCGACTGAACTGAACTGATGGAGGGAGAGGAAATGTTGAAATCATTGGTCTGGGTGAGAGGCGCAAGCAGACCATCAAAAGTTTGCAAACTACAGTGCAGAAAAACTATGTGACCTCCCACACGTATCCTCAGGCCACTGTGGCTCGAGCACAGAGTGATGCAGAGTAAGAGCGAACCAGTAAGAATACACTTAGGACTTCCCTGGAGGTACAGTGGCTAAGAATCGGCCTGCCAATGCAGGGTCCCAGAAGATTCCATATGCCTAGGAGCGACTAAGCCCGTGTGCCACAACCATCTGAGCCCGTCCCCAGGTGGCGCTAGTGGTGAAGAATCTGCCTGCCAATGTAAGGGACACAGGAGACTCAGGTTCAGTTCCTGGGTTGGGAAGATCCCCTGGAGGAGGAATTCTACTCCAGTATTCTTGCTTGGGAAATCCCATGGACAGAGGAGTCTGGCAGGCTACAGTCCATAGGGTCACAAAAACTCGGACACAACTGAAGTGACTTAGCACAACATTTGGAAAAAACCTTCTACTCATGGCTTTGTCTAAAGCAGGTCAAAAAGAATGTCACATACTGTTCAGGTGAGAGCATGAAAGACAGGCATTGAGAAATCACATTAAGAACTGGTTAGTTAGGCCAAGAAAATTTAATTTTCTTTTTGTCTATGAGGAGCTGTCAGTGTTAATATAAACTGCAGCATGTAATTTTTGAATTGGGATCATCACAATGCATTGTATTTTTATGATCTACATGAAAAGAATCTGTAATGGAAGTAATCCCTACCTCCAAAAAATGCAAGGCCTTGGGTCTGCATTAAATGGTATGATCCATGTTCATCTCAAAAAAAAAAAAAAGGCTCAGAATGTTTGCTTTCTTCACCTTAAGTTCAATCAGCATTCTTTCATATCATTCTTGATCTAAACAGATTAAAGTCAAACAATCAATAATGATGTAGTGATGAAAATAAATGTAATGCATATGAAAGAAAAGGAGAAATGGTTGGTTAGAAAAATAATATAACTGCTGGTGTGTAGGTTTGGTTTTTTTTTTTTTTTTTTTAATATTTATTTATGTATTGGGCTACATCCAGTCTTAGATGGCATGTAGGATCTAGTTCCCTGACCAGGGATTGAACCCAGGTCCCCTGAATTGGGAGTGTGGAGTCTTAGCCACTGGACCACCAGGGAAATCCCTGGTTTTTGTTTTTGTTTTTGTTTTCTGGTTTTTGTTTTTAACCACTCCATGCCACACATGAAATTCCCTATAACTGCTGCTTTGCATATTGCTTTCTAAGACTGCAGATTTGTTCACTCTAAGATCCAGGGGGAAAAAAAATCCCTAAAAATCTTAGCAGGGTCATTTTCTTTGTACAGGGCTGTTGCCCAAAGCAACAGCCCTTTACAAACCCAGATCTGGTCTTTAAAGTAGGGTTTTCTGCTATTAGTCTGCTCTTTGTATTTCTTTGGTGCAGACTTAGGTGGCCACTGGTTAAGTTCACAGATAGCGGACCGTGGATTGGAGCACAGTCTGGCTTGAACTGGTGCCCCCAGGAAGAACTTGGCGTTGAGCAGCCTTCCCAAGACGAACCGGCTGCTTTGGAAAAACAGAGAGAGGGAGAACAGGCCTGTTGCTGTTGACCAGGGGAAGAAGGACTTCAGGAAAATTCCCAGAAAACCTGAATGTGCTAGAAGATGTGGTCTGAAGCTGACCCAGTAAGATCTGGCAAAGGGATCTAGACTCTGTGTGTGTGTTGTGTGTGTGTGTGTGGTGACAGAGAGGGTGGCTGATTTGAAGCTGAGTTGGCAGCAGTGTTGATGAGCATATAAAACGTTATTTCCATTTGATTCAATTCAGTAAATATTTATTCTTATTCCACTGGATGCTCCCTATGTTGAGCTGCCAAAAATATAAAAGACCCCAAAGAGATAGTAGTTGTCAGGGCAATATGATACCCATGTTCACAGTTATAGGGCAAAGAAGATGATAGAATGACATAAAGGAGTTACAACAGAGGTTTACAAAATTGAGACCAAAAATCAATGAACATTTCCCATGTGACAAGGCCTTGAATGTAGACATATTCAGGCCATGATGTAAACAGGAGAAATCAAAGAGGATGACTCAAGGAAAGAGGAAGAAAAGTAGCAAAGGCAGAAACACAAAGCATGGTTTTTCTGGAGTGTCCCTTTCAGGGAAGGCCGTCTTGGGAATTAATTAATCAGTGACATTGATGTGGCGTTCCACAGGGCTTTGCAAACGTCCAACATCCAACGTCCTATGTTGAGAGGATTGGATTGAATAATTCAGGAAGCTGTTGTTGAATGTCACTGAGGCTTCTGGAATTGAGAAGTTATTCTTCGAAGAAAAATATGTCAGGAGTGTTAGAATGACTTGAAGAGGGAGACTTGTGGGCCAGAGACACCACATTGATGGGTCTAAAGATTATCTCGAGAGGTGGGCACCACAGGCTGGAGTCAGAGCAGTAATGATGGGCCCACAATGGTGATGCTTACTGGGCACACGCAGAGCACATGGAATGTGCTGATTAGGGCTGGGGGCTGGAAGAGACGTCAGCGGACTTGGAGGATGGCGGTGCCTGGGATTCTCAGGAAGGGGGCTGTGAGAAGTAGGCAACAAAATGGGGAGGTGTGAGCAAGGGCCAGTGGGCACCTCGGGAACAGATACCCAAAGGCCTGGGAGGAACGCAGACAGGGCCTGGGGAACACAGTGGAGACTTGTGATTCATCAGGACAGAATGGGGTTGAGCTTGGAGGCCGAGGAGGTCACCAAGGAAGATGGAACAGCAAGAGCCAAAAAGCAAACCTGGTAAAGACTCTCGAGGGATGTTTACTGGGACCTAAACTCTCCCCAGTTCTACATTTCACTGAGACTACATTTCAACTGAGAGTTGAGTGGCTCTCAATCAACTATTATCCAAGTCTCAGTTCAGTAGTCAGTGACCAAGAATATGAAAAGAATGGAATCCACTTAAATACATTTCCAAAGAGGGATTATAAAAGCAATGCCTTCTAACACACATGGCAACTTTTTCCTAAGGTGGAAGCCATCGCTCAAAGTTCTGTGTGACAAAGTATTGTCCAAAGACTGATGGCTTCAGACAATCATTTCTTCGTGGCACTTGTATCTCTCTGTCTGCCTTTTAGGAGTAAGAACAACTTTTCGAAAAGAGCGATTATATATGATGCACTGAGGATTGGAGCCAGAACCCTAAATTAGAAGTAGGATGATTTGAATTTGGGCCCTGACCTTGCCAATTCCTAGCCAATAAATAAACTCAACAAACATTTAGAGAAGGCACTCATACCACAGATAGGCTGGGCTTCAAAGTCGACAGGTACGGGGAAGACAGCGTGCAGTCAGAATTCCTCTGGAGGAAGGCCCTGGGAAGAAGCCACAGTCTCTCCATAATTCCAGCATGGCACATTCTCCGTTGAATCTGGGTCCAGAGAGTGACTTCTTACGAGCACCAGATGGACAGCTTGGCTTTAGCTGAGGAGCCGAGTCATGAGATCACACTGTCTCTTTAAGGTTGGTGAGCCCCGAAAACCAAGACCCCCTCGCGAGAATAAGCAGAATCCATCTGTGGACCCTAGACTCATTGTGTGGAATGGTGGGCAGGGAGGGATGACCATTTAAACTTACATACACTGTGTGTGTGCACATGTGTGTGTGTGAGAGAGACAGAGAGAGAGAATCTAGTTGAGTTTGCGAAGTTAAGTGGCTCTGAGGAGCCGGGACTCCATTGCTCGTTTGCCAGTCATTGTACAGGGAATAAGGAAAAAAGAAATTGGCAGATGCCGGTTCTTCCCTCGCAGGTCAGTCTCCCAGGGCCTCTCGGAACACAGACGCCAGCACCGCAAGACTCACAGTACA
Source organism: Bos taurus (assembly GCF_002263795.3). NCBI lineage: Eukaryota > Metazoa > Chordata > Mammalia > Artiodactyla > Bovidae > Bos > Bos taurus. The sequence goes on from NC_037350.1 coordinate 45,503,852, forward strand.
TGGGATACAGGGGGATGGAGTCCATCGGAGCGAGCATCAGGAAAGGCTCTCTAGAGAATGTGACTCTAAGCTGAGTCTTTGAAGAAAAGCACAGGCCAATCAGAGGAGGGAGAGGGAGGCAGAGCCTTCTAGCGCCTCCTGGTGGAGGGGACCGGCAAGAGTCAAGGCAGGGAAGCTGAGCCCTTCGAAGGTCAAGGGGGCCACCCGGCAATGAGCCCCCTTCCAGCAGAAGGGCTGCGGTGTCATGCTTCGGTAACGGGGATCCATGCCTAGCATCTAAGGAGAGAGACATGGTCACAGGACCGATGTGCTTTTATCAAGGTCATTCCATCTCTGGAGGATGGATTAAAGCAGGCTGAGAACGGCATCAGGGGAAGTTGTTAGGAAAGGAAGTTAGACTATCGTCGGAGAGAGATAAGCAGAGAGGGGGTGATGGCACTGGACTTGGAAAGGGGGCCGACAGCCAGACCCCACTCATGGACCGTTCACTTGGTCCCTGGCAGGACCCAAGCCCCTGCCTCCGCTGCCAATAACCCTATGAATGGGCGCTGCCAGGTCAAGTTTCCCCCGTGACCTTCACGCTAGGGCCTCGCCCACGTCAAGCTGGGTCCAGCTCTCACCCTCGGTCCTTCGGGCCCAGCCACACTGGCTGCTTTTCTGGCTCCTGGACATGTGGAACCCGTGCTCACCTCGGGGTCTCTGCAAGCCCTCACCCCCCTACCGGGAACCCCCTACTCGTTCCCACGGCCCTCCTCACTTTGGGGCTGCAGTTCACATCTGCTTTCACCAAGAGGTTGGTCCCTTCCTGGGTCGGCCTGCTCATTTCCTTCATCGCGCTTGGAGTCTCTGATTATCTTATCAGTCTACTTTTTATTGTCTGTCTCCTACTTCTAGAATATTCCATGAAAGGAGGGGCCTTATCTGTTACTCACTGTTATATACTTGAAAGTAAAGGCGATAGTCGCTCAGTCGTGTCCGACTCTTTTGTGACCCCATGGCCTACAGCCCACCAGGCTCCTCTGTCCGTGGGATTCTCCAGGCAAGAACACTGGAGTGGGTAGGAAGAAGGGTAGGAGTCCCTTCTCCTGGGAATCTTCCTGACCCAGGGATAGAACCCAGGTTTTCTGCATTGCAGAGAGATTCTTTACCATCTGAGCCACCAGGGAAGCCTAGAATATACTTATTCACTATTACATTCAGACTCAGCACAGTGTCCAAGTGCTCAGTACGGTGGGGAGAGGGATAAATTATGAGTTTGCAACTAACATAGACACACTCCCCTCCAGTCTTCGCTCAGTCTTGTTCAACTCTTTGCTACCTCATGGGACTGTAGCCCGCCAGGCTCCTCTCTCCATGGGATTCTCCGGGCAAGAATACTGGAGTGGGTTGTTGCCATTCCCTTTTCCAGGGGATCTTCCCAACCCAGGGATTGAATCTGGGTCTCCTGCATTGCAGGCAAATTCTTTCCCATCTGAGCCACCAAGGAAGCCCACAGACACACTGCTGCTGCTGCTGCTAAGTCGCTTCCGTCGTGTCCGGCTCTGTGCGACCCCAGGGACGGCAGCCCACCAGGCTCCTCCATCCCTGGGATTCTCCAGGCAAGAACACTGGAGTGGGTTGCCATTTCCTTCTCCAATGCATAAAATAGATAACCAGGACTCCTCTGCTGGTCCAGTGGCTAAGATTCCGTGCACCCATGCAGGGGGCCAGGGTTTGATCTCTGGTCAGGAAACTAGATTCTGAATGCCACAACTAAAGATCCCATGCGCCGCAACTACGGCCTGGGGCAACCAAATAAACAAATAAACATCTGAAAAGATAGAGAATCCATAAGGATCTGCTGTATAGCACAGTAAACTCTACTCGATATTTTGTAATAACTTTTAAGGGAAAATAATCTGAAAGGGATATATATATATATATATATGTATGTATGTATAAGTGACAGAGAAGACAATGGCACCCCACTCCATTGTTCTTGCCTGGAGAATCCCAGGGACGGGGGAGCCTGGTGGGCTGCCGTCTCTGGGGTCGCACAGAGTTGGACACGACTGAAGTGACTTAGCAATGTATAAGTGAATCACTTTGCTATATACCTGAAACTAATACAACATTGTAAACCAACTATATTTCAATAAAATAAATTTACTGAATGAATATCTATATTACAGGTGAAGAATATGATAATAATAACAGTAACAACAATAAAAAAAATGAACAGTCAAAATATGTGCTGGGCACTGGCCAAACTCATTGAAGCCTCACAGATCTGACATAAATATCATTATTTCCTCCATTTTACAGATGGGGGAACTGAGGCGCCCACATTTAGGTAACTTGTCCAGTTACCTGCCTTGTAAATGGCAGAGCAGTCGGTCTGGCTCCCGGGTCCAGCCTCAACATCTATGCTACACGGCTACTCTGATGACTCCCCGAGCTGCTGCTGGGACTGTCAGGAATAAAAACCTTTCTTTTCTCCCAGGGGGGCCAGCTGTGAGAAACAAACACTTGGGGCTACTTTAGAGTCTCTCTGACACCATGTGGGGATGGAAAAACTGAAAAACATCAACTCAGAGACAGAGTGACCATCTCAGACCAAACTGGGACTTTCCTGGCTTTAGCATAGAAAGTCCCATGCCCAAGATGCTCCCTCAGACTTGGGCACACAGGGACAACTGGTCACCTTACAGAGAGGTCTCTGGTGTATGAGTCCTAAATACACTGTCCAAGCCTTGGTCTAGCTTTACTTGGAGGCCCTCCTTGGACACCTCAGTTCTATTGACGTGATCCGGTAAGTCCTGCTGTGTTTGTTTAAGCAACTTTGAGTTACATTTCTGTCACATGCACTTCAAAGAGTCAAAACACACACCCAAAGAAAGTCCACATATAAATAAAACTCAAAGTCAAAAAAGCAAAATAAATCAAAGTAAGAAACACGCCATTTTTAGGACTGAAAAATGAGGAAATGTGGTCATTTCTGAGGTTGAGGTAATCTATTTGACAAAGGGGCTCAAAAAAAAAAAAAGTATACAAAATGGAAAGAGGAAAAGGCAAATGAAAACATTCTAATGGAAGAAAAGCCTCATGGCATGAGAAAGGTCAGAGGAATGATGAGCAAAAATCCAAAAGAACAGGGAGGGGGTGGAAAAGGAGCTGAAGCCAAAGCATGGAGCAGTTCTGCCTTTTCTTTTTCTCTTAAACTATTCTAAGCCTGTTTTGTTTTGGTTTTTTTTTTGGCTGCGACACGCAGGTTCCTTAGCTGTGGTGCACAGGATCTTCATTTCCAGACCAGGGATCGAACCCATGGCCCCTGCACCGTAAGGCAGGGTCTTAGCCACTGGATCGCTGCTGCTGCTGCTGCTGCTAAGTTGCTTCAGTCGTGTCCGACTCTGTGCGACCCCATAGATGGCAGCCCACCAGGCTCCCCCGTCCCTGGGCGCTAGGGAAGTCTAGTTTTAGGTTTTCGTTAGATCCACTGTAAGGTGGGGCAAGACAACTGAGCTTCTTGTGGAAGGGACTGTGACCAGCAGTGGCTTCTGCAGATACTCAACAACCACATAAGACTTAAAACGTCTCAACGGTCTCTGGCACTCCGCCCTGGGGCAGACAAACCAAAGATAATGCTAAGGAATACCCAGAATAACCAGAAAAAGCTTTTCTTCAGGTGACGGCAGTGATAACAAAGACTGGAGAAGTTGGGAAACATCAGCATGAACCAGAATTCATACCGGGGGCACAGGTTAGAGCCTCAGGCTCACCCTAAACCCCTCGCTCTACAGCATGAGTCAGAGAAATGCGTGCTCCTGAAGGGTTTCCTTTGAGAATGTGGCCAGAAGGTAGAAATCTAGATAATCCATCTGTACACAGCCCCACAGGATGGAATGAGAGCCACTCTTGCTGGCCTCCCCCAAAGAAGGATGTGAGACCAGGCTCCCCTGGGACTCTCTCTGGCCTGGCCAGCACCATTTCCCATTCTAACACAGTTGGAGAAAACCTAAGTGTTGGAAACCAAGAAGGAATTCATTGTCTCAATAGAAAGACAACATGAAAAAAAAAAAAGCAGTGTGAGGATATGCAACTCAGTCCTACCTCAATGAATATACTTTCACAGAGTCACTCATCTTAAACTGTTCTGCTTTAGTCTTCTGATACCATTCAGGAACAGGATCCTAGTGATGTTCATGGTCTTAGTCCTTTTTAGGTGTTTCAGGGAGCACAATATGCCTATGCAGGGTCTTTCTAACACAAACACTTTAGGATATTTAGCGGGACTTCCCTGGTGGTCCGGTGGCTAAGACTGTTCTTCACTTTCAATGCAGGGCGCCCAGGTTCGATCCCTGGTCAGGGAACTAGAGCCAACCTGCCACAAGTAAGAGTTCGAAAGCCACAACTAAAGATCCCAAGGGTCGCCACTAAGACCTGGCACAGCCAAGGAGGTAAATAAATAGCTACCTAAAAAAAGATCTTTTAGGGTGTTTAGGACAGACAGAAGGGAACTTTGAGGGAGGCAAGGAAAAGCACCATCTGAACTTGGAGAAGGATGTTTATGCTGTTTATCAAAGGACTTTTCCCTTTGAAACTGACATGGAGAAGGGAAGAGCTGATATGGTCAAAGGGTGCCTGATAATTAAGAACCAGGCTCCCGCACTCTATCCTAAATCACAGAGAACGCTCAAGTGGAAAACCACTGGAGCGACTGGAGCACTGGCATCGCCTTTGAAGAAGGGGGCGTCCAGCACTTGGGCCAGAGCACGTGACGGCTTACTTTCTTTGGCACCTGTGATTCGGGAAGGGCCCACCTATGGGCAGGATATCCTCCTGCCGGCTCCCTGAACCGGGATACCACCCGGAATGGAAGAGAGGAAGGCAGCAAGCCCCTGGGAAGTGGCACATTATTCTGAAAGGCATCCCTTGAAGAATCAGATCACTGAGGGTCCTCATAGTGAAGCTCTCACCTCCAGTTTCCTGCAGGGGTGATGACGTGCACTTGCCAAGGCTAAGGGGCAGCAAGACTGAGGGAGTCTAGACTCACCAGTATCTCGGCCTTTCTACAAGTTCTCAACAGCTCCCTGCTATGTGTTTATGTGGTTCTGAGTATTGTGCCCTCTGCAAAAAAAAAAAAGGCATATATAGGAACAAAAAAAAAAGGTCTTGCCTATTGGGTCTTTTATTTTGTAGCTGGGGAGATAGGAGGTTCCAAGATATGACTTTTGTGGAAAATCCCTTGGACAGAAGAGCCTGGCAGGCTACAGTCCACGGAGTCACAAGAGTTAGACACGGCTTAGTGGCTAAACCACCACCACTACCATCCAGTCACCAAGAGAGGGCAGAAGGCAGGGAGCTACCCCACGAATCTACAGCAAAAATGGTCTTGTATCCCGAGCCTGTCGAGGTATATCATTCTCAGCCTCCTGCCTTCATTTCACCAGGGCTGGAAAGGAGAGGGGGACTAAGGGGAAAAAAAAGGGGCGGGAGAAGGGCGGTGAAAGATTATTTTTTCCTTGATTTTCTTAAGTTGATTTGACATTGGTAAGACTAACCATCCTTCTGCTAAGCAAACACAGACATTTAACACTAACCCAAACCCATGTTTTTCCTACAATTTAGGCTTTTGTGAAGTTACAGCTGCCTTCATCTCAGCATGATATCTCCGGAACCACGTGGCTAGAATCAAACCATTATAAATCTCAAGGGGATAGTGAAAACACAAAGGGAATAAATATTTAAATATGAAAACCAGGCCTCTCAGTACCTAATGTTCCCCACTCAAGATGGAAACAACATGTAAAAGGTGACAAGGCGGAGGCCCTGGAAGAGGGAGGCCCTGGAAGTGGGAGGTCCGGACACGGAGTGTGCACTGATGGGAGCGAGCCCTGTTCCCCAGCCAGTCACCCTGGGACTCAGAGACCAAACACGGCGTTTTCCAGAGAATGCTGGCATGTTTATCGCCCAGCAGGCCCTGCCCTGCAGCCTAAGAGCATCTACCAGCGTTTCCAACTTGGCAGCCCCCCAAAAACCAGAACAATGATTGCTTTTCTCTAGCTATAATAATGCTGTCAAGTTCATCAGAGATCCATTTTGTATTTTTCAGTGAGTGCAAAGCATGCTGTTTCCTTCAGAAGAAATCCTATCATGTTTTATTTAGTTTTAAAAATCAATGGTCTGGTCCATTAGCACAGGTAGAACTGCTCTGATGAGAAAGGAAAAAGCTTCTCCTGGAATCTCATTATTTATCTGAAGTTAGAAATAAATATATTTTTAAAATGATGTGGTACATGCATGAGTCCAAATATTTCTCTGCCCACTGGGTCTTAGGGAGACAGCTGTGGCACCGCAGTAAAGCCTCATGCTTTGCCATTCATTCATTCATTTTTTTATTGAGCATTTACCGTGTGTTCTTTGCATAGAGGATACAGCAGGTAACAAAATAGAAAATGACCTGCTTCATGGAGCTAATGCGAAGAAGGCCAAAAACAAACGCATTCAAAAAAGTAGATTTAATAATTCCAGAAGATGATAAAAATCTCTGAAGGAAAAGAGAGGGATGATCAGTTCAGCTTCTCAGAGTTGATGACATCTGGCTGATAAGGGGGAATCTACGAATGGGCAGGGGAGTGGCCAAGCCAATGGCCCTGGGGTTACAGCAAGTCTGACAAATCTGGGGAGAAGAAAATCACCAGCGGGGATGGGGTGCAATTCATCCTGACTTCGGTAAAGATTTAATAAGATGCTAAATGCAAGAGAACAAGACCAACTGCAGATCAATACCACCAATGTTTGGCTTGGTTAGACTACTGAATTGTCACCTAAAGAACATCAATTCTTTCAGGGTTTAGAAAGAATTCAGGTGAAAACCACATACTTCAGCTTTTATCTCCTAATCAAAAAGGTGCAGGCTCTCAAAAAGCCCTTTCAAGTACAGAATGTCGCCTTCACGTGAAGTAGGGAATCCCACATACCTGGAATCCTATTGAGCGTCACCCAGAAATGTTCATCCGGACTGAAGGTGTCTTTGGACCACTGGAGCAAGTCAAGGGCCCGTGGGTCGTGGAGAACAAAGTTGGTAAACTCTCTGGACAGGGCCACATAGGCAGAGCCAAAGTAGATGGTGAGATTGTGGGGAGGAGGCGGCTTCAAGGCTGTGGTTCTTATCACATAGGAAAGCTCTTTGCCCTAGGTGCTCCCGGTGGACATACTTAGTCCGCCCAACTGCGTGAGCTGGGGGCAGCACCCCGGGGGTGATGTTTTTCCCTTTAAATCCCTTCAGATACTGAACGATCTCCCTGTTGGTTTTCAGGGGGAAATCTTGCCCACAGGTGTTGAGGGCGTATTTCCAGGGAACCTCCGAGGCTGCAAGATCTTTCATGCAGTTCAGGTCAGCCTGGAGCCTGGAAATCCCACCATAGACCACGGGCTCCATCTTGGAAGCCAGAAAAGCATTTGGGAAGCAGCTCAGTAACTGCTCCACTGAGTCTTTAAATTCAACTGTCGCTTTCTCATCCACATGAACACAGTAGACATTCTGAGGCATGTAAATAGCCCTGAAGAGCCTCGCAAAGGTGTCGAAGTTGTGATGGATGACCATGATATATGCCAAACGAAACTCGGCTTCTTCCTTTGATAAGGGTGCCGTGATGTAGTGGCTTTGGGTCAGGTACGCCTCGCAGGAAGACTTCTCATACATCATGAGTTTGTTTCTCCAAAGTAACGGTGTTTTGTCTTTGATAAGGGATGTGCAAACCTGAGTCAGCACCCAAGTGTCTGAGTTATTTAGCCTCTGGAAGCCTTGCTCTCCCCCAAAGTTGAACACACAAAACACGATGAAAACGATGACACAAGAGACAGAAATGATGAAGAGGGAACGCATCGGTGAAGGCATGCCTCCAAGAGGAGTTGAGGGTTCAAAGACCGTCAAGATCGGTTAAGTCCTCTCCCAAACTTACTTTTTCCCTCTGGGTTCTTAGCTTGGTGCATACTCCGGGCATTCCTGCCCTGAAGGGAGGGCTGGTGAATTTCCCGGGTTTCCACGCGGGAGTCCAGCCGCTGGCGCTCTCCCCAGGGTGATAGTAGCGACGGATCCCGCCCCGGCCTCTGCCTCCCAAGCCGCCTTTGTCTACAACCCGCAGCAGGTTCTTTAAGCCCAGCCTCTTCCCTTTCCAGCGGCTTCCCGGCTCGCCGTAGCTGCCGGTTTCACTACAACTCCGGTCATTCTTTCCCCCCACCCCTCCCACGCCGCCTGAGGCTTTAGTTTCTCACGTCTCTTTTCTTCCATTTCACAAGGTTTTTCTCTCCCCGACCCCCTCCCCCTTGCGGCGGTCATTCGGAGAATGAGTAAGCGTCAAAAGTCGAAATGGGGGGATGCATTAAAAAAAAAAAAGTCGAAATGATGCGCTTCGCATGCCATTTCCTGCTAGTCACCCCACAGGCTGCGACACTCACCCCAGCTTGTTTCCCGTGACCGGGAGGGTCCCTCGACCCTCCCAGCACAATCCTGGGTGTACCCGGTAGCCTCCATTCTCAAATATGCCGCGTCAGGGTGGGGTGGATGGGAATGCAGCAACAAGGTCCCAAAGAAAGCCTCATCCAACCGGCTCGACGGTACCGCGGGGGCCCCCGCCCTTCTCTTTTCCAAATCGGGCGCTGAAAGGAGTTCCTGTCCTAGGGGATCTGAAAGTGTAGGGTTGGTTCCCTGTCCTGTGACTCAGATCAGGGTGCAGTCCCTGTCCTCCCCCTTTGCTGCTTATCCTAGGGCTGAGACAGGGCGGGACCCCCTGGGGTCCTCCCTGGTACAAAGCCTCTCCCTGACCCCTACTTCTTGTTTGTAGGAAATAGGCTTTCTTCAGCCTCCTTGACCTTACCTGCATTCCAAAGGGCAGATTCAAACAGTTGCTAATCAGGGGATATGCAGATGACACCACCCTTATGGCAGAAAGTGCTGCTGCTGCTGATAAGTCGATTCAGTCGTGTCTGACTCGGAGAGGAACCAAAAAGCCTCTTGATGAAAGTGAAAGAGGAGAGTGAAAAAGTTGGCTTAAAGCTCAACATTCAGAAAACGAAGATCATGGCATCTGGTCCCATCACTTCATGGGAAATAGATGGGGAAACAGTGGAAACAGTGTCAGACTTTTATTTTTTGGGGCTCCAAAATCACCGCAGATGGTGACTGCAGCCATGAAATTAAAAGACGCTTACTCCTTGGAAGGAAAGTTATGACCAACCTAGATAGCATATTCAAAAGCAGAGACATTACTTTGCCAACAAAGGTCTGTCTAGTCAAGGCTATGGTTTTTCCAGTGGTCATGTATGGATGTGAGAGTTGGACTGTGAAGAAAGGTGAACGCCGATGAATTGATGCTTTTGAACTGTGGTGTTGGAGAAGACTCTTGAGAGTCCCTTGGACTGCAAGGAGATCCAACCAGTCCATCCTAAAGGAGATCAGCCCTGGGTGTTCAGTGGAAGTACTGATGCTAAAGCTGAAACTCCAGTACTTTGGCCACCTCATGCGAAGAGTTGACTCATTGGAGAAGACCCTGATGCTGAGAGGGATTGGGGGCAGGAGGAGAAGGGGACGACAGAGGATGAAATGGTTGGATGGCATCACTGACTTGATGGGCGTGAGTTTGAGTGAACTCCGGGAGTCGGTGATGGACAGGGAGGCCTGGCGTGCTGTGATTCATGGGGTCGCAAAGAGTCAGACTCGACTGAGTGACTGAACTGAACTGAATCAGGAGAGAGAGGGGAAGGGCGTGCAGACACAAGTGGAGAAGAGCCCAGAAACAGAAGTACAGCCTTGGGGCAAGGTCCTGGTTCCACTTCAGGGCATACAGTGAACAGTGTCTTTATTTTATCTTCAGAATCCAGGGCCCCTCCCAGGTAGAGGATGATAACTTCAGATTGAGCAAAGAGCCCTGCTACCTCAGTTCAGTTCAGTCGCTCTTTGTGATTCCATGGACTGCAGCACGCCAGGCCTCCCTGTCCATCACCACTTCCCATGCCCATCGAGTCAGTGATGCCATCCAGCCATCTCATCCTCTGTCGTCCCCTTCTCCCACCTTCAATCTTTCCCAGCATCAGGGTCTTTTCCAGTGAGTCAGTTCTTCGCATCAGATGGCCAAAGGATTGGAGCTTCAGCTTCAGCATCAGTCTTTCCAATGAATATTCAGGACTGATTTCCTCTAAGATGGACTGGTGGGATCTCCTTGCAGTCCTAGGGACTCTCAAGAGTCTTCTCCAACACCACATATCAAAAGCATCAACTCTTTGGCGCTCAGCTTTCCAGTCAGTGAGAGCAAAGTCACATACCTTGCAGCCCTCATCCCAAAAATTTTCTTAAAAACTATTCCCCCAAACCGTTGGGGAGTTCAGGGTTTTAGAGCATACACCACTCATCCTCTTTGCCTTGTACCTTTACAACGAAAAGTGAAAGTGAAAGACACTTGGTCGCGTCTGACACTTTGCGACCTCGTGGACTATAACACGCCAGGCTCCTCCATCCATAGAATTTTCCAGGCAAGAATACTGGACTGGGTGGCCATTTCTTTTTTCATGCAGATCAACATATGTTCTTTACGATGACTTCCCATGCACTACTGCCTGCCTTCCCATTTCCCCTTACCTTTGAAAGTAACTCTCTGAGCCTTCATTCTGTAGCAGTAACGCACCATGAAGACAGCCCCCACCTCACCCGATGAAGAAAAAAATGTCTTTTAATGCCCTTTCCCTGCTCCCTTTTGACAAGTCTCTACTCTGCTATTAATAAAATTAATACAGCAATATGCTGATTTTTTTTGCTTTCAGCAGAGGCAGGAAAAGCAAGGTTAATCTCCATGACTCTGTACTCCAACTGAATAACTCATCACTTCCTGAACCATGGCAGGTTTTCCTTCTACATTTTATTGCTCACATTTTTCATTCTTCCAGCTCATACATTATTTTTCTCCCTCCCTTACTAAATTCTCCTCATCCTCTAAGATCTATCACAAATAAACTCTGTATGGAACCCACCTTTGGATTTTTATGCAAAGTGGAAAAAGTAGATGGAGCCTTTAGCTGGACAGAGCAGATTAATCTAATTCTTAGTGTCCCCATAGTTCAAGATAATGGAAAATTCAATCCCAAGCTGCTTCCCTCCTCCTTCCAAATAATACCTTTAAATATCAGGCTATAATTTATTCTGTTTCAAAACAGCAGAGAGTAATTTCATTATCTAGTTTGGCAAAGCCTTTTCGGCTTAGAATGAATATTAAAATATTTTAAATATTTGCAGTTTGACAAAGTGTTCAGACACATGACTTAATGAGGCCACAAGAGTCTGTTTACATTATTATTTCCAACTGGCCAGCAAGAAAGGGATTCAGATTTCTACAGGCTTAGAGGGTAGACGTTAATAATATTACTCTATTGAGAAACACAGACGTTAGCCAATTAGGAACTTCCAGCATACTTCTTTGGTATTCAATCCGTTACTTAAAGCAGCATTGTATGAGTTTTGAAAATATAGCTGTCTTTCCTGTCTGCCCTTGGGTATTGAAAAATCCCTACAGGAGAACTTAAAAAAAAAAAAACCACTTGTAACGGCGAGAGACCACTGTTCGCTTTCCTTCCTGTGAGGCCATAAGACCTGCTTTTCCAGCACAGACACCAAGCATTTTTGTGTTTTTTTTTTGTTTGTTTCTTTGCTGCTGAGACTGAACAGCTCAGTCTTGCCTCCCTGCCCGTGACTGCAGGCAAGGGCAGGATCCACGCGTGCAGGCCCAGCAACCCCACCTTTGGCTCACTCTGGAAGCAGTTATGCCCGAACTAGACAATTAATCAGGCTAGACATGTTTGCCCTCCCCAGGGCCACCTTAAAACCTTGTTCTTTCTTCCATTCAGCAGCTTTTATTGTTTTCCGCATCATTTAAGAGTTTTTCCAGGAACCCTCCTACACTGATGACGGGAATGTAACTTGGTGCTGCCTCTATGGAGAATAGTATTCAGGTTCTTTAAGGAACTAAAAACAGAGTTACCATATGGTCTTGCAATTCCATTCTTGAGCAGATATCCAGAAAACACAACACCTCTGATTTGAAAAGACACACGCACCCTAATGTTCACTGCAGCACTATTTACAATAGAAGCAACATAAATGTCCACCGACAAAGGAATGGATAAAGAGGATGTGGTGCATCTACAATAGCGTGTTTCTGAGCCATGTGAAAGACTGAAACAGCGCCACTTGCAGCAATACAGACGGACATAGAGAAGATCATGGGGGCTTCCCAGGCAGCTTGGTGGTAAAGAATCATCCTTGCAGGAGACGCAAGAAATGGGGGTTTGATCCCTGGGCTGGGAAGATCCCCTGGAGTAGGAATGGCAACCTGCTTCAGGTTTTCTTGCTTGGAAAATTTCCATGGACAAAGAAGCCTAGCAGTCTATAGTCCATGGGGTTGCAAAGAGTTGGACATGACTGAGCAACTAAACACACACACACACACACACACACACAGATGATCATACTAAATGAAGTATGTCGAACAGAGAAAGATTAAAATCATCTTTCTATAAGTGATGTCACTTACAGGTGAAATTTAAAAGAAAAAGAATACAAATGAACTTATTTACAACACAGAAATATTCTCACAGACAAAGAAAACAAACATGGTTATCAAAGGAGAAAAGGGGGGTGGAGGGATACATTAGGAGTTTGGGATTAACATACACACACGAAAATGTAGATAACCAACAAGGACATACTGTACAACACAACAGCACAGGGGGCTATATTCAATATCTTGTAATAACCTATCATGGAAAAGAATCTGAAAAAGAATAGATAATACATGTTTAGGGATAATTGAATCACTTTGCTGTACGCGTGAAACATTGTAAGTCAACTACGTTTGTGTGCTAGTCGCTCAGTTGTGTCCGACTCTTTGCAACTCCATGGACTGTAGCCCACCAGGCTCCTCTGTCCATGGGATTCTCCAGGCAAGAATACTGGAGTGGGTCGCCATTCCCTTCTCCAGGGGATCTTCCCGACCCAGGGATCGAACCCACAGCTCCTGTGTCTCCCGCATTGCAGGCAGATTCTTAACCATCTGAGCCACCAGAGAAACCCTCAGTCAACTATATTCCAATTTTTAAAAAAGAAGAATTTTTCCAGTTTCGAAGCTGGTGGAGCATAGGTCCAAAATGAAGAGGGTATCCTTTTTGTGAAATGATAGAAGACTCCCAGTCTCAGTGAAATAAAGAAATAATCAAAGTTGAGGAGGAGAACTTCAGCACCCCTAGGCTTTCTGTGCGAGGAGGCAAGGTAGCACTTGCCTGATGCTGGGTGACCTACAGAAGGTGTGTTGAGGGAGCAGCGCCTGGAGTTTGCTGCCTGCCAGGCTGAGTCACATCCCTAGGGAGGTGGCTGCTGGTCATAAAAGGTCATAAAAGACCTTGCATATTATTGTTCTGAAAAACTTGGACATCACCTTTTGCCCAAGGAGCACCACCTAAGACGTTGAGTTGAGAAGCTCCCAGGCAACAAATGCCAACTGGAGGAAGAACAAGAGCAAAATAAATCATGGTGGAAAGTCAGCCCACAAATGCATAAGGCACTCGTTGGTAATAATAGTAGCATTACAGTGTTGCTGTTATTCAGCCCCTAAGTCATGTTCTACTCTTTGTGACCCCATGGACTACAGCACATCAGGCTTCCCTGTCCTTCATCATCTCCTGGAGTTTGCTCAGATTCACTTCCATTAAGCCCATTTGAACCAGTGAAGTTGTTCAGTCATGTCCGACTCTTGGCACCCCTATGGACTGTAGCCTATCAGGCTCCTCCATCCATGGAATTTTCCAGGCAAGAGTACTGGAGTGGGTTGCCATTTCCTTCTTCAGGGAATCTTCCCGACCCAGGGATAGAACCCAGGTCTCCTGCATTACAGGCAGACAGTTCACCATCTGAGCCACCAGGGACGCCCCTTGTGTCCGTTTACGTATAACTAAAGTAAAGCCTCTTAAACTACGAGGCAAGGGTGATAATGATGCTAAGTTAACTACGTTTCTTAGAAGAGAAGGAAATGCAGCAAGCTCTTACAGTTGAGGCTTTAGTCCTGCAGATATTCACAGGACATCAGATACTGTATTGTTTGAGTTTTTCTTAAATAAAGAAATAAAGATAAGGGAGGGATTTAAAGTCCCAAGGTCCGTGAGGAGTTAATAGACAGTGAATGAGTAGTCTCCTTTCTATTATTATTTTCCTGTTTTTCCACCTTGTGATGAGAAATATGTGCCTTATCTTCCCCAGGTGACTTATTTATATGTGTTGAATGTGTTGAATGAATGAATGGGTGAATAAATGAATGGAGTCCACATTCCCCACAGTTCCAGGTGCTCATGGGTAAATGTCCTTTAAACTAGAATTGGGAACAGAACAACGGGTATCTTTTTCTCTGACAAGCAAAAGCTCTGACCATGTTGACCGACCACAGAGATCAAATAACAGTAAAAAAACACAACTTTTAATCACTTTGGCAGGGGAACCATGCAAGATGTACTTTGTCTTGTGTTTCAAGGAAAGGTTATCCATTAACCCCTACAATTACTAACAGGGAATGGTGCAAAAATAAGGAAACCCGGGTACTGCTGAATTTTCTACCTTTAAAAAAGCAAAATGGCTGTCTGGGGAGGCCTTACAAATAGCTGTGAAAAGAAGAGAAGCAAAAAGCAAAGGAGAAAAGGAAAGATATAAACATCTGAATGCAGAGTTCCAAAGAATAGCAAGAAGAGATAAGAAAGCCTTCTTCAGCCATCAATGCAAAGAAATAGAGGAAAACAACAGAATGGGAAAGACTAGGGATCTCTTCAAGAAAATCAGAGATACCAAAGGAACATTTCGTGCAAAGATGGGCTCGATAAAGGACAGAAATGATATGGACCTAACAGAAGCAGAAGATATTAAGAAAAGATGGCAAGAATACACAGAAGAACTGTACAAAAAAGAGCTTCACGACCTAGATAATCACGATGGTGTGATCACTGACCTAGAGCCAGACATCCTGGAATGTGAAGTCAAGTGGGCCTTAGAAAGCATCACTACGAACAAAGTTAGTGGAGGTGATGGAATTCCAGTTGAGCTATTCCAAATTCTGAAAGATGATGCTGTGAAAGTGCTGCACTAAATATGCCAGCAAATTTGGAAAACAGCAGTGGCCACAGGACTGGAAAAGGTTAGTTTTCATTCCAATCCCAAAGAAAGGCAATGCCAAAGAATGCTCAAACTACCGCACAATTGCACTCATCTCACATGCTAGTAAAGTAATGCTCAAAATTCTCCAAGCCAGGCTTCAGCAATATGTGAACTGTGAACTTCCTGATGTTCAAGCTGCTTTTAGAAAAGGCATAGGAACCAGAGATCAAATTGCCAACATCCACTGGATCATGGAAAAAGCAAGAGTTCCAGAAAAACATCAATTTATGCTTTATTGACTATGCCAAAGCCTTTGACTATGTGGATCACAATAAACTGGAAAATTCTGAAAGAGATGGGAATACCAGACCACCTGATCTGCCTCTTGAGAAATTTGTATGCAGGTCAGGAAGCAACAGTTAGAAGTGGACATGGAACAACAGATTGGTTCCAAATAGGAAAAGGAGTTCGTCAAGGCTGTATATTGTCACCCTGTTTATTTAACTTATATGCAGAGTACATCATGAGAAACACTGGGCTGGAAGAAGCACAAGCTGGAATCAAGATTGCTGGGAGAAATATCAATAACCTCAGATATGCAGATGATACCACCCTTATGGCAGAAAGTGAAGAAGAACTCAAAAGCCTCTTGATGAAAGTGAAAGTGGAGAGTGAAAAAGTTGGCTTAAAGTTCAACATTCAGAAAACGAAGATCATGGCATCTGGTCCCATCACTTCATGGGAAATAGATGGGGAAACAGTGTAAACAGTGTCAGACTTTATTTTTCGGGGCTCCAAAATCACTGCAGATGGTGACTGCAGCCATGAAATTAAAAGATGCTTACTCCTTGGCAGGAAAGTTATGACCAACCTAGATAGCATATTCAAAAGCAGAGACATTACATTGCCAACAAAGGTCCGTCTAGTCAAGGCTATGGTTTTTCCTGTGGTCATGTATTGATGTGAGAGTTGGACTGTGAAGAAGGCTGAGCGCTGAAAAATTGATGCTTTTGAACTGTAGTGTTGGAGAAGACTCTTGAGAGTCCCTTGGATTGCGAGGAGATCCAACCAGTCCATTCTAAAGGAGATCAGCCCTGGGATTTCTTTGGAAGGAATGATACTAAAGCTGAAGCTCCAGTACTTTGGCCACCTCATGCGAAGAGTTGACTCATTGGAAAAGACTCTGATGCTGGGAGGGATTGGGGGCAGGAGGAGAAGGGGACGACAGAGGATGAGACGGCTGGATGGCATCACTGACTCGATGGGTGTGAGTCTGAGTGAACTCCGGGAGTTGGTGATGGACAGGGAAGCCTGGTGTGCTGCGATTCATGGGGTCGCAAAGAGTCGGACACGACTGAGCGACTGATCTGATCTGATCTGATCTGATTATGTGATCTTAGGCTCCCACTGGCTTCTTCTTTAAAAACGATGTTCTTGGAACTTCCCTGGTGACCTGGAGCTAAAACTCTGTTCTCCCAGTGCAGGGCCAATCCCTATCAGGTAACTGGACCCCTCATGCCGAAACTAGGACCTGGCGTAGCCACATCAATATTTTAAAAAATAATAATAACTTAAAAATAAATAAAAAGGATGTTCTCCATGATCCCTTCCAGATTTTTAAAAATAGTTTTATTTTTCATTTTTATTCTTTCAATTTTTGGCTGTGCCACATGGCATGTGGGATCTTAGTTCCCCAACCAGGACTCGAATGCCAGTCCTTGCATTGGAAGTGTGGGGTCTCAACCACTAGACCGCCAGGGAAGTCTCCCTTTCCAGCTTTTAAAATGAAGTACAGTTTAGCATGATGTAAGGGGAATCGCTAAGCAACAGTGATGGGATCCAGGAAGTATGAGGTGTGGCCTCTGACCTATAGGGAAGTGTATCTTTAGTAGGATTAAAATGCGTACAGCTGGAAAGACAACCAACAAAACAGGAAAGACCATGGATTAGTTCCAAACAAGAAGGTGTCTGATAAATGTGACAGGAACTCAGAAGAGAAACAAACAACTCCCTTGGAGCTGGGATGGTTCGCAAGAGCTTCCAATGGTGAGATTCAGACAGAACAAGGAGAACGCATTCCAGTTGGGGAAATTACAAGAGTGAGCACCAACACCAAAACAAGAAAGCCTCATGTGCAGAAATTTCCCAGGGAGAGTTGTAAATCTAGAATTTCTTTGACAGGGCAGCAGATAAAAACCTTCAAGTCAGTGAACTGAGACCTCAAAGAACCGGTCGTGTTTAAAGGGTGAGTGCAAGAGAGCAAGGACTTTCACCTCCCGTTTCGCTCACAACCCAGCAGCTCCACCAGGGCCCGACACGACACGCAGTGTGTTCGATGCTTGTCAGACGGGTCCAAAATCATCTGGGCGTTTGAAAGCACAATTTTCAGCTCAGGAAGAAGGCATGTTGAAGCTTACATTTGCCCACTGTTTTAATTTATATATCAGAACAGCAAAGGCTAGAAGAGTCGTTTCTGATGTTTTTTTTTTTTTTCTTTCAGGCCGATTTCTAGCTATTCGGAGGTGTCATTTTACTGTACAAATAGTGTTTTTTCTCTCTTCCCCCACAGCACATGCCTGTTCGAAGATCTAGCTATAAGTATACCACATCAGCACTGAATTTTAGTCACTTCCTTATGCATCTTTCCTTGGTTTAATTGCATGGACTAATGCAAACTTCATTATACTTTCATAATTTTTCTGGGACCTGTTTTTCCTTTCACAGTTAACAGTTATCCTGGAGTTGGGAAAGAAATGAAGGGGACGGAGGCTTGAGCAAAAACACTCAATTCATACTGGTAAATCAGCCGAAGGGTCACTGGAAAGGAAGGGGTCTGATGAAGTTGCTGGCATGGCACGGAGGTGCAAAGTCATATCAGCAGAAAAGGTTAGGTAAGTGAGATGAGATGCTATCATTTCTCAGACTCACTGATGGCTGTTCTTCAGCAGGTCATTTGTGTGTGGTTTTTATTACTCTTGAAGCAGGTCAAGTGACTCAGGGATTCATTCCTTAATTACAAAATATATAGATTAATTTTCTTCTCTTGGAACTAAGAGTATCTCATGAAAAAGCAGAGAACAGTGACAGTCCATTTCACTTTGGACAGTCAGTCAAGCAATTCTGTTCTGAGTAGCCAGATGTTTTGTAAACGAAGCCTTTTGTTTGTCTATGTATCTATGCAGTGTTTTTTTTTTTTTTTAAACCATGCCACAAGGCATGTGGGATCTTAGTTCCCCCACCAGGGATCAAACCTGTGCCCTGCGCAGTGGAGTCACAAAGTCTTAGCCCCTGGACAGCCAGGGAAGTCCGTATCTGTGATGGTCATGATGCTAAAGAGAAGGACGAAGACATTTTCCAAGCACATCTTTAAAACAACAATTTCTCCCAGAACTGAGAGCCCTCCGAGGGAGCTCACTGGGGAAAATCCACCTTCTCTGGGGACCCAATCATTTTACTTTCTATACTGTTCATCTAATTAACAGTAGCAGAGGTTGTTGTTTAGATCACAGAACCCAAATCATGATTTCAAACTCTTGCCTCAAAGAGGGGAGGAAGATGAACACACAGGCTTAGGTGGCAGGTAGAGAAGGTGGTCCTACCAAACCCTAGCATGGTGGTGTGAGCTGAACTGATCTGCATCTCATTTTGATGGCACAAAGGTGTCAAGGAAACCCTTCCTGGATGCTAAAGGAGCTAAGCAAATATTTGCAAAAGACAGTCCACACAAATCCCCATAGGCAAATGTCAAAACCTGCACAGGAAGGAGGCAACCTTCTGGTAGCAGAAATGTAGCCACTGGTACCATAAAGAGCCTGAAACTGGGCGGGGCTCAGAGAATGAAAAAAAAAAAAATTCAGTATTCCAAATAAGTCATAGCCAGTTAACGAAATTAAAAGACACTTGCTTGCTCCTTGCAAGGAAAGCTATGACAAACCTAGACAGTGTACTAAAAATCAGAGACATCACTTTGCCAACAAATATCTGTATAGTCAAAGCTGTGGTTTTTCCCATAGTCACGTATGTATGGATGTCAGAACTGGACCATAAAGAAGGCTAAGGACCAAAGAATCGATGCTTTCAAATTGTGGTGTTGGAGAAGACTCTTGAGAGTCCTTTGGGTTGCAAGGAGATCAAACCACTTGATCCTAAAGGAAATCAACCCTAAATATTCATTGGAAGGACTGATGTTGATGCTGAAATTTCAGTACTTTGGCCACCTGATGCAAAGAGTTGACTCATTAGAAAAGATCCTGATGCTGGGAAAGATTGAGGGCAGGAGGAGAAGGGGATGACAGAGAATGAGATGGTTGGATGGCATCACTGACTCTGCACATGAGTTTGAGCAAACTCCTGTAGACGGTGAAGGACAGGGAAGCCTGGTGTGCTGCAGTCCATGGGGTCACAAAGGGTCAGACATGACTGAATTACTGAACAACAAGAAGTTAACATTTTAGGATAAAACTTACTACTGAATTTACCTGTGGAAACTAATTGCTTAACCTTGGAAGAACTGACTCATTGTTTTACTGAAACATTTGTTTCCAAAAGCCAACCTAAGTGTGCCTGTGACTTGAGGTTAAGGGTAGTTTAGGTCAAAAGTTTGCAACCTTCTGTTCGACCTCTCAAGGTTGCAGGTTCCCCACCCCAAGAAGTCCGTTAGCTCCAGGTGGAATTTAATCATTTGCATTTCTAATAGGTCTTGAGACCAAAGTTTGAGACCCAAAGGATCAGATGCCAAATTCTATGATTATTTTTACTCAGTGACCTGAATTGATCTATTTTTTTAAAGATTAAGCAATATATCATAAATAAAACAAAAAATCACTATTTCAGGATCATCAATACTGTATAGTTTGGAAATATTGAATAAAAACGAATGCTAAGGATTCCAACCAGTCCATTCTAATGGAGATTGATCAGTCCTGGGTGTTCTTTGGAAGGAATGATGCTAAAGCTGAAACTCCAGTTCTTTGGCCACCTCATGCGAAGAGTTGACTCATTGGAAAAGACTCTGATGCTGGGAGGGATTGGGGGCAGGAGGAGAAGGGGACGACAGAGGATGAGATGGCTGGATGGCATCACTGACTCGATGGATGTGAGTTTGAGTGAACTCTGGGAGTTGGTGATGGACAGGGAGGCCTGGTGTGCTGCGATTCATGGGGTCACAAAGAGTCGGACACGACTGAGCGACTGAACTGAACTGAAGGATTCCTTGGCAGTCTAGTGGTTAGGACTCTGAGCTGTCACTGCTGAAGACCTGAGTTGGTTCCTTGATCTAGGAACTCAGATTCCACAAGCCTTAAGGTGTGGCTAAAAATAATACCCACAAAAGAGCAAAAAAACCTCCAAAATCGTGAATTCAAATGGTCCATAGCCTGATTCCTTGAATAAAATTTACTATGGTAAATTCACTATGGTAACTGGTACTTTTAGGAAGAATGAAAGAAAATGGATAGACAGAATGGTGCTAGGTGGTGTTATTTAAATAAGAGAAACCCTAGTTGCAGGTCATCCTGCCCCAAATTCATTCTGTAATTTACTGTACACAGTGCGGACACCTGTCCTAATCCCAGTCTTTCACAAAGTATAGACTTGGGTTATTTACCAACAAACAATGATGTTTTGAGTATCCAGTTTGCCATCAACTGAAATGGAGGAGGGTATAGGAGAAGGAGACACACATTTTTTTTTTTTTATTTTTTTCACATGTTTTTAAAAATGAAAAAAAGTCAGAAAATACCACATACTGGTGCAGATGGAGAGCAACCAAAACACCTGTGCGCTCCAGGAGGAAGCCTGAACTCGGACCACTCCAGGACATTGGCGATTTCTACTCAGGCTGAGCTCAGACCTCTGGCACCCAGCAGTTCCATCCCCAGGTATTTGTGTGTGTGTTTAAAGGACACACGACTCAGCAGTAAAGAATCTGCCTGCCAGTGCAGGAGAGGCTAGAGACGTGGGTTCAATCTGCGGGTTGGGAAGATATCCTGGAGAGGGAAATGACAACCCACTTCAGTATTCTTGCCTGGGAAATCCCATGGACAGAGGAGCCTGGTGGGCTACAGTCCATGGGGTCGCAAAAGAGTTGGACAAGACTTGGCGACTAAACAACAATGAAAATTTCGCCTAGCTCAACATTCACTGCAGCCACATTCCTAGTAGACCCAAATGCCCACCAACAGTTGTTACATGGCAGGGTTTCTCCACCATGGCAGTACTGGCATTTGGGGCTGAATAGGCCTTGTTGGGGGGGTGGGTGCTGTCCAGTGGATATTTACCAACATCCTCGGTCTCCACCCACCAGATGCGCGTATTACCCCTTGTGCCTCCTCCAGGTTTTGACAACCAATGTCTCCAGATACAGCTAAATGTTCCAGGGGGGCAAAATCACCCTCCACCCTCCCACCCCAACTTCACACAGCAACGAGAATGAATCATAACTGTCTGCAACCACCAAAAAGGGAATCTCACAAACAGACCATTGAGCAAGAGAAAAAAAAAAAAAAAAAGGCAGACAGGAAAAGTACATGCTGTACATTTCCATTTCTATAAAAGTCAAAAACAGGTAAAAGTGTCTGTGCTGCCAGACATCATGGTAGTGACCGGAATGCTGGTTATGTTCTGTGTCCTTCCACCGACTGCGTGGCTGCGGCTGCGTCCACTTTGTGCAACGGGATCAAGCTGAGCCCTAGTGATAGGTGCGCTTCTCTTTGTTATATAGTGTCTCACCAGAAGTGAGTGAATGAATGAAAGTATAACACGAGTCAAAGTCCTCCTCCCAGAAATACTCTTTCAGCGAAGTCTCCCAGGTGACCGGGGAATCAGCTGTCTCTGAAGCAGCTCGTATTTATGGTTATCACTCCTGGTCAAACTCTCTGCAAGACCACATTCCATCCCTTCTTCCCTAAGCAGACCGAGGCTGTTTCCACTCTGGCTCCTGACACCAGCCGCCCTCAGTCATGACCCAAAGATCTCACCTTCCTACCAGTGAGCAATGTCCAGCAGGAAAGGAGCCAAGAGGAAATAGAACAGGAGGTCACAATTGAATTCAAAACCCCCCTGTTGCTCATCCACACAAAACCGAGTGTCAGCCTTTAAGGCACTTGTAATCTGGAGAAGGAAATGGCAACCCACTCCAGTGTTCTTGCCTGGAGAATCCCAGGGATGGGGGAGACTTGTGGGCTGCCATCTATGGGGTCACACAGAGTTGGACATGACTGAAGCGACGCAGCAGCAGCAGCAATCTAGATTAGGGGCTTACAAAGGGCTCAGTGGTAAAGAATCTGCCTGCTGATGCAGGAGACCCATGTTTGATCCCTGGGTGAGGAAGATCCCCTGGAGAAGAAAACGGCAACCCGCTCCAGTATTCTTGCCTGGAGAATCCCATGGACAGAGGAGTCTGGCGGGCTACAATCCACGGAGCTGTAAAATACTCGGACGCTACTGGGGGACTAAACAAGAAGAGTCTCGATTAGACAAGGATGAGGGGACACCTGGGCTGACAAGCAGAATGGACGTTACGACAGGGTACCAGGGGTGTGAATGACACAGCTAGGGCATCAGGGGGCTGTCACGCCCTCTTGCCCAGTGAGGAAACTCCAAGTCCCAACTCAGAAGGTCACTGGTCTCCCAGTGACCTCCCAGCCCAGGGCCACTGTGCTAGAAGTGGCTGACCCTGGACTCAAATGTGAGCAGCTTTGCTCAGGACTTTGTGCCGTTGGTCGGTGTCCCATGCCATGCCGTTCAGGCAGGCCCAGGGACGGCTAGGAGTCAGCACCCAGGAGTGCTTCATAGAAAACCAGGAGAGATAGGGAGAGCCGTGTTCACTTTTACTAAGACATGTGGCTTTCTCCAACATTCCTTTTCTTTCTCCAGCATTCAATACATCAGTATGTGCTGGGAAGCACTGGGTCTGAAGCACTGTAAATCTTTTCCTTCAAGCTTCCTTATTGCTCAGAAAACCATCTGGACAATCTTTTGCTTTCCTGTAGAACTGACTTCCAAATTCAGCCTCTCTAGCTCCCCCTTCAGGTGGTCACATTTCTGCAGGTATTAACCTGATCCAGAGGAGTAATTGGTCCTGGGCCAAACCGGGTTTCCAAGGCCTCACCCTTGAACTAATAATTAACCAGGCACCTAAAGGTACTCTCCAGGGACCAAGCCCTTGTGAACCATCTCCAACTCTTCTCTTTTTGCAGAGAACAAGTCACCAATTTTAGTGTAGATTATCATTTAATACTCATAGTAACTCTGTGAAGTAGGCACAATTATTATCCCCATTTCACAGATGAGCAAATGAGACTTAGAAATGTCCAACACATATCCAAGGTCATGAAGTTGGGTGGCATTAGAGCTGATCTCTGAATTTATATATATATATATATTGAGCTGCCTTCCAATACATATATGTCTATAAAGGCATCACAGTTCATTCCAAGCTCCTTCGCTCTTCCCAGAGGCCAAGGCCACCGCTGGTGGAGGTGGGACCAGCATGTCTTGGAGCCAGGACTTCAGCTAAGCATCATGGGAAAGACCACTTACATAGAGTGGGGGGGAAAGACGAGTGAATGTGCTGGGGTTAATGGGGGCCTGGTTCCTCACTCCTGGGGAAGGAAATGGAGAATAAAGAAGCCTTTGTTGTTGGATTGGAATTGGAGGCCATGTGAATTTGTGTTTGTTTTTCTGGCCTTGCTGTGAGGCTTGTGGGATCTTCCCCGACCAGAGATCAAACCCGGGTCACGGCAGTGAAAGCATTGAGTCCTAACAATTGAACCACTAGGGAATTCCCTATGGTTTTTAATAAGCGGGCAGAGATAGGTACATAGATAGATATAAATAGATAGGTACATAGGTACCTATGTGGTACATAGATACCTATGTGGAAAATTCTTCAAGGGATGGGAATACCAGACCACCTGACCTGCCTCTTGAGAAATCTGTATGCAGTTCAGGAAGCAACAGTTAGGACTGGACATGGAACAACAGACTGGTTCCAAACAGGAAAAGGAGTACATAAAGGCTGTATATTGTCACCCTGCTTATTTAACTTATATGCAGAGTACATAATGTGAAATGCTGGACTGGATGAAGTACAAGCTGGAATCAAGATTGCTGGGAGAAATATCAAAAACCTCAGATATGCAGATGACACCACCCTTATGGCAGAAAGTGAAGAAGAACTAAAGAGGCTCTTGATGAAAGTGAAAGAGGAGAGTGAAAAAGTTGGCTTAAAGCTCAGCATTCAGAAAGCTAAGATCATGGCATCTGGTTCCATCACTTCATGGCAAATAGATGGGGAAATGGTGGAAACAGTGACAGACTTTTTTTTTTGTCCCAAATCACTGCAGATGGTGACTGCTGCCATGAAATTAAAGGATCCTTGCTCCTTGGAAGAAAAGTTATGATCAACCTAGGCAGCATATCGAAAAACCGAGACATTACTTTGCTAACAAAGGTCCGTCTAGTCAAGGCTATGGTTTTTCCAGTGGTCACGTATGGATGTGAGAGCTGGACTATGAAGAAAGCTGAGTGCCGAAGAATTGATGCTTTTGAACTGTGGTGTTGGAGAAGACTCTTGAGAGTCCCTTGGACTGCAAGGAGATCCAACCAGTCCATCCTAAAGGAAATCACTCCTGAATATTCATTGGAAGAACTGATGCTGAAGTTGAAGCTCCAATACTTTGGCCACCTGATGCAAAGAATTGACTCATTTGAAAAGACCCTGATGCTGGAAAAGATTGAAAGCGGGAGGAGAAGGGGACGACAGAGGATGAGATGGTTGGATGGCATCACCGAGTCAACGGACATGAGTCTGAGCAAGCTCCAGGAGATGGTGAAGGACAGAGAAGCCTGGCGTGCTGCAGTCCATGGGGTCGAAAAGAGCTGGACACGACTGAGCAACTGAGCAACAACAACAAAAGAGATGTGACCGCTAAGTGTAGCTCAAGATCCTTACTCAGATTTTAAGTTTAGGAAGGACATTATTAGTACAACTGGCGATACGGGAGTAGGGTCTGTGGGTTAAAGAGTAACACGGCAGCACTTGCTGGTTATACTATGACAGGAAACTCTGCAGAAGAGTGCCTTGGTTGTTAGTGATTATCGCACTTTGAAATGGTGAGAGATGATTTGCAAACGGCTGAAGAGAAGTATAAAGGAGAGAGCGCGGAAGCAAAGAAGAAGCAGGTATGGTAGAACGTCATGGGTTGTGGAGTGTAAGTGAAGGGTATAGGGGAGCTCTTTATACTATTCTTATAAGTCTATAAGTATTTTAAGTATAGTAATTTTGGAATTCGTTTAAGAGGTTGAAAACTCATTAAGATCTTCAAACATTTTCTAGACATTCAAGGAGTAGTATTTTCTTTTCTTTCTTTTTAAGGGGAACAGGGGTTTTCTTTAACCACTCTTTACTTATTTAATCTTTCTTTACTTTTTGGTTGCAACAGGCAATCTTTAGTTGCAGCGTGCGGAATCTTAGTTCCTGGACCAGGGATCAAACCCATGCCCTCTGCAGTGGTAGCGCAGAGCCCTAATCACCAAACCACCAGGTAAGACTCCTGAAAATTGCAAAGAATAATATCGACCTCCCTCAGAGGATTTCTGAGAGGTTTAAATGACTTAGTCAAATGAAACATTAACATTAAATCTTTGTACTCTCTCCTGGAGATAACATTTGTTCTACAGAATTTCTTCTTTAGCCACATTTGTATTTCCTGCACCAACAAAGCGGTGCCAGGGATTTCCCTGGCAGTCCAGTAGTTAGGATTCTGCTCTCTCGTGGCCAAGGGCGGGGGTTCAATCCCTGGTCAGGCAATTAACGTCTCACAAGCTGCTTGGTGTTGCCAAAAACAACACAAAAAAACAAACAAAATTCAAGAAAACAAACAAACAAAAACTTCCAAAACAGTGCCAACGTTGGAGCCACCAAGGCTGCGGAAACAGCCCCTGTCTATAAAATTAACACAGGACGACAATTCTACCTAGAGATTATTATGACCAAAGTCAGCTCTTCCCCACCCTTTCTGACCAAACAGAAACCTTGCTCCTCTGAGATTTTGAAATCTGGTTTTTAATGTGGGGTGTTAGATCAAGGAAGTAATTTTCAACAGTTTCCATGCCAGGGCATTTCCTGAAAGCAGTCGTTTGTCTGGCACCTGTTAAAAAATAACAATAACTGAACAAAGTTCTCTCCTCCACAGGTGAATAGACAAGACTCCCCAACTGCCAAGGGCCTTGTGTGCGGAATACACTACCAGGATCAGCAGGTAGCCTCTCAGCAGCTGCGCCCAGCAGGTCAGCCTGCGCGGACACGGCTGGGAAGCTTAGCAGTGTCTACACGGTATGACAAGGAAAGAGGCTGCCATGACAGGAAGCAGTCTGGACACAAACCAAAAGCCTTCCATTGCTGTCTAGTCACTAAGTCACGTCCAACTCTGCAACCCCGTGGACTGTAGCCCGCCAGGCTCCTCTGTCCATGGGACTCCCAGGCAAGAATACTGGAGTGGGTTGCCATTTCCTTCTCCAGGGGATGTTTTCAGACCAGGGATCAAGCCCATATCTCCTGCATGGCAGGAGGATTCTTCACTGCTAAGCCACCAGGGAAGCCTAAAAACCCTCCATACACTTTGGGGAAAAATGGAGCCATTTCCGGCTACACTGGCACCCGGGGACCCTCCAGAACAACTCTGGGTTTCTATTCTGAGGCTCTATGTCTTGTCAATAGAGACCTATCATTACAATTAATTTTATTCTCAATCCTGCCTTGTCCATAATTTCATTTCCCCTCCTATCTTAACCTTCTCTTTTATGGCTTTGAAGCTAGAAAGCCACCCCACACCTGGCTTTTGCCTGATTCACAGGATTGAAGCCTTGTGGCTTGTTAGGGCTCAAGACTGTAAAGGCTCCTCTGTCCATGAAATTCTCCAGGCCAGAATACTGGAGTGGGTTGCCATTCCCTTCTCCAGGGGATCTTTCCAACCCAAGAATCAAACCCTGGTCTCCTGCATTGCAGGCAGATTCTTTGCCAGCTGAGCCACCAGGGAAGCTCTGTAAAGTCACAAACAGCTGCACACAGCTCAGTATTTGCACGGAAAATTCTACCCGGGTGGCTGGTTTACCTTCCATAAAAATTGTTATAATTTTTCACCATGGCTAGAAGGAGCTTAGTTAGGATTGCAAAGATTATAGGAATTTGAAGTTCACTTCATTCCTAATAAGGATAAAACTAGAGAGACACATTTATGAATCCTTGGAGGTAAAAACAAATGCTTGCGAAACTCTGTCAGACTCTGCCCCGAATTTGTCAAGCTCAGTAACACAAGAAATAGTGTTGGGAGCAGCAAAGTGGTGTGGACTTAAACAACCCCCTCCTGTGTTTCTAGGTGGTCAAATATAGCCAGCACAGAACAGCGCACACACACTAACGGAGACCGGGGCCAAGGGGCAAATCTTGTGAAATGGAAGAAACGAAAAGTAAAAGTTACACAAACACTAACTCGGGCTTCAGCAGCAGTCCTGTATCTCACAGTTCAAGAGCTGGAAGGGAAAGGTCATAGACTAGAGAGAGCAAATATGGGTTGGCTAGACAGGAAGGGATTGTAGCCAAGAGGAGGAAGAATTGTGGTTTGCATAAAACAACAGAAAAGGGCTCAAATCTTAATATAGTATCTCAATTAAAAGGGTCACTTTATTTTTTAAATGAACCTTAACTAATTGCTTAATCAAAGGGTTCAGAAAGAAGAAACCGGAATTGACATTTTGGCCAGGCATTTTAGCAAGGTATCCTTAATTCAACATTGGACAGTTTCATCTTTTAATCCACCCAGTCTTCAAAACAAATTCAAGTGTCTTTGGCAGTTATGAGTTGGATGTCCTTGAGAAAGTTGCAGAAACTCTCCGAACCTGTTTCCTCATCTATAAAATAGAGCTTGAAATGCCAAGATTCAAAGAAGTAATGTCCAAGAGGCACTTAGTCCTCTTCCAAGAAGGCAGACCAAATGCCAACAAGCACTCGAGAAGATTTTCAACATCATGGCTCCTTGTTCAGTCGGTAAGTTGTGTTTGATTCTTTGCAGCCCCGTGGGCTGCAGCGCTGCAGCGCTGTCTTTCACAATCTCCCGGAGTCTGTTCAAACTCATGTCCATTAAGTAGGTGATGCTATCTAACCATCTCATCCTCTGCCACCCAATTCTTTTGCCTTTAATCTTTCCCAGCATCAAGGTCATTTCCAATGAGTTGGCTCTTTGCATCAAGTGACCAGAGTATTGAAGCCTCAGCAGCAGTCCTTCCAATCAATATTCAAAAGGCCAACAAGCACATGAAAAGGTGTTCAAGATCATTGCTCATTAGGGAAATGCAAATGAAACCAAAGGAGGTACCACTTCACATCTACTAGAATGGGTAAAATAAAAAGGCAATAATGAGTGTGGGTGAGTATGTGAAGAAATTGGAACCCTCATACCTTGCTGGTGGAAATGCAAAATGGTATACCTGCTTTGGAAACCAGCTTGGCAATTCCTCAAAATGTTAAACATAGAGTTACCACATGGACTAGCAATTTGTAAATTTTTAGGGGCCCACTGTGTGGCATGCAAGATTTAGTTCCCCAACTGGGGACAGAACCTGTGCCCACTTTGGTGGAAGCGCAGAGTCTTAACCAATGGACCTCCAGGGAAGTCCTTGGACCTGTAATTTTACTTATAGAATCTACCCAGGAGAAATGAAAACATGTGCCTGTACAAGACTTGCCTAGGAATGTTCATAGCAGCATTATTCATAATGGCCCCAAAGGCAATGGCACCCCACTCGAGTACTCTTGCCTGGTAAATCCCATGGGCGGAGGAGCCTGGTAGGCTGCAGTCCATGGGGTCGCTAACAGTCGGACATGACTGAGCAACTTCACTTTCACTTTTCACTTTCATGCATTGGAGAAGGAAATGGCAACCCACTCCAGTGTTCTCGCCTGGAGAATCCTGGGGACAGAGGAGCCTGGTGGGCTGCCGTCTATGGGGTCGCACAGAGTCGGACACGACTGAAGCGACTTAGCAGCAGCAGCAGCAGCAACAACTCGAAAGCTTATCGACAGATAAATGAGTAAACACAACGTGATCTACCCCCATAACAGAATAGAAGTCATCTATATAAAGAAGAGAAGTACTGATTCATGCTACAACCTGGATAATCCTCAAAATCATTCCATTAATGGAAGGAGACGGACATGAAAAAGCATATCTGTGGTTTGACTTAAAAATATCCAGCAAAGGCAAATCTATTCAGACAGAAAACAAAGGATTGTAAATGCGCATGAAGTTTCTTCTGCAGGTGATAAAAAAAATTCTAAATTCAGCTGGGGTCATGGTGGTGCACTTGTACATATACTAAAAACCATTTGAATTGTGTACTTGAAACAGGTGAGTTTTACAGTATACAAGTTATTATATTTCTGAATAACACACCTCAATTCTGTGGTGTGTAAATTGTACTTCAATAAAGCTGTAAACTCAGAGGAAGAAGGGCAGTTTGCCCAGCACCTGACACTGAAAATATTCATATGTGAGTTTGCTGGCCTTCTTTTGTAGTGACTAACCTGGGTGGACTGTAAGCTGTTGGTGATTTTGACAGCAGAAGACTACCTGGTTGGCATGAAAGCAATACTTTGGCAGGAAAAACATGGGGCGCAAGAGGATGGTCACACCCCAGGTCTCAGGTGAGTCCCTGGAGAGGGCTGCCATGTGAGGGTCCCTGGTTCCTCACAGAAAGGACTTCAAGAGCCAGCCAGAGTGAAAGAACAAATTTATTGAGGGAAATACACATTCCATAGATAAAGTATGGACCATCTCAGAAGGCAAGAGGCCCCAGGGAACAGAGTTGTTAGTTTTTACGGGCTGGGTAATTTCATAGGCGAAATGCCAGGCTGGATGAATCATAAACTGGAATCAAGATTGCAGGGAGAAATATCAATAAACTTAGGTATGCCGATGACACCACCCTAATGGCAGAAAGCGAGGAGGAACTAAAGAACCTCTTGATGAAGGTGAAAGAGGAGAGTGAAAACGCTGGCTTAAAACTCAACATTTAAAAAACAAAAATCATGGTATCCAGTCCCATCACTTCATGGCAGTTAGATGGAGAAAAAATGGAAACAGTGACAGACTTCATTTTCTTGGGCTCCAAAATCACTGCAGACAGTGACTGTAGCCTGAAATTAAAAGATACTTGCTCTCTGGATGAAAAGCTATGACAAACCTAGACAGCAAATTAAAAACCAGACACCACTTTGCCAACAAATGTCCATACAGTCAAAACTGTGGTTTTTTCCAGTAGTCATGTACAGATGTGAGAGTTGGACCATAAAGAAGGTTGAGTGCTGAAGAATTGATGCCTTTGAACTGTGGTGCTGGAGAAGAGTCTTGAGAGTTTCTTGCACAGCAAAAATACCAAATCAGTCAATCTTAAAGGAAATCAACTCTGAATATTCATTGGAAGGACTGATGCTGAAGTTGAAGCTCCAATACTGTGGCCTGATGAGAAGAGCTGACTCATTGGAAAAGACCCTCATGTTGGGAAAGATTGAAGGCAGGAGGAGAAGGGGATGACAGAGGATGAGATGGTTGGATGGTATCACTGACTCAATGGACATGAGTTTGAGAAAGCTCTGGGAGTTGGTGACAGATAGGGAAGCCTGGTGTGCTGCCATCCAGGGAGTCTCAGAGTTGGACAGGACTTAGCAACTGAAAACACCAACAAATTTGGGGAAGGGGCAGAGATTTCCAGGAACTGGTCACAATAAACTCTGAAAGAGATGGGAATACCAGACCACCTGACCTGCCTCTTGAGAAATCTGTATGCAGGTCAGGAAGCAACAGTTAGAACTGGACATGGAACAACAGACTGGTTCCAAATAGGAAAAGGAGTACATCAAGGCTGTACATTGTCACCCTGTTTATTTAACTTATGTGCGGAGTACATCATGCGAAATGCTGGACTGGATGAAGCAAAGCTGGAATCAAGATTGCTGGGAGAAATATCAATAACCTCAGATATGACACCACCCTTATGGCAGAAAGTGAAGAGGAACTAAAGAGCCTCTTGATGAAAGTGAAAGAGGAGAGTGAAAAAGTTGGCTTAAAGCTCAACATTCAGAAAACGAAGATCATGGCATCCGGTCCCACCACTTCATGGCAAATAGATGGGGAAACAGTGGAAACAGTGTCAGGCTTTATTTTTCTGGGCTCCAAAATCACTGCAGATGGTGATTGCAGCCATGAAATTAAAAGACACTTACTCCTTGGAAGGAAAGTTATGACCAACCTAGACAGCATATTAAAAAGCAGAGACATAACGTCGTCAGCAAAGGTCCGTCTAGTCAAGGCTATGGTTTTTCCAGTAGTCATGTATGGATGTGAGAGTTGGACTATAAAGGAAGCTGAGCGCCAAAGAATTGACGCTTTTGAACTGTGGTGTTGGAGAAGACTCTTGAGAGTCCCTTGGACTGCGAGGATCCAACCAGTCCATCCTAAAGGAGATCAGTCCTGGGTATTCATTGGAAGGACTGATGTTGAAGCTGAAACTACAATACTTTGGCCACCTGATGCGAAGAGCTGGCTCACTGGAAAAGACGCTGATACTGGGAAAGATTGAGGGCAGGAGGAGAAGGGGACGACAGAGGATGAGATGGTTGGATGGCATCACCGACTCAGTGGACATGGGTGTGGGCGCACTCTGGGAGTCGGTGATGGACAGGGAGGCCTGGCGTGCTGCGGTTCATGGGGTCGCAAAGAGTCGGACACGACTGAGCGACTGAGCTGAACTGAACACTTTTATGGTTGACCTTGGAAGTGTCATGGTGCCTGTAGGTGTGTCATTTAGCTAATGTATTACAAGGAAGCTCAAGGTCCAGTGGAAATCAAACCTGCCACCTTCTTGGGCCTAACCACGTTGGGGTTCTAGCCAGTTTATGTTCTGTTCTCAACAGCTCCTTCATTCTTTTAAAGGTTGTGCCCTGCCCCCGTCCTGCCTGTTTTAATGCCACATTTATTTTAGAGTAGCACCATAGGTGAATCACATTCAGTTTGACACTCAGCAGTGTGTGGTGGAGGCTCAAAAAGACAGAAATGTCCCTCTAACCCTCTAGGACTCTTCACTCTGTCTCCACAGATACTGGAACAACAATAAACCCTTAAGAAGATAAGGATACCAGCAGGAGAAAAAGAGGCCAGAGGACAAACTCTACCCGAGGGTGGTGGGTGCTCAGTACACAGAGCTCAGTACAGCTCTCAAAGATAATTAGAATTTCTTCAGGCAAAGAGAGGCCTCAGGGGAAAAGCTGACCGAGAGGAAAGAGGTCGGCTTGGGGCTTAGCAAGTCTACAAGGAATTCAAGTGGTAGCAAAGTAAAGCACCTACCTACATTTTCTGGATAGTTTTAATCAGAGCCTCTCAGGGTTGGTACAACTGGCAAATTCCCCTAACGGTTGATTTCGATTTTCTAAGACTTGAACTAAAACAGCTTCCATCACTGCCATGACGCACAGGCTGATGCGAGGTGAGCTCGGTCTCAGGTAACTGCTGACTCCCACAGACCCACTGCACTCAAGTTTGCTGGTGGATTTGGCCTAGGTGCTAAGGATGTCTGCCCTTTGGAAAAGGGGGTGGAGCCAGAGGCAGGATGTAAAAGCTGAATTAGACTGAAAATAGCAGACTGAACTTTCTGCCAAACGGAAGGAGAATTTCCATCACTTGGAGAAAAGATGACATTGAAGAGAAGGGGAAGACTACACTATCGTCTCCCACTCAGTGGCTCCTCACTCAACATTCTGCTGGAGCCCAACAGGAGGAAGTTAGGCCAGAAGTCCAAGGGCTGGTGTCAGTCATCCAGTTCAGTCCTGCACCTTTTGGGGTGCAGGAGGTGAGGGTGGGGCAGGGAGGTGGGGTTGAGGGGGGACCAGTGAGATGCTGTGGGGGTCACCCTAGGACAGCAGTCAAGTGGGTGGGTGGGGGTGGCGGCTTCTGTGGGAGGGCCGGGGAGCAGAGAAACTTTCCTGAGGAAGTAAGTGACCTTTCAACACGAACTGAGGCTATTTCAACTAGATCGGGCGAACATTCCAGAATGAGCGACAAAAGAGCATTTCAGAACGAAGGGGCAGTGTGAGCAAGGGCCTGGAGACTGTCTGTCTTCCGACCGAGCTAGGATGACAGAAACTTGGCAGCGTCAGACGCCCTGGACTCGGCTCGGAATGCCACTTCCTAATAAGAGGAAAGAGAAAGCAGCCACTTCAGACCCCACTCATGTGACCCTGCTAATAAAAGCAACAGCTGAGTGGTGACCTCTGTGGGCTGCATGTCCGATTTCTAGTAAAAAAAAAATCCCTGTGCCTTCAAAAACACTTTTTTTTTTGGTCACACACAGAAGTTTTAGAATTTTAACACTAAAACTTCAAAAAGCAGCATCTAAGAAGTTCTTTTTTGTTCTCCCTCTCTTGGAAGAGTTAATAAGCTCCTACAACATCCCAGGTACAATTTGTGTGTAATCTAATCCTTCCTACAGTCTGACAAGGTGATGTTTTGATGACAAATCAGAGAAATTAGACATTTTGCCCCAAATGACACAGATTGTAGGTGGCAAAGCCAGGACTGTCTGCTTTTAAATCCCGCCAACAAATTGGGAGCCACCACTGACTCTACAGGCTTCCCAGGGAGCTCAGTTGGTAAAGAATCTGCCTGCAATGCAGGAGACCCCAGTTGGGTTCCTGAGTAGGGAAGATCCCCTGGAGAAGGGATAGGCTACCCACTCCAGTATTCTTGGGCTTCTTTTGTGGCTCAGCTGGTAAAGAATCTGCCTGCAATGTGCGAGACCTGGGTTCAAAGAAATCCACCTGCAATGTGGGAGACCTGAGTTCAATCCCTGGATTAGGAAGATCCCCTGGAGAAGGGAAAGGCTACCCACTCCAGTATAGCATAGTTAATTATATTAAGTATGACATACGCTGCAATCCTTATTTATCTTGTAACTGGAAGTTTGTACCTTTTGACTGTCTTCATCCAATATCCCCTCCCTCTGGTAACCATAAATTTGATCTCTTTTCCTTTGAGTTTGTTTTTGATGGATTCTTGACCTGTGCTAGTCCCTGTCACACAACACAGTGATTTGCTATTAATATGTCTATACATTTCGGAATAATCTCCACAATGGGCTATTGCCATCTGTCACCACCCGAAGACCTTACAATATTAATGGCTTTGTTCCCCACCCTGTAGCTCTGTACCTTTCCTACCTGTGACTCATTTGTCTTGCAACTGGAAGTTGGTACCTCTTTTTTCTCTTTTAAAATATTTATTTATATTTTTAGGCTATGCCGGGTCTTAGTATCGCCATGCAAACTCTTCCTTGTGGCACATGGGATCTAGTCCCCTGGCCAGGGATCTAACCTGGGCCCCTAGCATTGAGAGCGTGGAATCCTAGCCACTGGACCACATGGGAAGTCCCAGTTTGTACTTTTCAGTATCCTTCACCTATTTCTCCCTCCAACCCCCTTGCCTCTGCCAACCATTTGTTTGTTCTTTGTATCGACGACTCCATTTCTGGTTTTGTGTTTTGTTTTCTAGATTCCACATATAAGTGAAATCCTCTGGTATTTTTCTCTCTGCCTGACTCTCTTCATTCAGCGTGGTGCTCTCTAGGTTTACCCATGTTATTACAAATGACAAGATTTCATTCTTCTTTATTGCTGAGTGTGCGTGTGTGTAAACCACATCTTTTTTATCCATTCATCTACTGATGGGCACTTAGCTTGGTTCCATATCTTGGCTTTAATAAATAATGCAGGAATAAAGATGGGGTATATATTAATGCATGTTTTTGAGTTAGTGTTTTTGTTTTCTTTGGATAAATACCCAGTGGTGGGATTGCTGGATTGTATGGTAGTTCTATTTTTTTTTTTTTTTTTTTTTGAGGAAAGATGGTATTTCCTTGAAAAATAACTCGCATGTATCCCAACTTGCTGATTTCTTTTCCTATGACAAAAGTCTATATTTTAACAGATATGAAAAAAGAGGTTGTTCAAGCTATTAATAAAACTTATCCCCCAACCGTCCTTCCCCAGCAAGTCTGCCCATACACCCAGTGATCCTGGAAGCTTTGTAAGCATAATGTGTTTGAGAAGCATAAATTCCCTCTGGAGATAGCAAGATCCCAGCCAAATCCCTGGGGGGGGCCGCGAAGCTGTGAGTTCCCAGAAGCAGCTTTATTTAGACTGATTCTTCCTGCTTCTCTCAAGGTTTCAGCACTTGGCACCTCAGCACAGCATCTGTACATATAAAGAGACTAAAGCAACTAGCCAGCCTCCAATAAAGATGGAGTCAGGCCAGTGTGGACTTTACAGCAGAAACTCAACAAGCCTCCCATTTCAAGGGCACAGGGCCACATACACGGCAGAAAATACCAGCAGGGCGGGTCCGTCGGCTGGTTCTCCAAGGGAAAAATGAAAAGCGAATAAAATCTGTCTTCCAAGCCCACAATTTCCAATTTTCTTCTTTTCTCTATACCTTCCCCTTTTGATTTCTTCTTGTTCTTTTTTCCTCCCATCTCCAATGAAACCTGCTCTCAGCTTTTTCTTTTTCTATGAGATTTTTTTCAGAATGAGAAAAGACTCTTTTCATTCATTAATATTAATTTGAAATAAGCTCCCACTGAATCAAATGAGAAATATTCCTTTGTTGCAAGTGAGGCCGAAACCGTTGGTCAGTTTCAAAATCTTTAAATCCCAAGAGCATGTGATGAATAAAACTAACCCACCAAAAGTTCCTGCTCAGGGCAGAACCATGCCGACGGGAGGAGCACATGATCTATAACTTGGAAGCAAACAGGAGGTGGTGAACTGGCACCTCTGGCCCATAAAAGGATCTCTGTCCTAACTGGAAATCAGCCATGGCTGAGGCCAACAGGGAACTGAAAGGCTGCCACCTTGGTGTGACCTGGGTTAAGGAATGGAAGGCGCAGGACAGAGTTGGGAGAGAAGTGGGGTAAAGACGGAGGAAGGTCAGGAACGCTCATTTCACAACAGCTGGTGACGTCCATTGGACAGCATCGTTTAAGGCACCTGTGAACACTCTTTCTGGAGCACATCTGTCCTTGTGGGCCCCTTCGCCTGAGCGGGCTGTGCAGGAACCCTCACTTCTGAGAGGTTTCCGGAGGACCGGCTGCTGCTGAATGGCCTTACTGCATATTAGGACCACGGCTTGCCTTGTGTTTGAAACCATGTGACCCTGCCCTGCTGGCCCCACCTGACCTGAATGGTTGGGGGCCTCAGTGAAAGGCAGCGCCTCTACAGAGGGGTTCCTGCTGCCCAGGAAGTGGCCGGGATGCGAACAGGGATGCTCACTATGCGGTGACTTCAGGACCCACACAGCGAGACTCTCTGAGAACAAACATCTGAAGGAGACAGAGAGGAATTGCCATCAACAGAGCGGCCCAGAATCTGGCTGGAGACACAAGGGGAAGGTGCTGAAAGTAGAACCTGCCGGGCTCACAAGCAAGAAGAAGCCCTGAAGCAGAGGTAAGACTCTTAGGTAAGGACAGAGAACCAGAGATGAAGATGCTGACGCTTCTCCGAGTCACTAGGACGGCCCCGCTGCTGTCTGACTGTTCTTCCCTGAGCGGGGAGGACACCCGGCTGCCTGCTCTGTGCATCCCAGGAGCCACCAGCCATGGGCGCCTTTGGTATTTGAGTTATATTGGGTTCAATAAAATACATGATTCAAAGTCACTTGACCTACTCATTTTTGTTTCTATAATGCAGCCGCGAAAGATGGAAAGTTACGTATGTGGCTCACACTGTCCTTCTCTCAGATGGTGTGCTACATCCCCCGGAGAAGGCAATGGCACCCCACACCAGTACTCTTGCCTGGAAAATCCCATAGACTGAGGAGCCTGGTGGGCTGCAGTCCATGGGGTCGCTAAATCGGACACGACTGAGCGACTTCACTTTCATTTTTCACTTTCATGCATTGGAGAAGGAAATGGCAACCCACTCCAGTGTTCTTGCCTGGAGAATCCCAGAGATGGAGGAGCCTGGTGGGCTGCCGTCTATGGGGTCACACAGAGTCGGACACGACTGAAGCGACTTAGCAGCAGCTACATCCCCACAAGGCCATTTCATCCAGGAGATCTTTTTTTCTGTCCTATTGCTTCTTCTTCTAATTTTTTTAACTTTTTGGCCACACCACTTGGCATGTGGGATCTTAGTTCCCCAACCAGGGATTGAGCCTGTGCCCACCCCCGCCATGGAAGCTCAAATTCTTAACCACGAGACCACAAGGGAAGTCCCTGTCCTATTGAGAATCCTAACACACCCACCATCACTGCAGTTAATTAGAACAATCTTAAAATGTCCAAAACAAACAGCCAACAAACTCATAATCAGCAAAGAAGGACCCTTGAAACAGAAATGACCCAGATGTTCACATAGCAGGAGGAACCATTAAACAGACACTTAAGTTTCTAGTTCCCTCACCTCCTCACGACCAAGCCCTACTCTCAGGCCTGCCTCAGGTCTTGTAAGAGTTGGCTGGCCCAGTGAAGGCCTCTAACAAGAATCCTCTGGACACGTAACACAGAAGCAATTCTAAAGGCTCCTTCCTTGAAACGTTTTGAAAGGCATGGAGCTGTCCATTTGTTTTCCATTGTCTCGCTGACCTGTAACTGCTGGTCTTTACCAGAGATGTAACAATCTAGTTCCAATAGATAAATCATGCTGAGGACACAGCATTTCTGTTCAATAAATTGATTAGAATCATTAGTTAGACTCATGGGCTCCAGAGTGATAGAGACTCACAGGTCATCTGTCCAACACTTGATAAATGAGTTTCCTTGACACCATTTCTCCAGCCTCGGCTTCCAAACATCCCTTGGGTTTGTTCACTATTCTAATCCCAGATCCATGGAAACGGTCTACATGGTATTTGGTCCAAGCAACACATAAGAGAGAAGTGGGGCTTTTCCTCCCCTTATTCTGGGTACTACAGCTCCATGTGGACAGCTGAATGGTCCTGACTCCTCCAGTTCAGTTTCTTATTAAAATTTTATTATTTTGGGCCACATCATGACTTAGTTGGGTCTTAGTTGTGGCTCACAGGCTTAGTTGCCCCAAGGCATGTGGGATCTTAGTTCTCCAACCAGGAATTGAACCAGATCTGCATTGGGAGGTGGATTCTTAACCACTGGACCTCCAGGGAAGTTCCTTCATTTCACTTTCTTGAGCCCTGATTTCTTTTTTGACTGTGATCTCTGCCAAAAGAGGTCATTTAATTTTTTTCTTAATTAAAAAAAAATTATTCCAATATAGTTGATTTACAGTGTTGTGCTAGTTTCAAGTACACAGCAAAGTGATATATACATCTATAGGGTTGCAAAGAACCGGATACAAGTGAAGCAACTGACCACGCACGCACATATATGTATGCAACCCTATGGACTGTAGCCCGCCAGGCTCCTCTGTCCATGGGATTCTCCAGGCAAGAATACTGGAGTGGGTTGCCCAGCCCTCCTCCAGGGGATCTTCTCAACTCAGGAACTCAACTTGTGTCTCCTGTACTACAGGCAGATTCTTTACTGCTGAGCCACCGGGAAAGCTTTTTCAGATCATTTTCCAATATAAATTATTACAAGACATTGCCCCGTGCTATACACTAGGTCCTTGTCTTGATTTCTTTTATCATTACAACATTACTCATTCCCGCTCTGGGAAAACCATTGATTTAAAAAGCATTCTAAGTCTAACAAGCTTTGTGTACTAACATCAAAAATAAGCATCCACAGTGGTTCACAGCCTTGACTGCTCCTGAGAATTTCCTGGAGGCTGAACAAATACTGAAGTTCACATCCACCCAGGAAATCAGGAAATGTATTTTTACAAGCTCCAGGAGCCTTTAATATGTATCTAGGGCTGAACCACTAATCTCAAGAAGCCATGACCCTAATCCTTATGTTGATTCAAGTTAGTTTTCCTTTGAATTAGGAATCTGAATTTTTATTTCCAATTGAACTAGCAGAACTGAAATTAGTTCACTGTAAACAACTGGAGATTATTTAAGGCATTTAGAACTTGGACCAAGGAAAGGTGAAGTTGATTTAGGAACAACCGAACAACTAATTTGGGAAATCACCTTAAAAGAACATCAGGCTTAGGCAACCTGGTACAATTGGTGCATTTGCCTGCTAGCTGGGTAATTTGAACACATCATGCAACCATGCTGAATCTTCTTTGTCTATAAAATAAAGACATTGGTCTAGGAATCTTTGGGCTTCCTAGGTGGCACAGCGGTAAGGAATCCGCCTGCCAAAGCAGCAGATACAGGGGACGTGGGTTTGATCCTTGGGTAGGGAAGATCCCTTGGAGAAGGAAATGGCAACCCACTGCCTGGGAAATCTCATGGACAGAGGAGCCTGGGGGGCTACAGTCCATGGGGTGGGTTGCAGAAGAGTCAGACACTAGTCACTGAACAACAACAACACAAAATGAAGATGAATTACACCTCCCACTCTGTGAGCAGAGCTGCTATAAAGATATTTTAATGAACATTTGAAACAGTGAATGTGTGCTAAGTCACTTCAGTCGAGTCTTAGCTTCCCTATGGACTGCAGCCCACCAGGATCCTCTGTCCACAGGAGTCTCCAGGCAGGAATACTGGAGTGGCTTGCCAAGCCCTCCTCCAGGGGATCTTCCTGACCCAGGGATCAAACTCACGTGAAGAAAGATCTTTATGAAGGTGTTACTTTTTAAAAACTTATTTTTTAGTGGTTTATTCAGTATTGGCCATGAGATGTTAATTCATAACAAAAGTTAAGAGATATACATACCAGGAATCCTATTGAGTGTGACCCAGAAATGTTCGTCAGGACTGTACGTGTCCGTGGACCAGGACATTAAGTCAAGCGCCAGCGGGTCGTGAAGGACGAAGTTTGCGAATTCCCTTGTGAGGGCCACATAGGCAGTGCCAAAGTAAACGGTCATGTTGTGAGGAGGCAGTGTTTTCAATTTTGTGGTTTTAATCACGTAGGAATTTTTTGGGTTTAATAGCTCGTGATGGACATACTTAGTCCGCCCAATTGCGTGAGCTGGAGGCAGCACCCCGGGGGTGATGTTTTTCCCTTTAAATCCCTTCAGATACTGAACGATCTCCCTGTTGGTTTTCAGGGGGAAATCTTGCCCACAGGTGTTGAGGATGTATTTCCACGGAACCTCTGAGGCCACAAGATCTTTCATGCAGTTCAGGTCAGCCTGGAGCCTGGAAATCCCACCGTAGACCACGGGCTCCATCTTGGAAGCCAGAAAAGCGTTTGGGAAGCAGCTCAGTAACTGCTTCACCGAGCCTTTAAATGTATCTGTTGCCTTTTTGTCCACGTGAACACAGTAGACATTTTGGGGCATGTAAATAGCCCTGAAGAGTCTCTCAAAAGTGCCGAAGTCTTTGTGGATGGTCATCACATAAGCCAAGGGGAAGCCAGCCTCTTCTTCAGAGAGTGTTTCTGTTATGTAGTGACTCTGAGCCACGTACTCATGACAGGTGGTTTCACTGAAGGTACTCTTCAATGCATTCTTTTTAGGGCAAAAACTCTTCCCCTTAAAAATCTGGTGACAGACTTCTGATAATAGTGAAGCATTGGATAAGGAAGCTTGAAGGAAATTTTTATTCTCCCCTAACTTGTTGTTGCAAACAAACACAAAAATCAGGGCCGTGACCAGAGACACACAGAAGAGACAATGCTTCCAAAAGCCCATCATTCAAACCCAGGAAATGAGTAGAATGTCTCTTGGGACATCTGGTCAGAGGGTAGACAGACTTAACTTACATTTTCTCCAAAATCCATAACCATCCTCTAGGTGGACGCAGCTCTGACCGGCCACTCCGTGACCTTCCAGCTGATCCTGCTTGTCCTTTTTCTGTCTTCCTTTCCTCTGCATTCCCCACGGTGCTGCTTTTCCACCTTTCTCCAACAGTTTCTTCAGTTTCTGAAGGAACTCTTAGCGATTTGCTTTGCTCTGTCTCCTCCCCCGTCTCATCTTGCCTGTTTATACACACACAAAAAACAAGTTGCCCCAGGGAGGTTCTGACTCCAGCGTGTCCACCCTTCCCTACAGGAAAATCAGTGAGGGGTGAAGGGACCTTTCTGCAAGTCACCGCTCTCAGACCTTAACCCGGGCCTCTTCTCTCAGCCAGAAGATTGGTAACTGTGTCAGCTCCCAGACTTCCTGTTAATTATTTGCATTCAACTGACTGAGTTTGTTTGCTTAAACAGCACTGCCAAGTTACAAGCATCGGTCCCGAGCATGTGAACACTGCCTGGAGAGATAATCTGTCAATAAATATTTAGTACTTAAAAATTAATCACCTCACCTTGTCTTTTTCCACACACGCCCCCCTCTCCATATTGGCTGGCTATGCCATAAAGCATGGCGTATGACTGGCTGTTGAGCCATTCTTTCCAGCACTTAATTTTCTCTGCTATGAGGTAAGGTCTTTAAAAAGGCACATTAGCAAGCGAACCTCACCACCTGACTTACTACACTAAGATGAATAAAAACTAATCAAAAAAAAAAAACAAAAAACAGGGACTTCCCAGTGGTACAGTGGTTAAGAATCTGTCACGCAACACAGGGGACATGGGTTCTATGCCTGGTCTCAAGTGTTGCACCTAAGACCTGATGCAGGCAAATGAATAAATATTTTTTTGAAAAATACATTTACATAAAAAAATACCTCTAAAAGCCTAGCAGCCCATTATAACCCCCAAATTGCATAGGGCCTAAAGCTGAAGTTAGTGAATATCAAGTTTATCTCATCTAAGCCCGGGTGGCTCAGTGGTAAAGAATTTGCCTGCCAATGCAGGAGACACAGGAGACATGGATTTGATCTCTTGGTTGGGAAGATCCCCTGAAGGAGGAAATGGTAACCTGCTTCATATTCTTGCCTGAAGAATCCCATGGACAGAGAAGACTGTTGGGCTAGAGTCCATGGGGTCACAAAAGAGTCAGACACGACTTAGTGACTAAACAACCACAGAACCGAAGGAGAGAAGTTCTCAGATTCCATATACGTATAAACCTTCCCAAAGGAGTTCCCTTATCTGCAAAACATGAGAATAATTTTATCACCTTCATAAGTCAATCGTGGGAGTACAATGAGAAAAACGTATCAAGGGTTCACGGCCGCCCCCAACCATGAGTGGGGCTGAGACTGGAGCCAGCTGGACCCCAGGCTGGGCAGCAGGAGCTTGTCTCCAGTTGGTGCTTCATGGCAGAGATAAAGACAGGAGCAGAGAGGAGCTGAAATCTGCTTGAGTGAGAAGATGATGACCACAGTCTTCATCCTGGAGGTCAAGGAGATCTCCCTGACTGCACATGTGCAGAAAGGCCCCTCAGGGGTCAAAAATGGAGGCATTTACGTCTAATTATGCTTTCGAAACGAGTTGAATAGTTTGTATAACTTTTTCTCCTCATACATGCAGATGATGACATG
Organism: Bos taurus; assembly: GCF_002263795.3. Taxonomy (NCBI): domain Eukaryota; kingdom Metazoa; phylum Chordata; class Mammalia; order Artiodactyla; family Bovidae; genus Bos; species Bos taurus. The sequence goes on from NC_037350.1 coordinate 45,546,524, forward strand.
AACTCTCCCTTTGTTTGTTTTGGCTTTCCTCATTCTTGGCACAGTTCCATTTCTCCAGAGATTTTATGCTAAAAGCATCTCTAATGACTTGCCTGTTCTACCCTGAATTTACAACTCCCCGAGTTTGCTATTATTGTTGTTGTTATTTTAATATTGTTTATTCATTTGGCTGCCAAGTCTTCACTGCTTCATGCGGGATCTTCTGTTGCAGCTCTTGGGCTTACCTAACTGCTCCGTGGCAAGTGGGATCTTAGATCCCTGGCCAGGGATTGAACCTGTGTCCCCTGCATTGCAAGGTGGATTCTTAGCCTGTGGACCACCAGTCTTTGAAGTCCCTACAACTCCCTGAGTTTAAAGTTACAAGGGGAAGAACGTTTGCAAATTGGCACTTGGCTGCAGTGGAATCCTAACCCCAAATCCTTAAAATCAGAAGGATTTTGACAATGCTAGACATTATTAATGTCAATCTTTTTTTTTGCACTACCCCAGTGCTTTCTGATGTTTACTCTCCTGGTGGTTACATGGCAGATGCTGGTTTTCCTGAGGCCCTTTTGCACGACACCACTCACCATTCTTCCGAATTCTGGGCAGGATGCTCTTGCCATTTACACAAGATTGTAGAAGGGATGGTAATAAGTGACGAAAAAGAACGGCAATCCTTTTCCTCAGTTTGAACATCAGGTCAAAACCTATCTTTTAATTAATTAATTTTTGGCTGTACTTGGTCTTGGCTGCTGTGCACAGGCTTTCTCTAGTTGCGGTGGGCAGGGGCTACATTTCATTGCGGGGCACGGGCTTCTCATCTCCTGACTTCTCTTGTTGCAGAGCACAGGCTTAGGTGGGTGGGCTTCGGTAGTTGCACAGCGTGGGCTCAATAGCTGTGGTGCATGGGTTTAGTCACCTTGGCACGTGGAATCTTCCCAGACCGGGGATTGAACCCGTGTCCCCCGCATGGGCAGGCAGAACTCAACCAGGAAAATCCCAGGAAGGAAATGGCAACCAGGCAAATCCCAGGTCAAAACTGATACCCCAATTCTAAGTTGGAGGCACCGACTGAGTAGGTTAGAATTCTGGAGAAGTCGTCGGCCAGGGCAGACTTGTGGCTCAGTTACTCAATAAATGGCTGGGTGAGAGTCCCTTGGACTGCAAGGAGGTCCAACCAGTCCATCCTAAAGGAGATCAGCCCTGGGTGTTCAGTGGAAGGACTGATGCTAAAGCTGAAACTCCAATATTTTGGCCACCTCATGTGAAGAGTTGATTCATTGGAAAAGACCCTGATGCTGGGAGGGATTGGGGGCAGGAGGAGAAGGAGACAACAGAGGATGAGATGGCTGGATGGCATCACAGACTCAATGGACATGAGTTTGAGTGAGCTCCAAGAGTTGGTGATGGACAGGGAGGCCTGGCGTGCTGCGATTCATGGGTTGCAAAGAGTCAGACACGACTGAGCGACTGAACTGAACTGAACTGTATGATGAAGTCCTAGAATTCAACCCATACTTGCTTATTTCTACATAACGTTCACTCTTACAAATTCCCACTCCAGTCATAAACTCATTTTCATCCTAAGAAAACTGCACTGAAAGTTTAATCTCCACAGTTGACTATAGAAAGGAAACAGAGAGAAGAGCCCTGTTTGTACAGCTGCGGTCACTCCACACACCAGAACCCAAAGCACTTTTCACACATTCCTTTCATTTTGACAGCACCTCTGTACCCAAGTGAGAAACCAGGGATACCGAGTGGAAACTTTGTCTGAGTCCACAGAGGTCACAGAGAAAGAGCAACCTGGGTTAAAATGGTTTTAATGTCACATTTTGTTTTTCTTTTCCAGCTCTGTCTCTGGCCAGACTGTCTTCTCTGTCTGTCTTCTTTCTCTTTTCTCTCCCTCCTCTTTCTCTCTTTGTCTATACGTTTACTATACTAAACTCTGTACTCTGCTTTACCTTCATCTCTGTGGGGGTTTGGTTTTTTTATTAGCCACAGGAAATAGTCTGAAGCACCAGGACTTAAAATAGCCCCGCATGTGGTTGAGAAAGAGTGGTGAGAAACAGCCTGGATTGTAGGCAGGAAGGTCTCCAGTTGAGTCAAAGCCACTCTTGACAGCCCAGCGCATCTGAGAAAGCCATTTGATCTCACACTGCCCTGCTTCCTCCAGAGTAAATTTGAGAAAACAACCCCTGCTCTCACTCAGGGACCTCTAAGGCTGGCTTCCTCTCAAGCAAATCACCCATGCCTCTGAGTCTGGGTTTTTTCCGACATCAACATCCGGGTACAGCTGGAAGATTCCAGAAGTAACGTACAGAAAGCATCCAGCCAGAGAGTGGCCAGAGACGTCAGAGCAAATTTCAGACTTTCAGGGAAAGCCATTGGGAAGAAAAGAGTGAGAGGAGGAGGTGGGGAAGGTTGCAGTTTTTTGACACAAAATCCCTGGAAATAGAATAGCAGGGAAATGTAAGAAAAAGCTGGCTCTTTTCTTTTTCTCTTTGGCCGCACCAGGCAGGGTGCAGGATCTTCCCTGACCCAGGGATGGAACCCACATCCCCTGCAATGGAAGCTCGGAGTCTTAACCACTGGGCTGCCAGGAAAGCCCAAAGCTGGTTCTTGTCAAAACAGTCCATTACATATCATTGGTATAATGCAAAGCTGAGGCCAAGAGCTGACAGATGAAGAGCAGCTCAGGGTTGCGTGCTAAGTTGCTCAGTCGAGTCCAGCTCTTTGCAGCCCTATGAGCCCGCTGTAGCCCACCAGGCTCCTCTGTCCATGGGATTTCTGAGCAAGAATAATGGGGTGGGTTGCCATTTCATTCTCCAGGGGATCTTCCCTACCCAGGGATTGAACCCACATCTCTTACATCTCCTGCATTGGCAGGTGGGCTCTTTACCACTAGTGCCACCTGGGAAGTATCTGGTAATAACCTACAACGGAAGAGAATCTGAAAAAAGAATATATATAAGTGAATCACTTTGCCATGTACCAGAAATTAAAAGAACATGTAAATCAACTATACTTCAGTTTTAAAAAAAGAGGTGATGTTTCCAGAAAACCTCTTCCCTCAGTAGTTTTCTAGCAAATAGACCCCTTTCTATCTCTCTCCATTCCCGGGAGGATAAAGTTGCCTGGGAACACCCTAGTGCGAATCTTCTCCTTCTCTTATGATGGAGGCCGTTATTGGAGTTTACGTTGGTATTTAAACGCAGAATAACAAAAGCTGGAATGTGGAAGCTTAACGTTCTGTTTGCCTCAGTCCCAGTCCCAAAGGCCTGTCCTTCAGAGTCGCAAAGACTGAGACTTAAAATAAGCTGGAGTCTTGGAGTCTCATGTTACTGTTATCCAACGCCGGCTTACCCTCCCCTACAGAGTCCTGGAAGCTTTGAATCTAACACTTCCAACTTCAGAAATGTTGTAAGATGTCGCCATGGGGGAGATAACTGTCCTTGATAAAACTGCATCTCCCACTAGGACACTCAAAATAGGGCCCATGCCAACGTAGGAGACTCGGGTTCCATCCTTGGGTCAGGAAGATCCCCTGAAGAAGGAAATGGCAACGTGCTCCAGTATTCTTGCCTAGGAAATCCTTTGGACAGGGAAGCTTGGCAGGCTTGGCAGTCCATGGGGTTACAAAGAGTCAAGACATGACTGAGCAACTAAACCAAAACTTTCCTGAGACTACCGTCCAATTTACCCATGCAGAAGTTTGCTTTTCCTAGAGAAAGAACTTCTGAATTTTCTTCACAGATTCTTTTTTTTTTAATATTTATTTTAAATTTTATTTTATTTATTTGGTTTCATTAGGTCTTAGCTGCGGCCTGTGGGATCTAGTTCCCAGATCAGGGTTGGCACCCAGACCCCTAAAACTCCAGGAAGTGTGGGGTCTTAGCCACTAGAGCACCAGGGAGTCCTCTTTCCAGATTCTTTGTGCTTAAAGTTCACCCTCAAATTTAGTCCCAGGCAGGAAAGCCTATAGCCCCAGATCTGGAGTGACCTTTAACAGAGTTGGGTCTGAGTTCATTCCGGAAGCAGAAATGCTGACATCTGACAAAGCTGTATGTGAAAAGGTGTGACTTAGTTTTGACACTTCCCAGCATTAATTGCAATAGCACTTTCCATAGTGAAAAAACTGGAAACACACGCTCGACAGCTGAGGAATTGTTAAGCAAATTCTAGTACATCCATACCATGAAAAAGAATGCAATTACCCAGTGTATATGCACGGCAATTATTTCTCAATTTGTGTGATGTATAATGTTTGCTTTTTTAAATTTTCTTAGTTTTTACATACCGACTTTTCTTTATTTCTCAGATTTTCTACAATAGGATTGTATTCTATAATAAGAAAAAAATTTTTTTAAATTATTATTTATTTATTTGGCTGCATTGGGTCTTAGTCGCAGTGTACTGGCTCAGTAGTTGCGGGGCGTGCACTTAGTCGCCCCTTGGCACGTGGGATCTGAGTTCCCCAATCAGGAATCGAACCTGCATCCCCTGCTTTGGAAAGAAGATTCCCAACCACTGGCCCACCAAGGAAGTCCGAAGAAAAGAATTATTTTAATATTCTGCTCATCAGTAACTAGCACAGGGTTTTCAGATTCTACACAAAGGGTGAGTTCTTGACTCCTGTAAGCCTAGAGCACGGAGCACAGAGGATGGCAGGTTTCCATTCACCAAAGTGAGGCCGCCACGTGGCCAGGCCCAAGTGTGGTCTACGGTTCATTTGTCTGACAGTCCGGAATTCTGGAAAGTTCTGGTCAGTTAAAAAAATTTGATTTGGAAAGGCTGAATTATTTCACATTGTTCCTATAGAAATTTTGTTGACATTTTTCAGACCTCAAACTTTTCCAACTTGAGCAATTCAAATTCGCGTAAAATGAAACCATGATGAATAACCCACACGGCAAATAACTGGAAGAATCCGCCTGCAATGCAGGAGACCCTGTTTCAGTTCCTGGGTCGGGAAGATCTGCTGGAGAAGGGACAGGCTACCACTCCAGTATTCTTGGGCTTCCCTTGTGGCTCAGCTGGTAAAGAATCTGCCTGCAATGTGGGAGACCTGGGTTTGATCCCTGGGTTGGGAAGATCCCCTGGAGTAGGGAAAGGCTACCCACTCCAGTATTCTGGCCTGGAGAACTCCATGGACCATTCAGCCCAGGGGATTGCAAAGAGTCGGACGTGACTGAGAGATTTTCACAGAAAACATACTATAATTGATTAAAAAAAACCAGTTTCACTTGTCATATCAAAGACTTAATGACCATGTCAAAATTTGATAGGCAGGCACCTTCTCTAAGCAAACAGTATATTTATTGATATGTAAGATGATTAACTTCTGTTATATGAATTCCATTGCACCAGACACACGAAAATTTACAGGGTGTCCATAAAGCTGGAAACACAGGTGAATATGCATGTGTGCATAGTCACTTCAGTTGTGTCCAGCTCTTTGCGACCCTATGGACTGTAGCCCACCAGGCTCCTCTGTCCATGGGATTTTCCAGGCAAGAATATTGGAGTGGATTCTCATACCCTCCTCCAGGGGATCTTCCTGACCCAGGGATCGAACCTGCGTCTCCTGCATTGCAGGCGAGAATTCTTTACCGTGGAGCCACCAGGGAAGCCCAAAGGTGAGTATACGTAATACAATTAAGGACAGTTTCAAAGTGTAAAATACTTGCACACATACACACGCACATACACGCACAATGCTTCCAGACTTTATGTAGAATCAAGTCCCACATACCTGGAATCCTGTTCAGTGTCACCCAGAAATGCTCATCAGGAGAGTACGTGTCCCTCGACCACTCAAGTAAGTCAAGAGCCCTCTGGTCTCGGAGAACAAAATTAACAAATTCTCTTGTAAGCGCTACGTAGGTGGAACCGAAGTAAATGGTGAGATTATGGGGAGGAGGCGTTTTTCTTATCCAAGTCCACAGCGTAAAGGAAAACAAACTGTATCTCTGCTCCAAGTGCCTATATTTAGTCCTTCTGATAATGTGAGGAGGAGGCAGCACCCCGGGGGTGATGTTTTTCCCTTTAAATCCTTTGAGATGCTGGATGATCTCCCGGTTGGTTTTCAGGGGGAAATCTTGCCCGCAAGTGTTGATGGTGTATTTCCATGGGACCTCCGAGTCTATGAGGTCTTGCAGGCAGTTCAGGTCAGCCTGGAGCCTGGAAATTCCTGCGTAGACCACAGACTCCATCTTGGAAGCCAGGAAGGCATTTGGGAAGCAGCTCAGTAATTGCTCCACTGCATCTTTAAATTCAGCTCTCGCTTTCTCATCCACATGAACACAGTAGACATTCTGAGGCATGTAGACAGCCCTGAAGAGCCTCTGGAATGTATCCAAGTCTTTGTGGATGACCATGACATATGCCAGAGGGAACTCAGCTTCTTCTTTGGACAGAGGTTTCGTTATGTAGTGATTCTGGGTCAGGTATTGTTGGCAAGTTATGTCTTTCAGTGGCGTCATTGGTATATTTCCACCCAAGATTTTCTTTCCTGCTTCAACCATGTCACAGGCCTCTGCAAGCACCGAAGAGTTTGCAATTTTCCCCACTAGCAGATGTTTCGGCAGGTTGAAATTGTTGATATACAGGAACGAAAGAGTTATAGAAATGGCCATAAATCCCACAACAAACTTGAACATCTTCAGCGTCATGCTTCCCACCACCTCTCCTGTGCTCGTCACTCTGTATCGTTACAAAGTCAGCCGCAGCTTCATCCTCTGACTGTTGGAGAATCAACTCCTTCTTCTTATTTTGAGCAAGAAGATAAATACTGCCTCTCACTTAAGGGTCAAGGGGTCAACCCCAAGCTTGACGTTCTTCTTTTACAACGAAGGGACTGAGTGGATCCAAGAACATGAGGCACTGGGGCCAGTGGAGCAAGAACTGCGTGGTGGTGTTGCCTTGGTCCAGCTCAACCTCAAGTTAAGACTCTGTCACGGCTGCCAACTCAGGGTGTTCTGGGAGGGCAGGGAGGAGGAAGTTGAATGTGGGTCCTTCTTACAGCCCTTTTACCCCCGCCAGAGGGACACCTCATCACCGTGACTGATGTCATCTTTAAGCTCAGGGGACAGCTTATGTCTTCGGTTTGGGGACCGTCTCACTTTTCATGAGTCACTTTTCATGAGCCGGGGTCATCACCGGCACTTACTGATACTAATCTTGACGGCACCCAGAATTTCTCAACAGGAGTGTATCCCTCTACATAAAGATAAAAATCAAGAATTCATTGAAATGCAGGATTGGATGGAATCGTGCAGATCATTCAGACCAGCTCACTCAAGTTGCAAATGCAGCGCCTTGAAAATGAACCGTCATTGATGTTTTATCACACTTTTTTTTTTTGGCTGTACTGAGTGGCATGCGGAATCTTCGTTCCCTGGCCAAGGATCGAACCCCGGGCCCCCTACGGTGGAAGCATATAGTCTTAACCACTGGACTGCTAGGGAAGTCCCTCTATCACACGCTTGGCTCCACTTTCTCACTGATGGTCTGGGAGGTGAGCATGGGCATTATACCCACAGGAGACTGAAGCACACTTGCCTGACTCTAGCAAGGTTTCGACTCTAGCAGAGTGGAGAACATTCTACCTGGAACGTTCTCTTCCCACACGTTCCTTGATGAGACCCTCCTGTCCACCAGGGCCTTGGGTGGCACCTTCCCTGCCCCCCACGTTCAGGTTAGGAGCCCTTCCCGCTCCACTAGGGCCCGGCGCCCCACTCTCGTCTGTTTGCCCCGCCACCAGCCCATGGAAGGTGACTTCTGTCTACTGGTCACAGTGTTTTTGGCACCTAGTTGATAGTAGACATGCATCATAAAATTAAGTCTGGTCGCTCTTCTTCCCTCTACACCAGGGGTGGGCAAAGCTACAATGGGCATCCTGGCGGGGTGGGGGGCAATCCACCTGTCATTTTTTTTTTTTTTTGGCCGCATAGCATGTGGAATCTTAGGTCCCCGACAAGGAATCGAACCCGTGCCACCCACATTGAAAGGGCAGAAGGGCAGAGTCTTCATTTTTGAAAGCACAGAGTCTTAACCACTGGACTGCCAGAGAAGTCCCTGCCATATGTTTTTGTACAGTTTGTGTGCATTTTAAAAAATATCCTTTACCGCTATATCTTGATTTACTGATTTTAGACACTGTATACTGACTTTCTTCCATGGTAGATGAGAACTCAGTTCTTCCACGCCGTGCACGCATGCTAAGCCGCTTTAGTCGTGTTCAACTCTTTGGGATCCTGGGGACTGTAGCCCACCAGGCTCCTCTGTCCAAGGGATTCTCCAGGCAAGAATCCTGGAGTGGGCTGCCATGCCCTCCACTGTGTGCAGTTTTGAATGGCTGAAAGAAAATTGGAAGAAAGAAAAAACATTTCATGGCACGTGAGATTCAAATTTCAGTGTCCATGAATACAAGGCCATCGGACCATAGCCATTTGTTTACAGACTGTAAACACAGAGAATCCACTAAATGGATTGTTCTGTTGGTCTTTTCTGCACACAGTCACTTGGAGAGTCTCACCTGAGACTCAAGTGCACTGGAAATTCAGAGAACAACGCTTTGCCTGACTCCAGCGTGACTCTAACTTTGGCAAAATGTGGTGCTGCCACTCAGAGGCCGTGTGGCACATTGCTCGGCCTGGTGGACTATCTCTTGCTTGACAGGAGGGAGAATTCTTGCCATTACAGCGTTTTATTCCCCACTAGACTGGGGGCAACTCAGAAGGAAGAACCTGTCTTTGAAGACATTAGAAGTGCTCAACGTGGTGTTTGAGCATTGCTGAAAAAACCTGCCAGATCTCAAAATCCCAACCCCACCACAGTCTCCACAAGGACATTTACGAATGTCTCAGGAGGAAGCGAATTGTTTTGCTGATATATAGCAAATTGTTTTGCTATGCTGTTTTATAACTTCCATACATCTCATTAAGTCACTGGGGGACTTCCCTGGCAGTCTAGTTGTTGCTTCCACTGCAGGGGGCTCAGGTTCAAGCCCTACTCAGGGAACTAAGATCCTACATGTTGGGTCTGGGGCCAAAAAAAAAGTCATTGAAAACGAAGACATCTAACAGAGGTTTTGAAAAAATGGGACAAGAGACAAATTAGATCAGGTGGAAGAAAAAAGCAAGCAAGGTCTGGAACCCAGGGTACTATTGGTAATTCTTTGGAATGTTCTGGCAGCAACTGCTAAGGAGCCTGGAGAGCATATGAAGGCAGTGAGATGCATCGCTTCTATTATTCATTGCAGAATTAGATATGTCTTAAGAATAAAAAATTTCCCAATGTCCTAGGCACACACATCAAAAATCAAGTCTTTTTATTTTAGTGCTTCTCTTGTAATTTAGAGTTTTCCCTGGTGGTTCAGATGGTAAAGAATCCACCTGCAATCCAGGAGACCCAAGTTCAATCCCTGGGTCGGGAAGATTTTCTGGAGAAGGAATGTGAGTCCCAGTCTAGTCGGTGAGGGTCTTAGGAATCACGTGGCGGTCAGGGTTAGAAACCCACCCAAAGAAGTTCCGTTGTATGAGATGACTTGTCTGAGGCCCCCCCACTGATGGCAGCCTGGGTTGGAATTCAAGTCCTATCCAACTGGCCCCAGAGCTGGACTTCTTTGCAGGCATGGAGCCCCCGTCCTGTCTCCATATCCAGCTCATCTGTTTCAGAACAGAATCAAGAAGGCAGAGCACTGGGCTTCCCTGGTGGTCCAGTGGATAAGAGTCTGCCTGCCGATGCAGGGGACACCAGTTCGATCCCTGGTCCAGGAAAGTTCCACAGGCCATGGAGCGACTAAGCCCGGGCACTCTGCTATAGCTACTGAGCCTGTGCTTCAGAGCCCATGTTCCACAGCAAGAGAAGCCCCTGCAATGAGAAGCTGAGCACCACACACCTAGGGAGTAGCTTCCACTCTACATCCAGAGAAACCCCAAGCACAGCCGAAAGTAACTTAATAAATACATAAAATTATCATTTTAAAAAAGGAAGGCAGAGCATCATCTTGTTAGACTTCAGCTGGGAACGTTCAAGTCTGGTGACTCAGGCTTTTTTTTTTTTTTTTGTAGCTCTGCACATGTGGGCCAAGGACCACAAATACTGATTTGGGGATTACAAATTTTAGAAAGTAGACAAATGTGCAAATTTAGAACCGGTGAATAATGAGGGGTACACTCAGAGGTGTAGGGGGTGCAGCCTGACTTTCAGACCATCTCAGCATGGCTACTGGGGCATCTGGTCCTGCAGCCACATCGGCAGCATGAGCCCCGAGTCACTAAGGTGCCAGCTGGCTTAAGTTTAACACTCTGTTAGGGGAGCTTAAACATTGACAGCTTTAACCTCCCGCTAAGTGGAAAACTGACCCCAGGTCCTCTGTGTCCATAAAGAGAATAAGCGTCAGTGTTCTTTCATGAATTGCGGCATCCACTGATCCTCTGATGTGATAACATTCTAGAGCATTTGGGACAAGGTGCACGCGTGCACACACGATTCTGTTACAGGGTTGCTTTCCTGGTAAGAAGAGCAGAGTTCTGGTTCTTGCACTTACTGTGTAAACTTGAGCAAGACTGGGAATCAGAGGAGCCTAGCTGAGAGAGAGAGAGAGACAAATAGACACACACACAGGCACGCATGCACTTTATAGGTTTGTGTGTGTGTGGGCTCAGTCGTATCCGACTCTTTGCTACCCCATGGACGTAGGCCACCAGGCTCCTCTGTCCATAGGATTTCCCAGGCAAGAAACTGGAGCAGGTTGCCGTTTGCTCCTCCAGGGGATCTTCCTGACCCAGGGATCAAACCCGTGTCTCCTGCGTCTTCTGCATCGCAGGCGGACTCTACCACTGAGTCACCTACGAGTTACTTCTTGGCAAACTCCTTCCTTCATCTTCCCTTCCTGGGTTAACCTGCTCCCTAGGCATTAGTGGTTCAGTCTCAGAATTTTCCAGAACCCCACATGTCTTCAGTAAAATCCCAGCCACCGAGACTAGCTATGCAGTAAAACAAACAAACAAAAACCCCATCATTCATCAACATGGAGATGAGCTGGTCTGGGGTAGCCATGGAGCCACCGTCATGGTCTCAGTCTTAATGTAGAATGCGATCCAGATGAGCAATTATAATTAGCTAACTAAACAGATTTCCTATCGGTCTGGATCGATCATTAAGGCAGATGTTCTCATGAATCCAGGAGCATTCAGACCCTGGTCCCCTACCTTTGTGTGGATATAGATGGGACCTCTGACCGCTGGTTTCCGAGAGCCCCGAGAGTGCAGGGAGGGGTACTCCCCTGAAGCATGCATGTGCCTCCCTCTGCCCCCAGCATCCATTCTCCACAACCTACGACGGTCTCCTTATATCTCAAAAGCAGTTACAGGGCAGAATGCTTGGACAAGTTCAATCCTGCCCCAGTTCTAACCTTGCTTTGAGAAAAATGTGGTCATTTACATTTCTCCCCCTTAAAATTCCTGAGAAACTGTCTTCCACCCTCGAGTCTGGGCACCCCCATGAATCCTGGCTCACCCTCTCTCCTCGGATCAAAATGAGTAACTTGGGAAAGAGTTGTCCCTAAGGGCACTTAAAGGCTCATTAGACCTATTCTCAGCTGTTTTTGATTCTGGAAGAATTTATTTTCCATATGTGTCAGGAGCCCTGCTGACATCTGTGATGACACAGGGGGCTGAGCCTGACTCTGAACTTGGGGCTTCTGCTACGCTTTCCCCCTCCACCCCGGGCAACTCCACTGAGCCTCCCATGGGCTGGAAAGCTTGGGAGTGGCCAAGCTGACCGCCGCGTGGAAAAACTGGGTCATCAGAGGACAGTGGCCATTCCGGCAAAGAGGGCAAGAAGGTGGGGTCAAGAGTTAGTTTCCCTCACAGGCCAGTGGGTGCCTGGCAGGAAAGGGGCGAACGCATCACAGCTGCCCAAATCCCCGTGACAACGGGAGGAGACCGTTCTGATTCGAACTCCATCAGTACAAACCTCCAACAGTTTATTTCATTTGGGTCCTGCTTTGAGAGCCTTCTTGAAAGGAAAATAATGGTCAAGTCTCTCCCTGGAGGGTGAATCGGTGGGAGAATCAGGAAGCCTTTCCACTTTGCTTTGGTGACAATGGGGAGGTGGTACATGAACAGCGTGTACATGTCACAGGGCTGATTTGTGCTACTTATTTGAATTCGTGTCCAGAAGAGCCATTCTCACCGCTAGCTAAAGTCAGTGCCCAGCTGCTGTGGTCCTTGAAAGCACGTGGCCCGAGATGGTTGTCCTGGCTTCTCATTACCCCTCTGGCTGGACTTGTTCAGAGCTGGGCAGCAAGGAACAGACAGATCCGGGTTTAAATCACATCCCCGGCCCTCATCAGCTGTGTTCTTTGGGATATATTGTTAAAATCTTTCAGTTCAGTTCAGTTTAGTCACTCAGTCGTGTCCGACTCTTTGCGACCTCATGAATCGCGGCACGCCAGGCCTCCCTGTCTATCACCAACTCCCGGAGTTTACTGAAACTCATGTCCATTGAGTCAATGATGCTATCCAGCCATCTCATCCTCTGTCATCCCCTTTTCCTCCTGCCCCCAATCCTTCCTAGCATGAGGGTCTTTTCCAATGAGTCAACACTTTGCAAGAGGTGGCCAAAATATTGGAGTTTCAGCTTCAACATCGGTCCTTCCAATGAACACCCAGGTCTGATCTCCTTTAGGATGGGCTGGTTGGATCTCCTTGCAGTCCAAGGGACTCTCAAGAGTCTTCTCCAACACCACAGTTCAAAAGCATCAGTTCTTTGGTGCTCAGCTTTCTTCACAGTCCAACTCTCACATCCATACAGGATGGATCTTAAAATCTTTAGTTTTCATTTACTCTGTGTATCAGTCAGGGTTCTCCCAAGAAACAGAGCCTATACGGTCTCTCTTCTCTGTCTCTCTCGATAGATCAATATCAAGAGAGACTGACTTATTTTATGGAATTTTTTGCTACCGTGATTTTGGAGGCTGGCAACTCTGCAATCTGTAGGTTAGACTGTCGGGTGAAGATCCTGGTGAGAGTTGATATGAAATTCAGGTAAAAGTTGAATAGGAGTCTTAAGTTTGAATTCCTACCAACAGGTAGGAAGCTCAGCAGGGTTTCTATGCTGCTTTCTTGAGGCAGGAGTGCTTCTAGAAACTTCAGTCTTCACTTTTAGAGTCTCCAACTCATCAGATGCGGGCCACCCACAACGTGAAGGGTAATCTCTGTTAGGTAAAGTTTGATTCAATTACACCTGCGGTCAATCCCATCAACAAATCCTTTCACAGCAACATCTAAACTAGGTTTGATCGAGAAATTGGGCACCAGAGCCTAGCCATGCTGATCCCAGAAATTAACCATCACGCTCTGTAAAGTGTGAGTAATGATCTTTACTTCTTCAGTGGATCCTTGTAAGACCTGAATAATTACACGGAAAGCTGCCACTGCGTCCTGCACACACGGGAGGTTGGAAAAGAGATGAACACAGTTATTGTCCTCATCTTTAATTTGAACAATTTTAAGTAAGAAGTTAGCCTAAGGTAGTAAAACTGTATGACCTTTCAGACAATTCTGGTGAAAATTCCAACTCTACCTAAAGGCAATGTGGCCTTGGGCAAGACATTCTTTCCCCTAGGAACGTCGGTCTTTTCTCCTGGAAAATAGAGGTTAAATGGCCATCTTGCAAGACTGCTGGAAGTTGGAAGAATGCAAGTGAATGGCCTGGGACACAGTGCCTGCCACACAGCTGTCAACATGCTTGTGATTACTGACATTATTGTCATGGCATTATTGGGTAACTATCACTCCTGGGCCAAAGTCCTTGTCAGAAGCATTTCAGGACAGTCACACGGTGAGTGGGGTTTACAAGCAGCCGTATCTGAAAAACTTATAGTAAAAAAGAAAACAGTACCATAATAGGTAGGGCTTTTCCCAGGTGGTGTTACTGGTTAAGAATCCACCTACCAATGCAGGAGATGCAAGAGATGTTGGTTCCTATCCCTGGGTTGGGATGATCCCCTGGAGTAGGAAATGGCAACCTACTCCAGAATTCCTGCCTGGAAAAGAGACAATTGTATCAATCCAGGTGTGAGATGATGGCAGCTTGGACCAAACTGGTAGTGATGGAAGTGGTAAGGAGTTGTCAATTTCTGCGTTTGTTTCACAGACAGAGATGAGAGAATTTTCTGGTGAAGAGGTTGTGGGGGTTGCGTAGAGATTGGCAGTTTTGACTGGACAAAGGAAGAGAGGATTCCTTCAAAACACTGGATTGGCCAAAAAGTTCATTAGGGTTTTTCTGCAAGCTAAATATTACCCCTTGGATGTATGCGGTCAGGGGCTAACTTCCTTCTTTGGCTAGCCAAAGATAATACAGGAGATGAAGCAAGCTTGTGGACGTTGATATGGCAGGACAAACAAAACACTCTCTGCCCACATTGTGGTTTGTCAAGGGCTGTGCCTAGCAGGCAAGGAGCAGGAGCCACTGGGAGGCACTGGTATGCAGGGCCCAGCATGCACACCGGCCATCTAATGGAGTGATCGTGCACACAAGCCTTCAGAGTTCCAGACGTGGGTTAAAACTCCAGCTTTAACGGTGACTGGCTGTGTCCTTAGACCAGTTCCTTAACCTTTCTGAGCCTTGGTCTTCTTCTCTGCAAAATGGGGATAAGGAACTACTTCATAGAAATTTCACGGGAGAAGGATTTCTCCAGAGGTCATTCATTTTCATTTGAAGATGATTCACTCATCTTCACTGCAAGCAACACTGATAACCGTGTCTTCAGAGTGTCTAATAGGAGATGGTACTTGCCTTCCTTTGGAATTTTCAGCTCATAACATGCCGTTTAATAGCAGAGTTAGACTTCTAGGGGGCAGCCCTTCCCCTCCTCCTCCATGGAAGGACCTAACTGCACAAGGCGGCCCTGACTCTTTTGCACTGAAGAATTTATCTAACATCCGAGTTCTGGTCTCTCTGTCTTAAAGTGAGGGTAAGACCTTATACTAAGATGTTTAGGATAAAATGCCATGATCTTTGTGAATTCCTTACAATTCCTTGCCTCCCGTGCTCCACCAAAAGCTGTTGTTCTTGCTGCCAGCACAGAGCAGGAAACCAGAGAAGAGAGACCAGCAGAACCCAGCTGAGGTTTTCCCAGAAAACGATGACTTCCCGCTCTGCTTGTCAGATGTTGGAGGCTGTGAAAACTTGGAGACTGTCATCTTTCCTTTCAAGCCCTTATTACATAATCCTGTTGGCTGACTCACCCTCAAGCTCCCCAGGCATGCAAAGGCCGTGGTTGAAAAACCAGTTCTAGAAAGGTGGTGGATTCAGAGGAGAAAGACCATGACTGAGTCAAGCTGACATTTCCCAAAGGCCACTATCTGGTGATTTCTAAAGCACAAGAATAATTCCCTAAGTGAAAAAAGGAGTTTCTAGTACATTGCTGAATAAAATGCAAATCGTAGCACCCTCTTTGGGATGTTCTGGCAACACTGACTAATGAAAATATGAATATATGTAAAATAGACAGCCAGTGGGAATTTGCTATATGACACAGGGAGCTGAAAGCTGGTGCTCTGTAACAACCTAGAGGGGTGGGATGGGGTGGGAGATGGGAGGTGGGAGGGGGTTTAAGAGGGAGGGGACATACATATAGCTATGGCTGATTCATGTTGATGTATGGCAGACAGCAACACAATATTGTAAAGCAATTATCCTCCAATTAAAAATAAATTTTTAAAAATATGAATATTCTTTTGCTCTGAAATCTTTTTTATTTTTTGGCTGTACAGCTCTGCATGTGGGATCATAGTTCCCTAACCAGGAGTCAAACCCTTGTCCCCTGCCTTGGGAGGGTGGAGTCTTAACCAACGGACCATCAGGAAAGTCCTCTACCTTGAACTCTTATACTTAAGGATGTATCCTAGATCGAGCTGATTTGCTCACGAAATTTCTGACACCAAAATGTGCAGGTTTTTTCTCCCGCCAACCAAGTCTCTGGTTCTCTAGACACCAACCCGGTATCCTACAAGTAAATTCAATTCTGACACTGACTACCCAGAGCTTGTATCAGACTCCGCAGGTTGAGGGCCTCCGTCCCATCAGATCGCCCAGCATCAGATGGCAGTTTGTGAGTATCAGGTCCCCCGGTTACCTGCACTTCTGTCTGACGTGGCTACAAAGTCGGCAGGTTCCCTTTCTTCACGTTGGATAATTTGCTAGGATGGCTCACAAAACTCTGGAAGACACTCAGCTTACTATCGCCTGTTTATTACAAAGGAGACAGTGGGCAGCTGGTCAAGTGCTGCCCAGGGCAAGACCTGGGAGGGTCCCAAGCCCGGGAGCCCTTGTCCCCGTGGAGCTGGGGGCTTCCCTCTCCGGGCACAGGAAGGCGTTCCCCAGTGCAGAAGCCCCCAGAATCCCATAGCTGAGAGGCTTTTCTGGAGGTTCCATCACAAAGGTATGATCGATTAAATCATCATCTGCTGATGGTTGAACTCAATCTCCAGCCCTCTAATCGCTTGACTGGTTCAGGTGGCTGTCAGGCCTCATTCTGAAGCTATCTATGGATCCCCCAAGAACCAGAGATGCTCCTACCACTCTATCACTAAGGAAATCCCAAGAGTTTTAGAAGCTCTATCAGGAAGTGGGAACAAAGACCAACATGTATATATTCTATTATATCATAGACCGTTCTACGGATTTGACTATAAGTTTTTAAGTTTAGTTGCTCAGTCATGTCTGACTCTTTGCGACCCCATGGACTGTAGCCTACCAGGCTCCTCTGTCCATGGGATTTTCCAGGCAAGAGTACTGGAGTGGGTTGCCATTGCCTTCTCCAGAGGATCTTTCTGACCCAGCGATTGAACCTGGGTGTCCCACATGGTAGGCAGACACTTTACCATCTGAGCCACCAGGGAAGTCCATCGACTACAGATGACTTACATCAAACGATCAAACCTATCAAAGTATTGACATTTGGTATAGCATTCATGGGCTTCTCAGGTGGTACTAGTGGTAAAGAATCCGCCTGCCAATTCAGGAGATGAAAGAGATGAAGGTTTGGTCCCTGGGTTGGGAAGATGCCCTGGAGGAGGGCATGGCAATCCAGTATTCTTGCCTGGAGAATCCCATAGACAGCCCATGAGGTTGTAAAAGAGCTGGACAGCACTTAGTGACTAAACAACAAGAACACGTTATTTGGGGGTTAATTCTAGTTAACCGGGGGAAAGTCAGGCGTGCCACCTCATCTCACAGGCTTGTGTGGAGACTGGTTTCTATTCTGTGATGTCATATGTATGGCAGGCCAGAGGAGGAGGGCCCACCTCCCTCCTACGAGGAGGACATTAGTGGGACTTAGAAGAGTTTCTATCCTTCCTAACTGTACCCCTGGCTGTGTCTGACTTTGACCTACTTTGGGGGTGCGAGCAGTCACAGTGCATCAGAGTGAGTTCCAGGTGCCCCCAGATGACTGCTGCGAGTTTGGAGAGCCATGAGATCCCCTGAGGTCAGCCCCGTGAGCTGCCCAAAGCAGACAGGAAGCTGTGCCGTGGCTGCTTCAGCCTCCGACTGTATTTCAAGTAGTCAAGAGGCCCTGAGGAGTGAGGGTGAGGAACCTTTCCCAAAGTTGGCCCTAGCCTCATCCATCATCTGTCATCCCGCCTTATTTGCTGAGTTTGCTTGACTCACTTTGCTAAAACCTCCTTATTTTTCCAGACTAACTCTTAGCCTTTCCCTTCCTCCTGGAAGAGAATTCACTCTAATCTGCCTGTTCTGGTTAATCAGTCTTTTTCCTTTGAATGGCACGCCTCATTAAAGGTCAACCCAGGCCAGCACCTAAGTCCCCTATGGTCTTATGAGTCTTGCTGACTAAATATTATCTACCAGGGCTGTTGTTGCACTGTGTGTTGTGGCGTGGGTTAGTTGGAATGCATATATTGAACCCCAAAATGTCAGGTCCCCCATAAGAGGGGTAGATGAGGGTGATCACGAGTAGCTGCTCCTTAGTCTGACTATACCACGAAGCCTCGCACATCCTTTCTGGTCTCAGAGTGGGGCCTTCTGCCTGGGGCACTCTAATCCACCACATGCTGCTTATGCTATAATCTCGTTAGATGCCCATTGTTTTCCCGTATTTTCCTTAATAATCCATGAAAAAGGGGTGATGTGCGTTTGTGCATAACCGTGGCATGATGGACATGCTGCCATTGTATTCTGTCCACTATAACCAAGTATTTGATCATCAGGGCTTATGGTTCCCCCAAGATCAGTCTGCTAGGAGCCTTACACCACATGGTGTGAAGTCACAGAAAGAAAAAGTGTTCCCAAAACTCCCTCCCAAATTCCCGATAGTAAATAGAAGTCAAAAAAACTGAAACACTGAAAAATAGAGTAAAAAAAACTAGAGGCAAAACTTGACTGCCCACTAATGACTAAATGGATTATAGCAGTGCCCACTTGGTCATTAACTAGAATCCATTTTGTCATTAACCATCAGTTTGCATGACTCCCAGAGGGAGCCTGCCCAAGCTTGCAGGCTGCTGTTAGATTTCTTCAAGTTCCAAAAGCTGGGCTGGTCTTGGCAAGCACAGCTTTACCCTTCCAGGTACCAGGTACAATTGTGCTGAAAGATAATGTGGATCCCTTGTTCTGAGCCTCTTTGGAGGTCTTAATATAAAGTCGGATTCCCCTCATCGCATAACCTATTTATTCATTCCTTTGCTCTCAGCTATTATTCCTGCTCCTCTTCATTTGTGTCATTTAATTTTTACCCAGACATTTTCACCTTTGGAAGGGACATTCATTTTGGCCTGCGTACTGGGCCAGATTGCTGACAGGAGTATTAGTCCAGCCAAAGCTTCCTCCCTGGCTGCCTCCCTTTCGTACAGAGTAGGTGCAAACCAGGGGGCTGTCCCTACCACTAGGCAAGAGAACAGCACTCTCTGCCACCCGGACTTTTCTAGATGAGGCAAAGCTCAATCCACTCCACTGGATCTTTAGGAATTCTGCTACCAAGTTTGAAAGAGGTGGTTCCAGTTTCTTGCTCAAGAATTCTGCCTTCTCCTCAGCTATCCGTCTTACCCCTGATAGCATGCACGTGTCCATTTGCTCCATCCTCTCCCTCCCACACTGTGCTCACCAGTCCATCCTCTCCATTCCTTCCCTGCAAACAGGTAACCTGGAGGGATGGGATGGAAGGAGGGGAGGGAGGCTAAGGAGGGGGAGAATGAATATATAACCATGACTGATTCACATTGTTCTATGGCAGAAACTAGAACTTCCCTGGAGCTCATACAGTAAAGAATCTGCTTGCAACACAGGAGACCTGGGTTTGATCCCTGCATTGGGAAGATCCTCTAGAGAAGGCAATGGTAACCCACTCTAGTATTCTTGCCCGGAGAATCCCATGGACAGAGGAGCCTGGTGGGCTACAGTCCATGGGCTGGCAAAGAGTCAGACACGACTGAGTGATGAAGTACACACGTGGCAGAAACCAACACAACATAGTAAAAACTTTTAAACAAACATTTAAATTTTAGAAATGGAAAAAAAAAGAAAAAAGAAAGAATCATGCCTGCTTCCGGCAGCTGCATCCCTAGTCCTGGGACCACTGCGTCAGGTTAGGAAAAAGGAAAGTGATAGAGCTGCACCAGCATCCTCCTCCCCGCTCTCTCCTCCTCCCCCCTCCCCCAACCCCACCCCCAAGCAGAGGAATCTATCTGTCCTTGACCCTCCCTGAGGCCCCCTCACGCTGAGTGGAAGCACTCAGGAAGGCATCTAAACCAGCCCTTTATGCCTTTCTCTTCCCCCTGTTTTATTCTTAAAAAAAAAAAATATTGCTTTTTTATTCTTCCCCCTGTTTTAGACAACAAATGTTTCAACTGTCAGTTCTGCTCCTCTATGAAGCCATTGCTCTAATGAGGATATGCAATGCGATTTTCCCATTTGATAATGGACACCGTTGGATATTGTGGGCTGGAAAGGACATCCCTTTGTCTGAAGAAATGTAATTCGGCAGCCAGAATCTTTAGCATCTTCTGTTCCAGTCCTTTAACAGTATGAGTCCCTTGGACTGCAAGGAGATCCAGCCAGTCCATCCTAAAGGAAATCAGTCCTGAATATTCATTGGAAGGACTGATGCTGAAGCTGAAACTCCAATACTTTGGCCGCCCGATGCAAAGAGCTGACTCACTGGGAAAGACCCTGATGCTGGGAAAGACTGAAGGCAGGAGAAGGTGGCAACAAAGGATGAGATGGTTGGACCGACTCAATGGACATGAGTTTGAGTAAGCTCTGGGAGTTGGTGATGGACAGGAAAGCCTGGCGTGCTGCAGTCCATGCAGTCGCAGAGTCAGACATGACTGAGTGACTGAACTGAACTGAGTATTTGTGTCTACAACTGAGTAAGCATCTGTTATCACCCGTTTATACCCCTGGAGGTCCTGGCACTGGTCCAGTGTAATCCACTTCTGGCCACAGGCAAGGCCTTCCCCCAGGGGATTTCCCCTGTTGCCCACAGCTGTCTGCAGTCTCCTCTCTCTTGTTGACAGAAGAGTTATGGTTACTGTGTTATGCCTCAGCGGGGGTCTGACTTTAGTCCATCTCTGCATTGCTGCAGCATACCCCGCGTCCATCCACTCACTTCCTGGACCTAGGCTTCCAAAAGGTCCACTTGGTGGTTCCAATCACCTTCTGAACCTAGAAGAAAGATATTCTTTTTCTTTTTTTGACCACACAGTATGGTGTGCGGGATCTTGGTTCCCTGACCAGGGATTGAACTTGCACCCACCCCCAGGAGTAGAAGCTCTGGATCTTAACCACTGGACTGCCCAGGAAGTTCCAAGAAGGGAGATTTTCTGATGGGCATTGACATATCCTACTGAATATGTCTCTTAGAATGACATCACCAAAATGTCAGCGTAGGAGACCCCAGTGTCTGCCCCACCTCCTCCTCTGCCAAAGTCTACAGTTAAACAGCTATCCATGAACAGAGACAGAGAGCGCTGGAGCCCACTTAAGTCTACTTAAGAAGCTTCAACAGAGTAGAACAACAAACCCAAGACTAACTGCACACGAAGAAAAGGAGAACTTAATTTTTCCTGCGTCATCCCACCCCTGGGCTGGCACTGCTCAGGCCAAGAGTAGAACGAGTTCCTCTTGCAGGAAAGGAAGAGCAAGGTGAGTAACCGGTTTCCCCAGCCTTTCAGGTACCTAATGAAGGGCCTGCTTCAATTTCAACCCTTTCAGATCACAAGCCTGAGACTGAGACGTACGTTAGAGATGGCTATGGATGCAGGAGATGCAGGAGACGTGGGCTCGATCCTTGAGTCAGGAGGATTCCCTGGAGGGGGAAATGGCAACCTGCTCCAGCATTCTCGCCTGGAGAAATCCTAAGGACAGAGGAGCCTGGTGGGCTATAGTCCATGGGGTTGTGAAGAGTCAGACAGGACTTAGTGACTCATCAAGGACAACAGCGCAACAGTGGAGAAGGCTGTGAACACGGAGAAGCAGGGCTGCCCATGGCAGCCACGCCGAGGGGCAACTGCGGTTCACAGCGACCCGCTCTGCAGACAGACGTGAGTGGGGGCTGCCTGTGGGTCCCCGCAGATGGCACCAGCTCCTCCCCTGGCCCAGGTGTTCGTGTTTGTGGATACCAGCTGCCTGGGTCCCTGCCTGCTCCTTCCCCTCTTCCCTCACCCCTACTGGGGCCCTGAGGCCACCCAGGCACCTAGCCCAGGCCTCTGCCACCCTGTGGGTGAAGGATGCCAGCCTCGATCCCCGCCATCATGGGTGCCCTCCGGGCTGGTGCCTCTAGCAGCGCACTGCAGGGGAGACTCGAAGCTACAGGAGACAGGCCTGAGACCCAGGGCCCCTGGAGCTGTTTGCAGGCCCAGATCAGGCCCTGTCCTCTCTCTCTGTCCTGTGTTTACAGAGCTCACATAAAATTAGCCTCTCCAGGGACTTCCCCAGCAGTTCAGTGATCAGGACTTCACACTAACACTGCAAGGGGCCTGGGTCGGATCCCTAGTTGGAGAGCTAAGATCCCACAAGCCTCACGGTTCAGCCAAAAATAAATAAACAAATAAATAAGCAACAACAACAAACTAGCCCCTCCAGCTAAGTAGCCACATGTCCCCCAGACACCTGGGCCTCCAGTCTCTGCGCCGCTAGACCCAGGGTCACAGCCCACTCCAATGTGTCCTCACCTGCAGGTGACTGCCTCCCCTCACTGAAGTCAGCCCATGAGACCTAAGGGGGTGACTGATTCTTCACAGGGGCAGACTCTGGCGCGGGGCTACCGGGGTCATGAAGAACCAGGGCAAAAAGATTCCCCGAAGGAAGATGGTAAACCTCCAGTCCCTGGCCCCAGAGAAATGGAGAGCCAGGAATTGCCCACAGAGTTCAAAATAATCGTCCAAAGATGCTCAGAGCACTGTAAGAGAACGCAAACAGTGCAGCGGTATCGGGGAAATGATCCAAGAGCAAAATGAGAAATTCAACACAGAGAAAACAGACAAGAACCAAACAGGACATCCCCCCAGGAGCAGCCAGGAAGGCTGAAATGGAAGCAGACTCACAGGCAGTCCGGGACTGAGGGCAGACGCAATGGCGTGGAAGGAACCTGGGGTCAAACCTACCTGCTGATCCCAGAGCGCCTCTGGGAGACGTGGGAGGCGGTCGGAGGGCACCCTGGGGCCGCAGAGCCTGCCACGGCAGGCTCTGTGGAGCTCGTTCTAGGACGAGGATGTCAGAGCTGGCAAGCCCATGCTGGAATTCTCCTTCTCGCCTCTTGGGGCAAGGACTGGTCCTGCCAGCTGTCCCGTCAACGCTGGAACTGAGATGACTCGAGCCATCCAGCTAGCCGGACAGAGACGCAGCTCCTCCCACCAATGGGCCTGCTGTCTGTCCTGAGATCCCAGCAACCCGGGCCGTGACCCCATCCACCAGAGGACTCAGGTCCTCGCCCAGACACCCGAGAGCCAGCATAGCCCGGGGACCGACCTCCCTCCCTGGGGAGCAAGCATCGGCCCCAGGGAGACCTGGGCCTGGCCCCAGCCACCGGAGGCTGACACCCAAACCTGTGGACCCCCAGGGTCCAACGGCCAGAGATCCTGGGATCCGGCTTCACCCACCAGGGTGTGGTAATAAGCCCCAGCGTCCCCTGGACTCTGACCCCATCCACAAACAGGCAGACATGAGCCACAGGGCTATCACAGCCTGACATAGGGGACAAAGTCTTGAGCCCCTCCTCCAGCAGCCCCAGGGTCTGGCCCTGCTGAACGGTGGGCTGACACCAGCTTGGGGACACCCTGGACTCCCCAGCCAGCCGTGTCATGAACCATCCACACTCACCAGGAGGCTGACACTAGACCCAGCAAGCCTGGCCCCTGACTGCCCACCCCAGAAATTGGCTTCGCCTACCAGGGGCGCCGCACTAGCCCTGGCACTCCCCTGGGACACTGCAACCCGTTGCCTCCTGACCAGACTCTACCAACCAGGGGCCGGCAGCCTCTACACAAGGCAAGGCCTGGCAACCACCCCGACGGGGCACCAGCATGCCCAACAGATGGCCCGCAGAGGTCAGCCTGCCACAACAGAAGGACCCATGCAGCCCACATAGGGGGCGCCCCTGGAGCAGAGAGCTCTGATGACCAGAGGGGACTGTGGCGCTGGGACGCACAGGATGTCTCCTACAAAAGGCCACTTCTCCAAGGTCAGGAAATGAAACCAACCTTCCAAATACTAAGAAATAAAAACAGCAAGTTAAGAAAAATAGAGTGACAGAAGAATATGCTTCCTACAAAGGAAAAAGATAAAATCAAGAACTGATTGGAGGGACTTCCTTGGTGGCCCAGTGGCTAAGATTCCAAGCTCCCAGTACAGGGTCTTGGGTTTGATCCCTGGTGAGGGAACTGGATCATACATCCTGCAACTAAGAGTTCGCATGCCACAATTAAGACCCTGCATAGCCAAGTAAATAAATAAACAAAGTTATTTTTTAAAAAGTAAGTGACATGAAGGTAGGCAATCTACCTGAAAAAAACTTCAAGGTAATGGCAACTGACCCCAGTGTTCTTGCCTGGAGAATTCCATGGACAGAGAAGCCTGGCGGGCCATACAGTCTACGCGGTCTCAAAGAGTCAGACCCGACTGAGTGACTATTACTCACTCACTCACTCACTCAATGATGGTAAAGATATTCAGAGAACTTGAGAGAAGAATGGATGCACAGAATGAGGAGTTAGAAGTTTTTAAAGAAGAGAAAACAAGAAACAGAGATAAAGACTACAGTAAGTGAAATGAAAGATACACTAAAAGACACTAAAAGATACTAAAAGATATTAACAATAAATCAGATGATGCAGAAGAATGAAACAGTGAGCAGACACTTAAGCCAGAAGGGAGTAGCTTGATACATTTAATGAGATTTAAGGGAAAAGTGTACAACCAAGAATACCCTACCTGGTAAGGCTTTCATTCAGATTTCATGGAGGGGTTAAAAGTTTTGCAGACAAGCAAAGGCTCATAGGAAAAGAGATTAGGTTTGTGATTACAGGGAGGGGGGACAGTGTGGGGAGGGGGCTAGGGAAGGGAGAATTGAATGAAGGAGTAAAAAAATACAAACTTGCAGTTATAATTAAATGTAATTTAATTTACATTTTGTAAATTAAATTTTTTGGGAAATTTGTGTAAATTAAATGTAATTTAATTTACTAGGGATGTAATGTACAACATGATAAATATAATTAATACCGTGTGCTAAGTCGCATCAGTTGTGTCTGACCCCGAGGACTGTAGCCCACCAGGCTCCTCTGTCCATGGGATTCTCCAGGCAAGAATACTGGAGTGGGTTGCCATTTCCTCCTCCAGGGGGATCTTCCTGACCCAGGGATCAAATCCAGGTCTCCTGCATTGCAGGCAGGTTCTCTACCATCTGAGTCACCAGTCACCAGGGAAGGCCCGAAGAATTCAACAAGGAATACCTTCAACAGACATGACCAATCCGAAGTTAGCTTGAAGACAGATCAACTGAAATTCTTCAGAGAAGCAACAAGGAAAGAATGAAAAAGAGCGAAGCCATTTAATCTAGTTACTTATCACTACAAATGTCTCTTTAGAGGGCATGCCAGTGGCCAAGGTGTGAGACAAGGGGCTGTAGATCACTAATCATCAAGAAATGTAAATCGCGACCAGACAGAGGTGTTGTCTCACACCTGTTAGCAAGGTTAGCATCAGAAAGAGGACAAACGATGGCGAGGATGGGGTGGATGTTGAGGGCCTTATGTGAGCTGAAATAAGCCAGACACAGAGAGACAAACGCGGTACGACCTCACTTCTATGTGGAAACGAAAGAGGCCATTCTCAGAAACAGAGCGTAGGCTGATGGTTATCAGTGGCTGAGGTGGGGTTGGAGGAAACGGAGCGATGTCAGGCAAAGGGTACCGGCTTGTAGTTTCGAGATGAGTAAGTTCTGGAGGGGAGTCTAACGTGTAGCACGATGATCCTCATTACAAATACTTCATTGTGCTACGTGGCGAGAGGGAAGGGAGGGGAGCCTGGGGGGAGCAGACACGTGTATGTGCACCGTGTGTTTGCACACACGTATGTATGTACACATGCATGCGTGTGAGCTGAAATAAGCCAGACGCAGAAAGACAAACGCTGTGTGACCTCACTTCCGTGTGAGGCCATGTATATGTGCACGTGGCTGAGTCGCTCTGTTGTACACCTGGAACTATCACAACATTGTTAATTGGCTATATCGCGATACAAAACAGGGCTTCCCTGCTGGCTCAGATGCTAAAGCGTCAGCCGTCAGTGCGGGAGACCCCGGTTTGATCCCTGGGTCGGGACGATCCCCTGGAGAAGGCAATGGCACCCCACTCCAGTACTCTTGCCTGGAAAATTCCATGGATGGAGGAGCCTGGTGGGCTACAGTCCACGGGGTCTCAAAGAGTCAGACACGACTGAGTGAATTCACTTTCTGTCTTTCTTTCAATACAAAATAAAAAGTTAAAAAATAAAAAAGGTATAAACTGAGGTGTAAACATTACCCACAAAGGACTATGGTTTAAAAAAAAGTTTAACCAGAAAATAACCAAGTCTTTGGATCTAAACTGCTCTTTACAGGAGTGGGTAAAGGCAGAGCAGGAGCAGGAAAGTGGTCCAACTGAAACACTTAAATGACACAGGATGGAAACAACCAGAAAAATCCAGAATATGGAATACTTTGCATGACAAAAGGCCCAGTCTCTTCAAGAAGTCGTGTTACAGGGGAAAAAAAAAAGAAACTAAAGAATCATAACAACCAGACATCAGCCTGAGTCTTGACTTGGGTCCTAATCTGAAAAAAATATATATGTGTGTATGAAAAAAGTAGGGGAAATTTAAAGTGGGAGGGAGTGGATCATGTAGGATGATTTCAGGTGCAGTCATGGTTTTAAAATTATGTAGGAAAATGGCCTTATTTTTAGAAATGCATATTAAAACATTCTGGGATGAAATTAAAAAAAAATATTCTATAGGGTACTTGAAAGTTGCTAAAAGAGGAAGTCTTAAATGTTCTCATCACAAAAAAGAAATGGTACTTGTGTGATGTGACGGAGGTTTTGGCTGACACTATGATAATAACAGGGATTCCTTGGTGGTTCAGTGGTAAAGAGTCCTCCTGCAATGTAGGAGATGTAAGAGACACAGGTTAGATCCCTGGGTTGGGAAGATCCCTGGGGTAGGAAATGGCAATCCACTTCAGTATTCTTCCTGCAGAATCCCATGGACAGAGGAGCCTAGAGGGCTTTAGTCCATGGGATCACAAAGAGTCAGACCCAACTGAATACACATGATAATACTCACTTTGCCACGTGTCTCAAATTGACACACCATACATCTTGAAAACTTGCACAGTGGTATATGTCAGTTACATCTCAGTAAAGCTGGGGAAGAACATACCCCTTCAATTCCTATTAGTATGTTCTGCATAGGGGCACACCTCATATGAGCCTGCCTTTAACAGTCCAGCTTTCCGTTGTCCAACCACCAGATGACCACAATATGACCAGGCCATTAGCTGCGGCACATGAGTGGGAGGAAACCCACACAGAGGAACTTTTACCATTGTTCAATTCTTTCATCGCTGCTAGGGAAATGGCACGCAATCCAGTCCTCTGAGCTGATTTATTCTTATTTTCTTTAATCAGTGCTTCCAGACAGGATACTGCTTACTCATCTCTCAACTGTCATCTGCAAACCAGGCAGCTCTTTCTCAGTCAGTTGAGAGTTCACACAGCCACTGTTCACGGGGCAATGGGTTGCAGCTGCTCTTCAACATGGTTTCAAAGTCAGTCCTGGGAAAAAGAAGATACCTGCTGAAGGGGGAGTGAGAACTTCTCTGTATTCCCTTGGCAGCATGCTCCTGGGTGAACCATTTCCTTTTTTTCTGCTGCATCTGCATGTGCGGCAATATGTGTATGAAAAAAGTAGGGGAAATTTAAAGTGGGAGGGAGTGGATCATGTTAGGATGATCCACTTAGTTTCCAACCAGGGATGGAACCTATGCCCCCTGCGGTGGAAGTGCACAGCCTTAACCCCTGGACCACCAGGGAAATCCTGAACCATTTCCATTTTATTATGAAACTCCTCTGAGCACTGCCTTCTTATCAGAGTGTTTCTCTGACATCACCAAGACATTATGGACACTTCAGGTTCCAGAAGTTTTGATGACCTACAGTCCCTGAGGCAGTCCAAATCAATGCCCCATGATTCACTAGTAATGGTTTTTCCAATAATGTGTCTGGGGAGGCAGAATTTGGAAATTTTTCTGGTGCAAAATCCAAGTGGTTGCCACTGGTAGGTGCTCACGGGCTTTTGCCATTCGCTCTGGTCTGCATGGGGCTTCCCAGGCGGCTCAGCAGTAAAGAATCTGCCTGCAATGCAGGAGGCACAGGTTCAATCCCTGGGTTGGGAAGATCCCCTGGAAAAGGAAATGACAACCCACTTCAGTATTCTTGCCTGGAAAATTCCACTGACAGAGGAACCTGGCAGGCTACAATCCATAGGGTCATGAAGAGTTAGGGATGACTGAAGCAACTTAGCATGCACGCACTGGTCTACATGAGTTCAGGAGGCAGACACTTCCCAAATCATATTTGATCACAAGGGCCCAAAGGCAGTGAGATAGCCATCACTTTCTGTAATTCAGACACAGCCTGCTTTTCTTCAGATCCTCATGCAGGTATGACTTTCCTTTGGGTCGTCTTACAGATAGATGCTGGTATATTTCCAGATGTAGAATACACATTCTCCAAAATCCTGATAAGCTAACCAAAGGCTGGAGTTTTGGTTGGGTCCTCAGGGGTGAATGATGACAGCAGTTTATCTTCAGTCTCTTACGGAATGTCTTAATGGTTCTGGACTATGTCTTCTAAGAATTTCGCCGTTTAGGCAAGCCCTTGGATCTTTGCAGGGTTTATTGACGAGTTTCAGTTGGCTACATGATCCATCACTATTCAAGTCAGTCCTGGCTTGCCCTTCAGTTTCCAATGTTTTCATAACGTCATCAATACATTATAGTCTTACACTAAGGCCCTGCAATCGGGCCAAGCCCCGTGGGACCAAACTGTGACAATACACTGGGGAGTTCAGAGAATCCCGAGGTAGGACAATGAGCATAAATTGAGCTCCTACTCACATGCCTGCAGTTGCCTCTTTCTGAGTTTGAAACAGAGAAGAAAACATGCTAGAGATTAATCAGAGTCCCAGCCTTCTTTGGCCTGTTCTATTTTTTTTTTTTTTTTTCATATGGTGAAGCTGAGGCTGTGGGAGACACAAGTCTGACATCTGCAGGGTGGGGAGGCAGTCTGGAAGCACAGGCAGCATTTTTATGTTGCTGTCCTCAGAAGACCTCAGATTTTGCTCTTATGGCCTTCAGCTGATTGGACAAGGCCCACCCATAGTGTTGAGAGTAATCCCCTTTGTTGCTGTTCAGTCGCTCAGTCGTGTCTGACTCTTTGTGACCCCATGGGCTGTAGCACACCAGGCTTCCCTGTCCATCACCATCTCCTGGAGCTTGCTCAAACTCATCTCCATTGAGTCAGTGGTGCCATCCAACCATCTCATTCTCTGTCGGCCCCTTCTCCTCCTGCCTTCGATCTTTCCCAGCATCAGGGTCTTTTCCAATGAGTCAGCTCTTCACATCAAGTGACCAAAGTATTGGAGCTTCAGCTTCAGCATCAGTCCTTCCAATGAATATTCAGGGTTGATTTCCTTTAGGATTGACTGGTTTGATCTCCTAGCAGTCCAAGGGACTCTCAGGAGTTTTCTCCAGCATCACAATTCAAAGGTGTCAATTCTTTGGTGCTCAGCCTTTTTTAGGGTCCAACTTTCACATCCGTTTCTGACTACTGGAAAAACCATAGTTTGACCATCCAGACCTTTGTCGGCAAAGTGATATCTCTGCTTTTTAATACACTGTCTAGGTTTGTCACAGCTTTTCTTCAGAGGAGCAAATGCTTTTTAATTTCATGGCTGCAGTCACCGTCTGCTGTGATTTTGGAACCCAAGAAAATAAAGTCTGCCTCTGTTTCCACTTTCTACCCATCTATTTGCCATGAAGTGATGGGACCGGATACCATGATCTTATTAGTTTTTTTAATTTTGAGTTTTAAGCCAGCCTTTTCGTTCTCCTCTTTCACCCTCATTGGTTGGAAAATGCAAAATGAAATAATAGTCAGGTCAATATTTCACAAATAAGATTAAGGTTAGGAAGTCTGATGGTACCTGGGTTGACTGAGATGTGGGGGAATGGTACTCTTATATTGTTTTTTTTTTTAATTTCTGAAATTTTTATTGGAGTATGATTACTTTACAATGTTGTAGTTCTTTAATTTACTTTTTTGTATGTATTTATATTCTGGCTGTGCTGGGTCTTCATTGCTGCGTGCGGTCTTTCTCTAGCTGTGACCGAGAGGGGGCTCCTCTCTAGCTGTGACGGGGGCGGGGGGCTCCTCTCTAGCTGTGACGGGGGCGGGGGGCTCCTCTCTAGCTGTGGTTCACGGGCTTCTCATTGCAGTGGCTTCTCTGGCTGCAGAGCACGGGCTCTCGGGTGTGGGGGCTTCAGTAGTTGGGCTCACGGGCTTAGTTGCTCCACGGCGTGTGGAATCTTCCTGGACCAGGGATCGAACCTGTGTGCCGTGCTTTGGCAGGTAGATTCGTATCCACTGTACCACCAGGAAGTTCCTTACAACGTTGTGTTAATTTTAGGTGTATAGCCAAGTGAATCAGTTATGCATATAGATACATACTCTTTTTAAAAATTATTTTCCCATATAGGTCATTACAGAGTATTGAGCAGAGTGTCCTGTGCTTTACAGTAGGTCCTTTTTATCTATTTTATACATAGTAGTAGATACATGTCAATTCTGATCTTCTCTCAATCCATCCCATCTCCCTTCCTATACTGTTGATGGGTATATACATTATTATAACTTTTTGAGGCAGTATGACAATATCTATCAAAATACTACATGCTTATATTCTTTGTCCAATAAATCCACTTCTAAGGATTTTTAAAATATATTTATTTCTAATTGAAGGATAATTGCTTTACAGTGTTGTGTTGGATTCTGTAAGAATTTTTCCTAAAGAAGTATTTTCAAAAGCACAGATACAACTTAAAAAAAAATCTTTATTAAGCTTTAACTATGATCCAAGTATTTTCCCAAGACTATCACATTTATTAACTTTCTGAATCCTATGATGGAAATAAGATAACAGACTTTGAAATTTTACAAAATCTGGCTTTTGCTGTTTGTTAAAAAGTGTGTCCACAGGAAGAAATTAGGCAAGTACATATCACTCCCTCTCAGTTCTCAGCACCTAAATTTTTTTATATTCTCATTTTTATGAGAATTAATCCAGGGTTAGATCCTCATCCCCACCTTCCAGAAATTATTTTAGGATCCACAGAGTGGAGAGCTTATATTCTTAGGTAAACAAATGTATAAAATACATTTTATAAAGGGAGAGGGCATAAGAAAAAATGTGGCCAATTTATTGTTACCCACATTTGAAAGGAGATTTGGGTAGACATCTGAAAAGAGAGCAGGTGACAGTAATAGTCCAGTGTTCTTAGCTTTTTATTTATTTTTTATCGAAGGGTAATTTCTTTACAATGTGCCTTTGGTTTCTGCAATTGTCATTGTTCCGTCGCTCAGTCGTGTCTGACTCTTTGCGACCCCGTGGACTGCAGCACGCCAGGCTTCCCCGTCCATCACCAGCTCCGGGAGCTTGCTCCCACTCATGTCCATTGGATTCTGCCAGCCGGTAACATGAATTGGCCACAGGTATACATAGGTCCCCTCCGTTTTGAGACTCCCTCCCGCCTTCCACCCTCTCCCACCCCCTAGGTTGTTCCAGAGCCTCAGTCCGAGCTCCCCGAGTCATGCAGCAGGTCTCCCCGGCGATCTGTGTCACACACGGCAGTGTATGCGCGTCCATGCCCCCACTTCCTCCTCCCACCCCGCCCGCCCAGTCCTACGTCTGTCCTCTGCGTGTGTCCACTGCTGCCCTGCAATAGGCTCTTCAGTGCCCTCTTTCTGATTAACATGTGTTAATATACGGTATTTGCTTTTCTCTTTCTGACTGACTTCACTCTGTCTAACTGGCTCTAGGTTCATCCACCTCATTTGAACTGCGAAGTCCCTAGCTTAAAAAAATACACCCTGAAAAGTTCACAGGGAGCTTTTTAAAAAAAAAAAAATTACTTATTTATTTTTGGCTGTGCTAGGTCTTCACTGCTGCGCGCTGGCGGCTTTCTCTAGTTTCGGCGATGGGGGGCTGCTCTCCAGTTGCAGCGCGCAGGCTTCTCCTTGTCCTGCCTTCTCTGTTGTGGAACGCAGCTCTAGGCTCATGGGCTTCGGTAATTGTGGCGCACGGACTTAGTTGCTCCAAGACAGGTGGGATCTTCCTGGACCAGAAATCAAACCCGTGTCCCCTACTGGAAGGCAGAGTCTCAACCAGTGGACCACCAGGGAAGTCCTGATTGTTTCCTTATGGTTAGAACCAACTGAAACATTTTTTTCCCTGACTGCTACATAGGTAATAGTTTAAATCTCTCATTAGATCCCAATGTGAGAGACCCAAACTCAGTCTGTTTTATTTTTGGCAAGGTTAAGGTGGTGTCAGTCAGATCCATCCATTATAAAAGTGCTTTATTCTATTTTCAGTTTAGCTTTTTAGAAAACTTGAAACGTACTTGCTTTACAATGCTGTGTTAGCTTCTGCTGTGCAACGAAGCAACTCAACTGCATGTGTGCATACATTCCCTTCCTCTTGGAGTCTCTGCCCCACCCCACCCGTCTAGGTCATCATGGAGCACGGAGCTGAGCTTCCTGTGCTTTACAGCAAGGATAACATTAAATACATTTCTGACACCACAGGGGTCTGCAAAATCCTTTAAGGAAACCCAAGGGATCTAACTTTTCTCATAATAATACTATGACTTTATTTGCCATTTAGACTCTTACTTTTCACATTCTCATTCTCTCACATGTATCTAATAGACTTTTTAAAAAACTATAGGATATACCATCATAGTTTCAATGACGGATGTCATATATACTTGTGTATTTTGTATTTCAAAAACTTAGTTTTAATGTCACGTGGTAGATATCAATGGATATAACCCACACAAAAAATTTTTTTTAGTGCTTAGTAATTTTCAAGTGCATAAAGCGTTCTTGTAAATTATAAACAAGAAGTATGAGAATGTCTGCTTTAGAGTCTATCTCTGTGATATGACACACGTGTGACACGTATGTATGATATGACATACGAATGACATATGTGGTCCCCACGTAGTACCAAGGACCCTATATCTTTTTAATCCTTAATGGTACCATGATGAGTATAAAAACTTAAATTCAACTTGAGATTAAATCGTTCTGGAAGACTTCCCAATGCCCGCGGTACCACATTATATATTCCATTGCCTACTCTGCCAATGGATGACTTTACAAAATGAAGAGAAACGAAGTGGAAAGAGAAAAAGCAAAATAGCAGTGATATGCCGCCACCTGCAGGTAAAGCTGTGAATTACAATCGTTGTTGTGTTGGCCGCTCAGTCATGTCCGACTGTGACCCCATGAACTGTAAAACACCTGGAGTAACAGGCAAAGCCGGCCTTGGAGTGCAGCAGGAAGCAGGGCAAAGGCTGACAGAGTGCTGCCAAGAGAACGCACTGGTCACAGCAAACACCCTCTTCCAACAACACAAGAGAATACTCTACACATGGACATCACCAGATGGTCGACACCAAAATCAGATTGATTGTATTCTTTGCAGCCAAAGATGGAGAAGCTCTATACAGTCAGCAAAAACAAGACTGGGAGCTGACTGTGGCTTGGATCATGAACTCCTTATTGCCAAATACAGACTGAAATTGAAGAAAGTGGAGAGAACCACTAGACCATTCAGGTATGACCTAAATCAAATCCCTTATGACTATACAGTGGAAGTGAGAAATAGATTTAAGAGACTAGATCTGATTGACAGAGTGCCTGAAGAACTATGCATGGAGGTTTGTGACATTGTACAGGAGACAGGAATCAAGACCACCCCCAAGAAAAAAAATGCAAAAAAGCAAAATGTCTGTCTGAGGAGGCCTTACAAATAGCTGTGAAAAGAAGAGAAGTGAAAAGCAAAGGAGAAAAGGAAAGATATACCCATCTGAATGCAGAGTGCCAAAGAATAGCAAGGAGAGAGAAGAAAGCCTTCCTCAACGACCAATGAAAAGAAATAGAGGCAAACAATAGAATGGGAAAGACTAGAGCTCTTTTCAAGAAAATTAGAGATACCAAGGGAACATTTCATTCAAAGATGGGCTCGATAAAGGACAGAAATGGTAGGGACCTAGCAGAAGCAGAAGATATTAAGAAGAGGTGGCAAGAATACACGGAAGAAATGTACAAAAAAAGAGCTTCACGACCCAGATAATCACGATGGTGTGATCACTCACCTAGAGCCATACATCCTGGAATGTGAAGTCAAGTGGGCCTTAGGAAGCATCACTACGAACAAAGCTAGTGGAGGTGATGGAATTCCAGTTGAGCTATTTCAAATCCTGAAAGATGATGCTGTGAAAGTGCTACACTCAATATGCCAGCAAATTTGGAAAACACAGCAGTGGCCACAGGACTGGAAAAGGTCAGTTTTCATTCCAATCCCAAAGAAAGGCGATGCCAAAGAATGCTCAAACTACCACACAATTGCACTCATCTCACACGCTAGGAAAGTAATGCTCAAAATTCTCAAAGCCAGGCTTCAGCAATACATGAACCGTGAACTTCCTGATGTTCAAGCTGGTTTTAGAAAAGGCAGAGGAACCAGAGATCAAATTGCCAACATCCACTGGATCACTGAAAAAGCAAGAGAGTTCCAGAAAAAGCATCTATTTCTGCTTTATTGACTATGCCAAAGCCTTTGACTGTGTGGATCACAATAAACTGTGGAAAATTCTGAAAGAGATGGGAATACCAGACCACCTGACCTGCCTCTTGAGAAACCTGTATGCAGGTCAGGAAGCAACAGTTAGAACTGGACATGGAACAACAGACTGGTTCCAAATAGGAAGAGGAGTACATCAGGCTATATTGTCACCCTGTTTATTTAACTTATATGCAGAGTACATCATGAGAAATGCTGGACTGGAAGAAACACAAGTTGGAATCAAGATTGCCGGGAGAAATATCAATAACCTCAGATATGCAGATGACACGACCCTTATGGCAGAAAGTGAAGAAGAACTAAAAAGCCGGGGAGGGAGGAGGGAGGAGGGTTCAGGATGGGGAACATATGTATACCTGTGGCGGATTCATTTCGATATTTGGCAAAACTAACACAATATTGTAAAGTTTAAAAATAAAAGAAAAAAAAAATAACTAAAAAGCCTCTTGATGAAGGTGAAAGAGGAGAGTGAAAAAGTTGGCTTAAAGCTCAATATTCAGAAAACGAAGATCATGGCATCTCGTTCCACCACTTCATGGCAAATAGATGGGGATACAGTGGAAACAGTGGCTGACTTTATTTTTCTGGGCTCCAAAATCACTGCAGATGGTGATTGCAGCCACGAAATTAAAAGATGCTTACTCCTCGGAAGGAAAGTTATGACCAACCTAGACAGCATATTGAAAACAGAGACATTACTTTGTCAGCAAAGGTCCGTCTAGTCAAGGCTATGGTTTTTCCAGTGGTCATGTATGGATGTGAGAGTTGGACTGTGAAGAAAGCTGAGCACTGAAGAATTGATGCTTTTGAACTATGGTATTGGAGAAGGCTCTTGAGAGTCCCTTGGACTGCAAGGAAATCCAACCAGTCCATCCTAAAGGAGATCAGTCCTGGGTGTTCATTGGAAGGACTGATGTTGAAGCTGAAACTCTAATACTTTGGCCACCTCATGCCAAGAGTTGACTCATTGGAAAAGACCCTGATGCTGGGAGGGATTGAGGGCAGGAGGAGAAGGGGACGACAAAGAATGAGATGGCTGGATGGCATCACATACCTAATGGACATGAGTTTGAGTGAACTCCAAGAGTTGGTGATAGGCAGGGAGGCCTGGCATGCTGCGGTTCATGGGGTTGCAAAGAGTCGACATGACTGAGCGACTGAACTGAACTGAAGTCTTTTAAAATCACCATCAAGCTTTTGTTGTTTAGTCACTAAGTTGTGTCCAACTCTTTTGTGACTCCATAGACTCTAGCTCGCCAGGCTCCTCTGTCCATGGGATTTCTCAGGCAAGAATAATGGAGTGAGTTGCTGTGTCTTTCTCCAGGAACTTTTTTTTTTCTGCTGGTCTTATGAGATCCCCATCAAAAGCTAACAAATTGGAAATATTAGAAAGAAGTTCTAGCCTTGTGTTTCCATTCTGTTACCATTTGATGGTGCTAATTGCTATCTTGGCTAGGTGAATGGGGGCAGTTTCAGAAAATTGCACTTGGTTTTTCCCACTGAAGGCTCTTATCTCTCAGGCCAAAGACCCAATGTGAAGGTTTTGCCAGCTTCTGAAAATATCTGTCACTATTGTATTGGAGGTCTGGGGAAATGACCACTGGCTGGTCTATGGACCTGTGCGATTCTCAATAACTTGGTGGCCAGACACTCACAGCAACAGAGCGAGGGGGCCGTGATGGTGCTTCAGGTCTCCACGTATCAGTGTCAGTCCCACCAAGTCTCCAAATATTTGACATTTCCCTCCCCAGTGAACAGTTCGCTGAGTCCTTAGGTTCCTCTGCAGAAAGACCCAGAGCACTGTGGCTGTGCCCCCTTGCCCTGGCGTTGCAAGATCCTTCTTGTCACCCGGGGTGCTCAAGGTGGTACACTGGGCGGGCTATCCTGACTTTTACTGGGGTGCCTGCCATCAGCCTTCTGATTATCCATTCTCAGTTTCTTCTGATGGTATAAGTTGCGTAGTATCCTTGTTGACATGTATTTTGCCCCTAGGGCCATGGTCTTTTATTGTGCTCAGTCGCTTCAGTTGTGTCCGACTCTTTGTCACCCTGTGAACTGTAGCCCACCAGGCTCCTCTGTCCATGGGATTTTGCGGGCAAGAATAGTGGAGTGGGTTGCCATTTCCTCCTCCAGGGCATCTTCCCGACCCAGGGATCGAACCTGCATCTCCTTCGTCTCCTGCACTGGCAGGCGAGTCTTTACCACTGAGCCACCTGGGAAGGTTCAGAAGAAACTAGAAATTCAAAGACCCAGCATCTGCGCAGATATGTTATCCTGTGTGTCAGAGCCCCATGCTTTCCCAGGCAGTTTAGCCTTCTTTGGGATCAGATGATTCATCTGTGGGCTGGGTCCTCAGCTTTCTCTGGGCTCCACTGCAGATGAGAGTTTCTTGGTAAAGTTCTCTGGCTTTCAATCCAAGACTTCAACTGCCTGGTCATTGCGTCCAGCCTTTTATCTTCTTTCTTTTGGAGCAAAGTGAAAGTGAAAGCATTCGTGTCTCAGTTGGGTCTGACAGCCAGCCAGGCTCCTCTGTCCATGGGATTCTCCAGGTAAGAATGCTGGAGTGGGTTGCCATTCTCTTCTCCAGAGGATCTTCCAGACCCAGGGATCAAACCTGGGTCTCCTGCAAAAAGAGCTTAATTATAACCATTCCATGGATTGTCTTCGCAGTTACAGTTCTCTCATGCTTTAAAAAAAAAATTGTAGTAACATGTACATAACATAAAATCACATTAACCATGCTGAAGTATACCATTCAGTGGTATTCAGTACGTTTACAATGCTGTGCTGCAGATCTCTAGAACTTTTTCATCTTGTAAAGCTGAAACTCTGTACCCATTAAACAACAGTCTCCATTCCTTCCTTCCTCTAGCCCCTGCCAACCACCATTCTATTTTTGTCTCTATGAACTTGATAGGCTAAGCACCTCTTGTAAGTGAAATCATATAGTGTTTGTCTTTCTGGCTCATTTCACTTAACATAATGTCTTCAAGGTTCATCCACGTTGGAGACTGTGTCAGAATTTCTTTTCTTTTTCAGGCTGAATGATATTCCATTGTGTACACATAGTGAGTTTTGTTTATCTATTCATCTGTTGATGGACACCTGGGTTGCTTCTGCCTTGTGGCTACTGTGAATAATCCTGCAAGGAACATGGAGGTGTGACTATGCCTTTGGTACCTTGCTTTCAATTCTTTGGGGTAGATACACCCAGAAGCGGAATTGGAATCAGCTACCATACTATTTTCTATAGTGGCTACATCATTTTACCTTCCCACCAACGCACAAGGGGCCCAATTTCTGCACATTCTCACCAAAATTTGCTATTGCTGGTTTTTTTTTTAGAGTCAACATCTTTTTTTTTTTTTTCTGATGTCTGATCTTATTTGTTGCTCTTAGGACGTCTCGTTTTTGACTGGTCTCAGACTGGGCAGCAGGAGCTCTCAGAGACGACAGCCCCCGTCTCTTGGCAATCTGTTCCAGGTGTTTTCCTTTGACCTTCATTCTCTTGGCCAAAAATTTAGCGTCTTCTGAAGCCTCCTCCTTAATTTTCTTGGTATGATGCTTCTTCAGAGTAAAACACCAACATGGCAGGACACACGGAGTAACAAGATGCTGAATCCTTACCTTCTTTGTTTAGGGGCTTTTTCATAGCGTATTTGTGGACATTACCTTCTTTAAAGAGATTGAAAAGCGTGTGGATTTTGCCATCTCTTTGGGGGTTTCCCAGGTGGCGCTAGTGGCAAGGAATCCACCTGCCAATTCAGGAGATGTGGGTTCAGTTCCTGTGTTGGGATGATCCCTTGGAATAGGAAATGGCAACCCACTCCGGTATTCTTGGCTGGAGAATCCCATGGACAGAAGAGCCTGGTGGGCGGGCTACAGTCCATGGAGCCACAGAGAGTTGAACACGACTGAGCAGCTAAGCAGCAGCAGCAGCAGCTAGTTCTCTTGGGTCTCAGGTGACGAGATACAGTGTATCACTGTGTCCAGGAACATCCTTCTCGCCCCCCTTTTTTACAATGACCGGATTGAGAACACTCAGGTTGGCATCCACAATGCAATCCTGTACAAATGTGCGCTTTCTTTCTCCAGTCCCCTTCAGTGTGTAACAGGAATGCCCCTGACCAGCAGCAGGCAGACTCAGCCACGGATCATCCTCTTCACGGGGAAAATCCGCTCCATGGGGAGACCCTGTTTGTCATTCCCACCCCCGATTCGGACCTAATAATCTTCCCTTCTTCACCCACAGCGTCAGCAGCAGCCTCTGTGGCTGTATGCTTGTCCTGGAAAATACGAAGTTTTTCATCCATTGTCCACTTCAGTGAGCTTCTGGCAGCCAGTGGTTGGGAAAGAGATGTTGAGCTTCATTCTGAGGCAGCTGTCCATGTCTGAGGCCCCACAAAAAAGAGTGAAACTGGTCACCTTAATGGATGTGAAGTGTATCTCTTTGTGGTTTTGATTTGCAGTTTTGTAATGATTAGTGGGAGAAGGCGATGGCACCCCACTCCAGTACTGTTGCCTGGAAAACCCCATGGGTGGAGGAGCCTGGTAGGCTGCAGTCCATCGGGTCACTAGAGGTCGGACACGACTGAGCGACTTCACTTTCACTTTCCACTTTCATGCATTGGAGCAGGAAATGGCAACCCACTCCAGTGTTCTTTCCTGGAGAATCCCGTGGACGGGGGAGCCTGGTGGGCTGCTGTTTATGGGGTCACACAGAGTCGGATATGACTGAAGCAACTTAGCAGCAGCAGCAGCAACGATTAGTGATGTTGAACATTTTTGCATGTGCTCACTGGCCGTTTGTATAAATTCTTTGGAGAAAAGTCTAAGTCCTTTGCTCAGGTTTAAACTGCTTTGTTGTTGTTGAGTTGTAATGACTCCTGGTACTTTCTGACCCAATCGCAAGAGATTGAGAGCCCACATATCATATGTTTTTCTTAACTTTATCCTTCTATCTGTTTTTCTTGGCCCTAGAGTTCAATTTCTAGGAATCTAATCTAAAATTCTCCAACATCGCCACAAAGACTGATGCTGAGGGATGTTCACATGGCACTGTTTGCAACAGAAATAGAAACAACCCAAACGGCCATAAATAAGGAGCTGGCTGTGCAAATGATCATGTGTTTGTACTATGGAGAGCTATGTGGTTGTAAAAAAGACTGAGGTTATCCAAAGTATATGGACAAGGACCGATGTTAGAAACATGTAGATAAATGAAAAAAAGTGTAATATATAACATGCATTCCATTTGTGTTTATGAAATGTATTTAAGCATATAGAGATTACTGCACAATGTAGAGAATGTAGAGTGACTACATTCTCTTATCATAAGTCTTTGTTTGCAAGTAATAAACCCTCTTGAACCAGCTTGAGCAATAAAGGAATTTTTTGAAAAGGCTCCAGATAAGTCTTACAGAGGTTCAAAGCCAAAAACCAGCTGTGAAGATGGCTAAGTTATACATGTAACTAGTCATTCTCTTCTCTCTTTGAATAGACTCTCTCTTTCCTCAGCCTGTAAAAATATAGTGACTGCAGAATTCTTAATTTACACCCCCACCATTTAAGAGATAGGTGGCTCCAGAATCTCATGATGCTGACATCTAGTTTCCAGGAGGGAGCTTCCGATTGCCCTCATTTGGATCAAGTGTCCACGGCTGGTCCCGGCAACTGAACTCAACTACAGGGTTGTTATGAGCTGGGAAACCTATTAATGTATTTACTGTACACTTGATACCTCATTAATTTCCAAAACGATTGTGAGAGGGTTTATTTTTTTTAATAACAATAATTCTTCATCTCTATTATATAGATGAAGAAACTTGAGGCTCAGAGGCTATGGATTAGACTTTATGCATCAGGATTTAAAAAAAATTTTTTTTATTTTTAATATGGACCATTTAAAAAGCCTTTATTGAATTTGTGACAATATTGCTTCTGTCTTCTGTTTCGGTTTTTTGGCTGTGAGGCGGGTCGGATCTTAGCTCCCAGACCCGGGATTGAACCCTCGCCCTCACTGGGAGGTGAAGCCGTAACCACTGGACTGCCACGGAGGTCCCCCTTTAGGACTTTTGCTCCAAAACCTGTGCTCTTTCCCCTACTTGGAAACCACATCTGGTGACCGGTTATTGGACAGAGGCCATTGCATTTTCTCGTTCATTCATTCACATTTACTCATCCATTCATTCATTCAGTATCTATTGAGCTACATGCTCATCTAGGCTCCGCTGAGATAAAACTATGAACAAAAGCCAAGTCCTGTCTTCACCATGAAATAAAAAAGGTAATAAGTGATGCATGTGCTAGGTGGTGATAAGCATCATGAAGACAATTAAACAGAGAAAGACCTGCTGATAAAGGAGACCTCCTGCAGGAATAAGAAATTCTGGTGCCATCATCGAAAGCCATCAAGTGGGGCAGTTTTGCCTGGGGTAGAAGGCTCTGTCTCTCTCAACTAATAATAAAACCTCACCTTTGTAGAGCGTCCCAGTTACCACCTGCTTTCGCATTAAGTCTCTGATAACAGTGATTTACCTCCTCTGTATCTATTAGCAACACAAAAAATGAGCTTGGCAAAAAAAAACAAAAAACAAACTACTCTCAATGTTGGTTAAATGATGGCATCTGCTAAATCCGCTGAACTGTGTAAGAACAATCCTGAGGGCTGGGATTCTGGAAGCTCCCTTCATTCAGGCTCATTGGGGATCAATCCCTTCACCTTCTTTCTGTAACTGAGACCTGGCTCCCCTCCTGCCAGGAGGAACCCACTTTCCTTGAGCTCCTCAAATGGCTCTTCTCTGTCCTATACCTTTGGCACCGCTGAGCTTAGGACTGGAGGAAATCTTCCAGGTCCTTGTTTCCACTTTTATGCCGTTTTCCTTCTCTTCTCCCACATACATCCAGCTATAAACCTCATGCCATTATCAGACGATTCCACCCACGATTCCTCTTTGTTGAAGGTCACCTACTGAGCCTGGGGTCACACCCTCATTCTGTGAAGAGGCACACGGCCCCCCTGTCCACCATGGCTATCCTAATTCTTGGTGGGTTCCATGTCCACTTAAGTGATCCTTCCAATGCCCTGGCAGCTCAGCTCCTTGGCCTCTCCTCCAGCAGTCTTACTGATCACCCCACATCAGCTGCTCACTCGCATGTCCATACCCTTAGCTTTGTCGTGGCTGATAACGACAACCCCCACATAACCTCAGTGTTCATAACTCACTCCCCTTCTACCGCTGTCTTCCCAGTGTCTTGCCTCTCACATTTCCAACTCCAGCAATCCTTTAGCCCCGGTGGGACTTTAACTTATTGATCCCATCATCCTTTTACTTCCTACATTCTCCCCATATCCATTTTCTCCTTCTTATCCAACTCAATTCCAAGGTCATTATTACCATCACTTTTTGCATGACCTCACCACTCTCCTGCCTGTCTCTTGCTCAGTCCTTCCCACCTGGCTCAACCACAAGGCTGCTTAAACCCAATTTCCTGCCTCCTCCACGCTTGTACCCTGGCAGTTAGAAGAAGCTGTTGAAAAGCACCTGACTGTGCAGAATACTTTAAGTCCATGGTGGGCTCCATACACTCCCACTCTCTCCCAGTGACTATTTTGTAGCTTCTCCCACCTCAAGCCTCTTAGCAACTCCTCCTCCCATCAGCTGTCACTTTCAGCTAATGACATACTTCCCGAGTCTCTGAGAAAAGTGAAGTAAATAGAACAGAACTACTACCAGCTCCCACCATCACTTCAACACACCTGAACTTCTCTGGACCTTCTCTCCTGTTGATGTGGATGAACTGACCTTATTCCTCAGGCTAAGCATCCCATCCATCTCTTTCCTGCTGTGGGACACCATGCAAGCAATTCTCTCTGGCTGTTCTCTTATGAACCCATTGCAAACAAGTTCTCCCCCATAGCGCTACCAACAAGTTTCTTATCCAGGTCACCAATGACCTCATTGTTTATTTCTATTGCTAACTCTAGTAACTCTTGTTCGTGGCGGTGGTTTAGTTGCTAAGTCTTGTCCTACTCTAGAGAACACATGGACTCTAGCCTGCTGGGCTCCTTGGTCCATGGGCTTTTCCAGGCAAGAATACTGGGATGGGTGGCCATTTCCTTCTGCAGGGGATCTTCCCGACCTAGGGACTGAATCCATGTCCCGTGCATTGCATACGGATTTTTTAACACTTAAGCCACCAGGGAAGCCCTGAATGGTTTAATTTAAAAAAAATTTTGACTCAAAGATGTATGCGTGAATTGATTAAAAGAAAATGTATGCATGAATCATGTGTGCAATAAAAAACTTTATATGCAAATATACCTTTGCGTATAAAGTAAGCTGGTTTCAACCTCTGTCTCATCAAACTCTCCATCCACTGGAAGAAGCGCTTGACTCAGAAAACTTTGAGTATCACCCCCGAGATAACTATGGTTGTTAAAGAGTTTGTTTTGACACAGCGCTTCTCATATTTTACTGTTCAAACACATCGACTAGGGATCTTTCTGGGATCCAGATTCTGGATCAGTAGGTCTGGAGTCAGGGCTGAGAGCCTTCCTGTGGCACTGGCTTCCTGGATGGCAGTGCTGCAGGCCCCCAGAGCACGCGTCGGGTATCAAGGCTTTAGGAAAGCCACACTTGTGGTATTACCCGACAATCCAGGCAGAACCTCTCCTGCCTTCCCTTGCAATCACGTGCATTTACAATTATAGGAGACTTTATACCCGCTAGAGAATCAGAATACGTGTCGTGGAAAATTGGCTGAGTTGCACTGAAATGCATTGGTTAGGCTTCCGCAAACATGATGCCTGAATCTGTGACTGCATTGAGGTTCCAAGAAACTCACGTGTGCAGGTCTCAGGCAAACGTATTGGTTTAAATGAAAATTCACTGGATGAGAGACAAAAATAGGATTGCGGTGAAAACACATTGGATTAAGTATTTTACATAATTCCCGTAAGCAGATGCGAGGAAATAGATGTGTCAGTTTCAGTGGCAGTTCATTGAATTCATTGACATGCTGTTTGTTTTGGTGAATATGTATGAGTTTTGACGAAAATGCATTGCTTGGAAGAAACCAACGAGGCTGGTTCCCATACAGCCCAGTTAGAATGTCCTTCTTAATTTTATGCTGCCATTCCATCTTTGCTCTTTTTTTTAATGAATTCATACTGTTTTTAATGTTCCATATTGCTTATTGTGGCAGTAAATGTAACAATTTTATTTGTTCCTTGAGTTTCTGTATTTATTCTTTGAGCTTCTAATGTAGCAGATAAGTGCATTGAACATGAGGGAATATAAATGTGACTAAAGTGTATATTAGAGTAACTGCAAGATATTTTTTATCTCAAAATATTATTTTTCTGAACCTCTTTTTATATAAAAAGTGCATTCTAAAAAATGCTGAACTAAATCTACAAAAGACTCTGAAATCATAATACTGTACAGATGGAAAAATTTCTGTACTAAACAGAAATATTGGCGGTATTGCATCCAGTAGATATTGTAATTACAGTCAAACTGCACTGCAAAGCGGTGTATGGAAGTAAGAAAAGAATTATTGTATAATCTGTACCAAATCAATGTTCTGACAAGAACCTGCATCAGACAGAGTGCCCGTCAGTATATTGCTAATCTCTCTCTCTCTCTTTTTTTTCTTGGCTGTGCTGCATGACGTGTGGGATCTTAGTTCCCCAACCAGAGACTGAACCCGGTCCCTCGCTGTGAGAACACAGAGTCCTAACCACTGGACCACCAGCAAATTCCTGCTGATCCCTCTTGTGAACCAAAGATATAAAGGCAAGAAGGTGAGGAGCAAAGGCTTTTCGTATTGTGACAGTGTTCCAACTCAGCATGGCAGGTACTCAGATGGGTGAAAAGTACCACACCTGCTCAGCTAGTTGTGCAAAGTTATTCTTGATTCAGTGTGAGAATTTAAAGGGCGGAGGGGGGACAGGCAGGGGGTGTAAATTACAGAGATATAGTCTGTTCGATGTATTTATTTAACTCCCCAAATCCAGCTTGACCAGAGAAGACTGAACAGGAGACGCAGAGATGAGCTAACTGTTATTCCTGGGTATTAAACACACGAGTGCCGTTTTCCTGAGCCAGTTATAAAATTCAAGAGCAGGTCCAAACTGCAGGCTCCACGGCTTCCTGAACTCCAGACTTTCTTACCCTTGTAATTCCACACCCGGAACACAGTCAGTGTTCCGCAAGGACCCACTCTGCCTAAGAAAAAAAGACATCACTTTTTCTCTGCTCAAAATCGAACCTTGTATATTCATTTTGAGGAGAGGCATTCTGAAGTATATTGGGGTGATGGATCATGGTATCTCCCATTTACTTTCA
Source organism: Bos taurus (assembly GCF_002263795.3). Lineage (NCBI taxonomy): Eukaryota > Metazoa > Chordata > Mammalia > Artiodactyla > Bovidae > Bos > Bos taurus. The sequence goes on from NC_037350.1 coordinate 45,591,358, forward strand.
AATGGCTAAGGAAAAACTGTTCCTATGCACCGATCTTATATTGTTATCGCCCTTATATTACTTATCTATCCATCGAGAGATGAGCAGAAGTGGTAAAGTAACAGAAGAAGGGTATGTGGGTGTTTGCGTTCAGTTTTTCCAGCTTTTCGATTATCATTTGAGTTTCCTTTTTGTAAATAGTTAGGAGGAGAATACAAGGCCTTGACTGCGTGTGAGGACATAGAAGAAAGGGCTGAGTCTGTCTTGATGTATCACAGGTGCCTGACCTGAGGTGAGTGCTAATAAATACTTTTTAAATTGAAGTGTCTTTATTTGTCAAGAAGGAAGGAAGGAAAGAAAGAGGTAGACAGAGAGAAGTCGTTCTCCACAGTGTGATCTGACTCGTGGAAAGTCAAATTTGAACCCAGAAATCAGTTAAAATGAAGAGAAAGCAGATTTCTGGGGGAAAGGGAAATCTCATCCTGATTGTCTAAGTCCCTCCTCCATTTGGGTATACTTTTCAACCTAGTAAAGGGCATCACCCTGGTGACCCAAGACCTCTTACACAGAAGAATTCAATACTGTTACTGAAGCAGAAGCCCAGGCTGTTGCAAAACCAGGAAAGAACCTAACCTTAAGTGCTCAAGATGCTGAACAACGAGAGCGCTTTATCTCCATGGCAGTCTTCGTGTGACTTATATAGAAACCTACAAAAATAACAGGCCTTCAAGTTTTTCTAAAGTAATGCCTCTGGGGGAATGGAATGCTTGCTGACTTCATGCGCTGGGGGAACAACACAGTTTTCCTTCTATATATTCCCCAGGGGTAAAGATTTGAGTGGCGATAAAAACGCGGCATAGTCACGTTCCCCCGCCGAATGATGGGGGCATAAATTCTTAGACTCGCTCCCCCGGTGGGAATGGATGTTCCTTTGGGAATGGAATGCAGTTCTATTCCTCCTTAGCATGGCCACTTTTCCTCCTGTTCGCCTCTTGGCCCTGGGCCATAGAAATTTTCTCCTTTTGGGAGCATGTCTTTGTATCTCGGGGCCTGAGGCAGACTGTCTCTCCCATCTTCGCAGAGACTCTGTGGCTCTGTACTAACGGCCTGGTTGCCCCTTCTACATCCCCAGCTCCCTTTCCCACTCAGAGGCGAGAGCCGCCTGGCGCCCGCCCCCTGCCAGCCTCTCTGGTATTCTACACTCGCCCTTTCAACCCTGTGTTCCATGCCTTATCCTCAGATTTCACAGTTTATCTCTAAACTGGGGAATGAGAGGTCTTATCTCATGCTAAAAAATTTCAGGCATCAGCAAGTAGGTGAAGGGCGAGTCCATAGGCAGAGTCCACAGGCTGTGGGTCACTGGCTCATGTGATGCAGTCCCCCCCAGGGTCACGCTCTGTTGAAAACCTTCTTACCAGATGATACCACTGGGCAAACCTCTGCATGTGTGCTAAGTCACTTCAGTTGTGTCCGACTCTTTGCGACCCCGTGGTCTGTAGCCCACCAGGCTCCTCTGTCCATGGGATTCTCCAGGCAAGAATCCTGGAGTGGGTTGCCGTGCCCGCCTCCAGGGGATCTTCCCCACCCAGGGATCAAACCCTTACCTCTCCTGCATAAGCAGGCCATTCTTTACCACTAGCGCCACCTGGGAAACCCTCTGAAGCTCCCCGAATTTCCTCTGGGGGGAAAGAAAATTGAAACGTGCCAATGTGCTCAACTGATTTGAGCATTTTGTCTGGGATGGCGGATTCCAATATAGGAACATGTATCTTTCATTTGTAAATGTACGTGTGTTTCACAGGGCAGGCATGTAATAGAGGAAACGTTACCGATGCTGAAGAATAAATATGTCATTTTCTCCCACCGAGTTTTTCTTTTGTTTCCATTCTTGCAGAGTTTCTCAAATCTTATCTCTGCTGAGAAGCCTGTGCTGGAGGCTCCCAGTCAGGGGAAGGGCGGGTGAGTCAGCCTGAAGCCAGAATTCCACCTCCCCCTGCCCGGTGGTCATGGTGAAAACACAACTCACATTTCTCCAGCTCTTTTCTTCCACCAAAGGGGCCTCACCTCTTCTTTCTACTTTGTCCCCTCTAGGAACTTTCAGCTAACAAATCAGGTTCAGGTGTGGCATCTCAAATCCAAATGTTTGGTTTTTGAAATATTGGTAACATACAGCATTGTGTCATTTCAGGTGTCCAATGTATTGGTTTGAGATCTTATATATTGCAGTTTGAAATTAAAAGACGCTTGATCCTTGGAAGGAAAGTTATGATAAACCTAGATAGCGTATTAAAAAGCAGAGACATCACTTTGCTGACAAAGATCCTGATAGTCAAAGCTATGGTTTTTCCAGTAGTCATGTATGAGAGAGTTGGACCATAAAAAAAGCTGAGCACCAAAGTATTGATGTTTTTGAACTGTGGTGCTGGAGAACACTCTTGAGAGTCCCTTAGACTGCAAGGATATCAAACCAGTCAATCCTAAAGGAAATCAATCCTAAATATTCATTGGAAGGACTGATGCTAAAGCCGAAGCTCCAGTACTTCAGCCACCTGATGTGAAGAGACGACTCACTGGAAAAGACCCTGATGCTGGGAAAGATTGAAGGCAGGAGGAGAAGGGGACGACAGAGGATGAGATGGTTGGATGGCATCACTGACTCGATGGACGTGAGTTTGAGCAAGTTCCAGGAGATGGTGAAGGACAGGGAAGCCTGGCGTGATGCAGTCCATGGAGTTACAAAGAGTCAAACACGACTTGGTGACTGAACAGCAATAATCACTTTTGTGTTAAAATTTTTCCATAGAAAATACACGGACATACTATAAAGTCAAAGGACACAAAATGCGGTTTCGCTAGTGGCTCAGTGGTAAAGAATCTTCCTGCCAATGCAGGAGACACAGGCTTGATCCCTGGTCCCGGAAGGCGCCACGTGCCGCAGAGCAACTAAGCCCCTGCACCACGACTGCTGTGCTCTGGAGCCCAGGAGCCACGACTTCCGAGCCCACATGCTAAAGCCACTGAAGCCCACGTGCCCTGGAGCCCATGCCCTGCTACAAGAGAAGCCACCCCAATGAGAAGCCCATGAACCACATCTAGAGAGTAGCCCCTGCTCGCCACAACCAGAGAGAAAAGCCCTCACAGCAGAGAAGACCCAGCACAGCCAGACAAACCACACACACACACACACACACACACACACAAAATACAAATTGCAAAAATGACCCCTGTCCCTCACTTTTTCCAGGGTCATCCAGCCCCTTGCAAAGACAATACTGCTACTAGGCACTTGTGTTATTTCTAGATATTCCGAGATTTTCCAGACAAATACCTGTACATGTTACTCATGCCCCCTGCATGAGTGGCAGCCTACTATGGCAGAGGGTGCCCGCTGGCTGGCCCAACAGGCGTGGGCATACTCCTCTTGTAACAGCACTCTAGACTTACGTGGGGTGCTCATTGTTGCTCAGCTGAAAACCTTCATTTCACAGGCTTTCCTTTACCTAATTATGTTTGCTTAGTAACTAAGTTGTAGATACTGGAATGGAAGTCCAAGTGTATGTTACACGTCCCCAAATCTTCCTCTTTCCTGCAAGTTGGAGCTTGAGCAACCTTTTGGACCATAAAACAGCCCATTTTGATGACAGAACAAGAGAAAAGAAGCTGTATTCTGAGGTTCATGGAGTCCCCTGAAAAGCCATGACCTGCCTCTCTCTGGATTTTTTTTTTTTAATTGGCAAGAGAAGAGAAGCAGCTTAAGCCACTTTTATGAGCCACTGAGCCTGGTGGGCTACAGTCCACGGGGTTGCGAAGAGTTGGACACAACTGAGTGACTAACACGTGAGGTTACTGACACTTGGAGAAAAACTCAATTCTTAACAGACGTGTATTTCTTAAACACTGCTAGTGAGGTTGAATTGAGAACAAAAACATCCATTTTTACGCTTATTTAAAAGAGAAAAACAAGCATGGGGACCTGTAAGAATTGACAGAAGATAAGCACAAAGTTGGACACGACTGAGCGACTTCACTTTCACTTTTCACTTTCATGCATTGGAGAAGGAAATGGCAACCCACTCCAGTGTTCTTGCCTGGAGAATCCCAGGGACGGGGGAGCCTGGTGGGCTGCGGTCTATGGGGTCACACAGAGTCGGACAGGACTGAAGCAACTTAGCAGCAGCAGTAGCAGCACAAAAGAGCTTTGAACAAAGTTCCAGTAGATGGCAGTATTGATCAACTTTTTCTTAAAAGTTAAAGTTGCTCTTCAAGATTAACTAAAATTTGTTGAAGAAGTTGGATATATCTTACGTTTTCTAAACAGAATTTGAATGTTATACTCAGCCATTAAAGAAGAGCGAAATTCTTCCATTTGCAAAGATGTGGGGGCACCTAGAGGGTATTATGTTTAGTAAAATAAGTCACACAAGCACAACTACTCCATGTGATCGCTTATGCATGGAATCTGAAAAATAAAACAAACAAGTGCATACAACCAAACAGAAATAGACTCACATAGAGAACAGAGTAGCTCTACGAGTGGTTACCAGTGGGGAGAGGGGTGGTGGAAGGGGAAGATAGGGGTAGGGGAGTAAGAGATATAAACTGCTACACATAAAATAAATAAGCACCAAGGATATATTATATGGCACAGCAAAGAAAGCCATTACTTTGGAATAAATTTACATGGAGTATAACCTAGAAATGGAAAAGGCAATGGCACCCCACTCCAGTACTCCTGCCTGGAAAATCCCATGGACGGAGGAGCCTGGTAGGCTGCAGTCCATGGGGTCGTTAAGAGTCGGACACGACTGAGCGACTTCACTTTCACTTTTCACTTTCATGCATTGGAGAAGGAAATGGCAACCCACTCCAGTGTTCTTGCCTGGAGAATCCCAGGGATGGGGGAGCCTGGTGGGCTGCGGTCTATGGGGTCGCACAGAGTCGGACACGACTGAAGCGACTTAGCAGCAGCAGCATAATCTAGAAAAATATTGAATCACTATGTTGTACACCCAGAACAAATAAAATATTGTAAATCAACGATCCTTCAATAAAAAAGAATTGAATGTGTATATTGAATATTGTATATTATGCTGTAAATTGTAAAACTAAGAAACACCTTCAAGAGATAATTACATAAGCAGCAATCACACAGTAACTGTGGACTTAATTAACATTTCTGAGCATTAACAACTTGCTAAGGGATTTGTAATGGACTAAATTGTATCCCCTCCCCACCCCATCCATATGTTGAAGGCTTTATCCCCATTGTGACTTTATTTAGAGACACTTCCCTGGTGCCTCAGACCGGTAAAGAACCTGCTACAATGCAGGAGACCTGGGTTCAACTCCTAGGTTGGGAAGACTCTCTGAAAAAGGGAAAGGCAACCCACTCCAGTATTCTTGCCTGGGAAATCCCATGGACAGAGGAGCCTGGTGGGCTACAGTCCATGGGGTCACAAAGAGTTGGACACGACTGAAGGATGAACTCTTTCACTTTCTTTAGGGCAATAATTAAGGTGAAACAGGGTCATGGGGAGAGGGGCTAACCTACTGGAAACCGTGTTCCTATAAGTAGAGGAAGAGGGCTTCCCTGGTGGTCCAGTGGTTAAGACTCCAGGAGTGTCCAATGCAGGGGGCACGGGTTTGATCCCTGGTTGGGGAACTGAGATCTCCCACGCCTTGCGATGTGGCCAGAAAATTCTTTAAATAAATAAACCAGTGAAAGAAGAGGAAGAGACATCAAAGATCCCTCTCTATGGGCACAGGGAGGAGAGGCCATGTGAGGGCACAGAAAGGAGGCAGGAGTCTATCGGGCAGGAACACAGGTTTATAAGCCAGAAGCCAACCCTGCCGGCACCTTGATCTCAGACTTGTAGCCTCCAGAACTGTGAGAAAGTAAATCTGTGTTATTTAAGCCTCCTAGTATGTGGTATTTTGTGTGGCCACCGAGCTGACTCATACAGGCTTCCCTCACATTATCTCTTAAGTTCTCACCACCCTGAGGTAGGAATTATTACACCAGTTTTACCAAGGGGAGCACTGAAGTTCGAAGGGATATGTAGATTGCGTAACACTCTCCCAGGCTTTTCACGTGTTGAGTCTGGGGCTCCCTGACGGCGATGTCCCTGCTGGCTCCACCACGGTCAGTGACCGCCACGTGGCTGCAGCCAAGGGTCTGCCTTCCGACTTCACGGCGCTCAACGCAGCCGCAGTGTTGGACTCAGCCGTTCGCCCCCTCTTCTGGACAGTGGCTCCCAGAGTCCACGCTCTCCGGTTTTCCTCCTACCGCTTTGGTTGCTCCTTTCTCAGCTGTGTTCTGCGCGCGTCCCTACATCTCCTCGACGCTGAATGCTGCAGGACCCCGGGGCTCAGTTCTTGCGCCTCTTTGTTGTTTATCCGTAAGCACTCCCAGGTGATCTCAACAGGTTCCTGGTAATTGCTACCGCCTCAAACTGGTTCGCCTGCCTCCACGCTTGTGCCCCAAATGGTGACACAGCGGCCAATGCATCCTTGTTAACATATGAGTCAGATCATGTCATTCTTTCGCTCAAATGCCTCCAACCGCTCTCTCCTTTACCTCGGAGGAGAAGCTGAAGTCTTGCTAAGGGCTCACAAGGTCCTTCACTCCGGGTACCTCTACCTCCTGCCCCCAGCGTTTCTCAGTCTCTCTCCCGCCCGGTCTGGTTTCTCTCTCTGTTTCTGCCTCAGGGCCTTTACCCTTGCTGACTTCTCTGCCTGGGATGTTTCTTGAGCCAAGGGGCTTTGGAGTCGCCTTATCCTCAGGACATCCCTGTCTAAGTGGTACATCACTGCTTTCCCAGGCTTCCTAATTCCTCTTCTTCCTTTGTATTTCCCTTTAGCCCATACCGTTGCCTAACATACTACTTTATTTATCTTGTTTATAATCTGTTTCCTTTCTCTCGAACATAAGCTTCATAAGGGCAGAGATTTTGTTCTTTATTTCACTGTTGTAGTCCGCAAATCTAGAACAGCTCATGGTACATGGAAGATACGCAATGAGCAGAGGCTGAATAATGGAAAGAATCACACCATATTGCCTCATCCAGAGATAATTACTAAGAATGACAACAGTTATTGTGCAAAGAATTCCCAGCAGCTGTCCGTGTCTCACACAGAGGAAAACAAGGAAAGTTAGATGTAAACCACTACATGAAGGATTGGATGAATTTTTTTTAATTAAAAAAATTTTTAAATTAGACTGCAGTTGCTTTACAATGTTGTGTTCGTGTCTGCTGTATAGCAAAGTGAATCAGCTATACATATATATATCCTCTCTTTTTTATTTTAAAATTTACTTTTAATTTTATTTATTTAAAGCTTTTATTTAAGTATAGTTACTTTACAATGTGTTAGTTTCTACTGTATAGCAAAGGGAATCAGTTATATGTATACATATATCCTCTTTTTTATTTTTAAATTTACTTTTAATCTATTTATTTATTTAAAGCTTTTATTTAAGTATAGTTACTTTACAATGTGTTAGTTTCTACTGTATAGCAAAGGGAATCAGTTATATGTATACGTATATCCTCTTTTTTATTTTTAAATTTACTTTTAATTTTATTTATTTACTTTACATTTTTATTTAAGTATAGTTGCTTTACAATGTGTTAGTTTCTACTGTACAGCAAAGGGAATCAGCTATATGTATACTTACAGCCCCTCTTTTTTGGATTTCCTTCCTATGTAGAGCATTGAGTAGAAGTCCTGTGCTGTATACAGTAGGCTCTCATTACATACTTAGTAGTGTATATGTGTGAATCACAATCTCCCAAGTCATCCCACCTCTGGATTAGATACAATTTAAAAAAATTATCAGACAATGAGGATTCTTAAGCATTGCAAATAAGCTAAATAAAGAAAAACAGTCGAATCTCTGAAGATGATGGATAACAGGATAAATCGAAAATCTGTTGGTTTTTACTATCTCAGTGTGGAAAGACAGAAGGAAGGATGGGGCAGCTTCTTGTGATCTTCCTTCTCAGGTATCCATGGCTAAAGTAAATGTGCTTTTTAAAATCTGAGTTTTGTGCCTTTAAATATCCAAATGCAATATCCTTCCTGCTTAGAGGATTTTTGTAGACAACAAATAGCATTGTAAGGCTCATCCTTCTTTAAAAAAAATACAACAGCATACTTGCCTGTAAAAGTTATTATATAGAATCCACTCATAGGCTTGTATGAATCAATTCCCTTAAGGAAATGTCATAATTTTAATGATACCCCTGGATGTTATTGGCATGTGTTTATAGAGCTGTCTTCAATGAAGCCAATAATGTGATTAAGTGGCATATTATCTCCATGTCAGGCTGAAGTTACCCAGATTTTATAAGTTAGGGTAGAGAGTGAAATACAACAAGCTGAAAATGTATTGCCTAGTAATCATGAATCTCAAATAAGATTGACTGTCCTGTGGACCAAACTGTCTACTTGCTGAGATTCCATCTGAAGGTGGTGAAATACATTAGACGGTATCTTCTAGGCAGGTGCCTTGAGGTTTCTCAGCTGTACGTTTCAATTTTAGAAGCACTGTTTCCAGGCTGTGTTGTTTTGGAACCCATCTGACAGATATATGAATCTGACTCAAAGGGCTTTTAGAGCTGGAAGGGGCCTTAGAGATAATCAGCTCCACACTCTTGCTCTGCAAGTCGGGAAATGTGACCTGGAGACGTGAAGCAACTTGCCCAAGGAGGTGCAGGTAGCTTGTGGCGACATCGACAGTAGAATCCCATTCTTCCAATTCCAGTCTCGATCTCTTTCCTTTATCCCACTCAGAAAACCCACACATTCCAAAACACTGTGAACTGAGCATCGCCTTACCTGTGACAGTAGCAATGTTTAGAAGGATATATGTATTGTATTAATACTTAAATGGATCATACGGCTTTGAGAAAGAATGAGTACATCGTGGGGATGGGGACTGACATGTGAGAATCCTGGTAGAAATGGCAAAACCTTAGTAATGCAAAGTGGATTGCAAATAATCTTGGCACCTTAATTCTCCATTCAGTGTCTGAGTGGAGTGACTCAGTGACACAGTGCCTGCATCTCTGAAGGTGATCATGTCACATCTGTCACTCTGCCCTTTGTATCTTTAAAAACATTTTAAAATTAATATTTATTATTTTTGGCTGCACTAGATCTTCGCTGTGATGCACGGGCCCTAGGGCATGTGGGCTCAGTAGCTGTGGCCGTATGGACTTACTTGCCTCTCGGCATGTGGCATATTCCTGGGCCAGGGATTAAACCCATATCCCCTGCATTGGCAGGTGGATTCTTAACCACTGGATCACCAGGGAAGTCTTGCTCTAAGGACACATATCTGTGGCTCTCACCACAAACTTCCAATTATAGTTGGTAAAAATGTCTATACACTTCATTGGTTTCTTGGTACACAGAAAAATTGAATAACAGAACTATTAGTACTTAAGTAAGGATACATGAATAGTTTCTACACTTTATAGTTTCTATAAATCTGTTTCCTATTCAGTTAGATATTAGGCCATCTGGTAATGGAGAAAACGTTTGGAAATCCACCAAAGTTAAGCTGAAATCTTTCATTTCCTGCCTTTGGTGTTTGAATTTTTAAGTTTCATGTGGTAATAGATAGTGATCAGACCAAAATTAATAACTCCTTTGTATATATATCCACATAGGTAAGGGTACGCGTATATATAATTCACAAAGAAGGGCACATGTGGTATTAACAAAAGTGGTAGACTCAAGTTCCTGCAAGCAGCTAGGAGTACAGTCACTTATCGAGTTGTTATATCAGGCATAGTGTGCTAGCTTATTAATATTCCAGCATAATGTAGGAACAAACTGCTTTAGTCTGAAGAGTAAAGTGAAATAAATAATGTCCTGAGACTATATTCCCACACATTTTACCATGGAAACATACACACAACCATACAAAAGCCCACTCACAAAATGCAGAATACTAGCAAAACCCAGGGCATCTCATGGGTCCCAGGGACACGGTTTGAAGAACTCAATTTAAAATACATGTGCCTACTTTTTCCAGAACTATCGGTGTATCAGTGAGGATAATTTGGAGTCCAACGAAACAAAATGGTTTTTAACTCACATGCTCAAATAAGTTCTTTTTTTAGAATTATTTATTTATTTTTAGTTGCACTGGTCCCTCGTTGCTTTGTGCAAGCTTTCTCTAGTTGCAGCGAGTGGGGCTACTCTTTGTTGAGGTGGGCAGGCTTCTCGTTATAGTGGCTTCTCGTTATAGTGGCTTCTCTTGTTGCAGAGCCCAGGTTCTAGGTGGACAGGCTTCAGTGGTTGCAGCTCTCGGGTTTAGCTGCTCCTCAGTATGTGGAATTTTCCCGGACTAGGGATCAAATCTTTGTCCCCTGCATTGGTGGGTGGATTCTTATCCACTGTGTCACTAGGGAAGTCCTTAAAAAGTTCTCAGGTAGGACACTACAGAGACAGTTAATTTAGCAGCTTAAAAAAAAAGAAAAAGTTAAAGACCTAGAATTCTTCCTTCTTTCCATTCTGCTATATCTCGCATGTGGGATCTTTCTTCATGGTCACAAGGTGGCTGCAACAGCTCCAGACATCTCATCCCTTATATCCCCTAGGGTAACAAACAAAACCTAAAAGAAAAGATAAGGGCATAAACTTATTTTCTGTTCCCTTGTGAAGAAAACTACTCAGACTCCCCAGCCCCAATCAGATTTTCCCTTGTAAGACTGAAAATTGCATCATGTGCTCATTCCTAAACCAGTCACCAGGGCAAGAAGCAGACTGATCATCACTTGGTTAAATAAGTGATTCTCAACCCAGGCTGCACACGAGCATCACTTGGAGTTTTCAAAAACTGGACAACTCTAGTCTGATTAATGAGAATCTCTGTAGGCCTGGGCATCAGTATTTTCACAGCTCCCCAGAAGATTCTGATGAACAGAGAGGGGTGGTCACACTTGTTTGAATGGCTATTATAAAAAAGGCAAGAAATAACACATGTTGGGAAGGAGGCAAAGAAAAGGGACACTTCTGCACTGTTGGTGGGGATGTAAATGGGTGAGGTCATTACAGAAAAGTCTGAACGTCCCTCAGAAATAAAAAATGCAACTACCGTATGATCCAATATTCCACTTCTGGGCATTTATTCAAAGAAGTCTAAAACACCAACTCTGGCGGTCCAGTGTTAAGACTCTGTGATTCCACTGCAAGGGGTATGGATTCTATCCCTGGTGGGAACTAAGATCCCACATGCCATGTGGCACGACCAACAATAAATAAATAAAGTAAAAAGGGACTTATGCATATCTCCACTTAAAAAAAGATTATACACTCTCATGTGTTTATTACAGCGGTATTTATAATAGCCAAGATACGGAAACGACTGAAGTGTCCATCAGTTGATGAACGGATAATGAAAATGTGTGATATATATAAATAGATGTTGTTCATTTTCTTATCCGTGTATTGTTGTAAATAGAATATTATTCAGCCATAAAAAGGGAAATCTTGTCATTTGGAACAACATGGATGGACCTTGAGGGTGTTATGCTAAGTGCAATCATAGAAAGACAAATACTGTATGATCTCACTTATAAGTGAAATCTAGAAAAGAAAGAAACAAGAAAAGAGCTCACAGATACAGAGAATAAACTGGTGGTTGCCAGAGCAGGAGGTCCTTTTGGGTGGAAGGAGTTGGAAGGTACAAAATTTTAGTTATGAAATGAATGTCTTGGGGATACGATGTACGACATGGTGACTATAGTTAATAATACTGCATTGGATATTTGAAAGTTGCTAAGAGAGTAGGTCTTAAAAGTTCTCATCACAAGGGAAAAAATGTGTGACTATGTATGGGGATGAATGTGAACTAAATTTATCATGAAAATAATTTCACAATATATACAAATATCAAGTAATTACATTATATACCTGAAACTAATATAATATTGTATGTCCATTATACCTCAAAAATAATTTTTAAATGGTAATAATAAAACAAAAACTTCTGAATAAAAGAAAATAATGAGGGGTGAGAACCACTAAGTAATCTAACTCTCAGATGAATCAAGTTTCACCTCCTTGGTTAAGGGAAGGACCAGCCCTTCTTGAGACCTGTGGTTGAGTTGCCTGATAACTGAATAAAATCAGGGTTCTGTTATCACGGAAGTGAGGAGACAACGGCTTTGCCACTTGATCACGGAATGAGGGAAAAGATTTAAGAACTAGTCAGAGCTCTAGAAGCACCTGTCACTAATACACATTATAAACACGGAAGATGAGTTTCACTTTTGAAGTCACATCAGTTACTGCATACTCATTGGCCATAATATTAATAGAAAATGAATTCCTTCTTGTCTCTTGGGCTCAGAGCTACTCAGACACTGAGAAGCAGGTTTGTCAAGATGACAGAGGACCAAGATAATGGATTTCAATGATGAAACAGGAAATTCATTCATGAGTTTTGGGCACACCTCCAAATTGACTACTTAGCCAGGAAATGGGATAGCTAGTTTTTCCTACTTCTGCTTCACTATCCTCAATGAGAGTGACCAAATGTTAGATTAAACGGGATCTTAGAGAAAATCGGCTCCCATGTTCTCCCCATCCTGCCAAAATGCCACTCATTTTCACCTTGGGAGAGACGGAAGCACAGAGAAGTTACGCAACACTGGAGATTACGTCAGAAGTCTGTGGCAAACCTAAGACCTTTTCTCCACTTTCTTCTGCCCTGTCTTTGGCCCTCGTTCTTACAATAACTGCAATCGTTTCTCTGATTGTAGTTCTGTGTATCTAAATTGCACAGAAGGTGCTAAATAAACATTTAGCTTTAAGACTCAGTTTTCTAAAGGGACACTTGGGGGCAGCAAATGTTTAGAAAAAAATTCCACTTCTCTGTGTGTGTGTGTGTGTGTGTGTGCGTGTGTGTCCAGAAAATGTTTAGAAATGGGGTATTTGGGGGAGTTTGGTTTGTTTGTTTTTGATGGTATTGACATCACTATGATCCATAAGTTACAACGTGGTGTTGGGGACTTCAGAGAAAGTGAAGGTCAGCGAGATTCAATTTTGCTCCCAACTGTGCCACTGCTAAGAGATTATGAAAAGCACTACTTATCACTAGGATGCGTGTCTTCAGAATGTTTATGAATATTGAGCCACACCTTCCTTATAGAAGTTAATGAGATTATGTGTCACACAGACTGTAACAAGTATGGAAGACCTTACTGAAGATTTTCTTTAGCTATAATAATAACCCATTTTCATTGCTATGATCACTGATGAAGAAAACATTTTCTTTTATGGTTCCTTCTATTTTTTATTTCCCCACTCATTTAACACTTTCTTTCTTATCACTCCCAATAACTCCCAAATAGTGATTTCTGAGTTATTATGCCTGCTTTCCATTAAACGTGGAATTATCACACTGGAATTTTGTGCCATAAAATGTCAGGGATCTGTCTAGACAATGTTCAAGAGACATTAAACAGACAGGTAGCTGCAGGCAGATTCAGCCCGAAAATTCACACTTTCTGGTTTTCTTGTGAATTCAGTGGAGGCCGCACTCATTCATAGGAAAGAGTCATGAATGAAAAGTCACCCTAAGACTCAAGGAGCCATTTCTCCAGCATCATCCAGAATCAAGTCTTTGGAGGTCATTTCTAGCCACTCTAGTTGTTTCCCACCTGCAGTGAATGATGGACACAGAGCTCAGACTTAATCCTAACCCTTTTAAAGCAGACACACTGGATGCCTGGGTTTACACACATGTAGTCAAAAAGGTATTTTAATCAGGCCTTTAATCCTGAGCACAATCAGGACACAATATCCTAGACCAGCTCAGTAAGGAAGAGGTGTGATGAGAAGGGCCACCAGCCTGCAACCTAGTTCTTCTGACCGCCTTGGCCATTAAGAAACTGAACGGCGCTCAGCTCAGTTTACACACCTGTGCTGGGCTCAGAAGACATACGTTAGTGGTGAGGAGCATTCCGATGAGAGCTTGAAGGCTCAAAAATTCCGAGACTCTGATGGTTTCTGCCTCACTTTATAACTGCGGACACATACCAAATTCACTCTCTTTGAGAGGTTTGACCTTGGCTGCTTCTGAATGTCACAGATCAGGTTCCCTCTATCTAGTGCTGGCACTGGGACATATCAGAGCTGCCAAAGCCAGGAGATCCTACTGTTTGAAGAAGTTTTGCTGTGTGCGCTTCTCTCTCTAGCAGTAAAAGAATAACCAAAAACAGTGTTTAAAATTTTGTCAAAATCCTGGGGAGGTTTTGTATAAATATTTGAATGCAATAAGGATATGTAAAATGTACATATATATACATATATATTTATTTTTTTACATATTTTCCTTAACATGAATTTCATATGATGATTACCTGAATACTCCAACAATGAAAGGAGAAAATACATATTTAAACCATTTTGTAGGCACTTATCCTTTATTCTGCACACTTGAGAGGGTCATTCAAGCTGTAAGTTTACAATAAAAAAAGAAGAGGGAGAGGGAGAGAGGGAGACTCAAGATGGAGGGAATATATATAAATATATATATACACATACATATGCATACCCCTGGAGAAGGGAATGGCTACCCACTCCAGTATTCTTGCCTGGAGAATCCCATGGAGAGAGGAGCCTGGTGGGCTACAGTCCATGGAGTGGTAAAGAGTTGGACATGACTGAGCAACTTTCACTTCCTATATGCACACATCCATAAGTGTGTATATATATATATATATATATATATATATATATATACACACACACACACACACATACACTCGCACTTATGGCTGATTTGCATTGTTGTGTGGCAGAAACCTATACAACATTGTAAAACAATTACCTTCCAATTAAAAATAAAAAAACAAAAATTAAGATAGCTGGAAATTAAAAGCAGTCAGATGTTATTATCATCTGAGTCTTTGTCCAACTAAAGTGTCTTGACAACCAGTTTTTCAAATTTAGAAATAAAGTATTTAAACCGAAAGCCACACTTAATATCCTGTAACTTGGGTATTTTAACTAATGATGCTCCAATGGAAGAGACAAATCAGAAGGGAACTGTGTGCACAAATTGTCAGGTTCTGGTGTTTGTTTTCAATCACTTCCCAAGGAAGAGCTTCCCTTTCCTTCTTCTAAGCACCACTCTTCATATTCATACAGGGAAATTCTATAATTCTCACATCCTCAGTGTCGGGGCTGAGATGACCTAATGTGAAAGGCTGTTACACAATTTATGTTGTAAGATTCAGAAAGAATACATTTTGAGTTTGGAAACAGATGAGAAGTGCCACGTTAATTTTTAAAAAACCTTATGCATTTGATCTGGCCTTGTTACATTGTCAACTTAAAGTCTGAAGGCAACTTGAGATATTGAAAGAAGTACAGAAAAACACAAAGCCTTTTGTACAATGCCTCCCCAAGATTCCATGGCCATATGAAGTACTATTTTACTGAAAAAATAGAGACTTAAAAAGAAGCCAAAACCCAAACACCTAGCATACATCTTTAATTTTTGCATATGTAACTGGAAATCCGGAGGAGGCTGGCCTTGAGATATTTGATAAATAATCTTGCAGGGGTGGAAGGGAGGTTTTGGACGGAGTGGATATAGGTATGCATATACCTGATTCACATTGTTGTACAGCAGAAACTAACACAACGTTGAAAAGCAACTATCCTCCAGTTTGTTGTTGTTGTTTTTTTTTAAATAATCTTGCACAGCCTCAGAACACACACAGCAGACACCTTCATGCGTTGCCAGCCTTTCGGCATCTTGTGCAAAAGCAATGAACCTGCATTAGTAAGAAATTACAAGACATTAAGACATGGAGTCTGGAAGGTTTTAATGGCAAACGACGTTTGCTCTGTTGAAGAAAGTGGTCGCTTGGAAAAGCAGTGGAGTCTGGTGTCCGCGGAGTACCATGGAGCGCATCCTCGGGAGCTTCCTCGAGAAAGGCGGGAAAAGGCTAGGAGAGTGGTCGCCACCTTTGGAAGGAAGGCCTTACCTCGTGTTTCTAAATGAAAGTGACAGATCCTTGTGAAAAGTCTTAGAGCACGCATTCCAGCCTGTTTCGCCATCAGGCAACTTAGACAAGACAGAAAGTAAGCGGAGCCTCGTCTAAGTCGATCTAGCACCCGGGACCGCTCCGGGCAGCGGCCGATGGGGGAAATGGAAGGACTTGCGCCAAGGGAGCCGGGCCAGAGCCCTCGCCGCTGCCGCGCTCGTCAATGGCTGAAAATTTGAGGCTCCTGTCCCAGACTCCCAGGAGACTTGCATCAGCTTAGGAGACTCTCTGTCTCCACCCGCCGCTAAATCCTGAATGGGATGAGCGCCTTCTGCTCCCCGCCCCCGGCCCGCCCGGCGCCGGAGCGCCCTCCGGCCCGCGCGCAGCGGGCACCGTTCTCCTGCCCGGCGCCCCTCCTCCCCGGGAGCGTATCCGGGGCCGCGCGGAGGGGCGGCGGCGACGGGATCCCGGGCGCTCGGCTAGCCAGCGGCCCCCGCGCGTCCCCTCGCGCCGCCGCGGGGCGACTCCCACCTCTTTCCCAGATGAATTTCCAAGAAAAGGACACGCGTCTGTAGCCCCGAGGGTGAGCAGGCCCCGCGTGGACACACACCCTGCTCAAGATTTCATGGCCCGGAGGACCGCAGCGCGTGAGGCCCCGAGGGCCGGGCGCGCTCGCCGGCAGCCAGTACCGCCCCGCAGCCTCTCCCTAGCCGGCCCGGCCGGACTTTGGGTCCAACAACCTCGAACTTGCCCTCGGGGGTGCTGGGGGAGGCCCTAGGACGCTGCGAATGGGTGCGCCCTTGATGTGCAAACTCAACCCGACGAGTCTAGGCGTGGGAGGGAGCGGAGAGCGGAGGTGTCCCTCCCCAGACGCAGGCAGAAGCGGGCGACCGGAGGATTTGCGCTTTTCGGACCTGAGATTCGGAAGACACGCACGCGGCCCGAGCGAGTGAAACTGACACGCCAAGCAGGGTTGGAGGAGTTGGGAAGCGGGGAGGGAAGGGGTGGACGAGGGAAGAAGTGGTTCTTGACAAAGAGGAGGAGTCCTGGAGCTCAGAGACACAGCTGACCCCAAGAAAAACCCAGGTGTGCTTTCTAAGCCTGTATCTCGAGAAAGCAGTCGACGCCGCCGAGAGAGGCGGGGGAGCGCTAAGCTTCGTCAGCTCTTTCTGAGCGGTGATGTTGAACTTGTTCTTAAGTTGGTTAGGTCTAATGCAAGTTGCTTGAGAGATTCACACACCTCACCACACCTAGGACCGGGTCATGTCCTGTTTTCTCAAAGGTCGGGACAGGTACAGGTGGGATCTCAAGTTTTTCTCAAGGCGGAAGATGAAGAATGGCTGGGGACGGGAACGTCAGCCTCCAAACTCTATCTCAGATCGAGGCACACATTTCCCTAGGTCAGTGGGTCTCAAGTTTAAGTCTGCACTAGCATCCTTGGGAGTGTTGGTGTTGTACTCTTGGTTGGGCCCGACCCTCAGAGCTCTCTGTGGAGCTAAAGTGACCCCTGAGAATTTGCATTTCTAGTAAGTTCCTAGGTGATACTCTCTTGCCGGTCCTAGGACCACACTTTGACAGCCACTGTCTATGCCACTGGTTCCCAAATTTGGTTGCACAGTGCAGTCACCCCGGATACTTTAAAAACTACTTATGGTTGAGTCCTTCACCCAGAAGGGACTTCCCTGGTGGCTCAGCGGTAATGTATCCACCTGCCAATACAGGACAGGTAGGTTAGGAAGATCTCAGGGTTGGGAAGATCTGCTGGAGAAGGAAACGGTAACCCACTCCAGTATTCTTGCCTGGAGAATTCCATGGACAGAGGAGCCTGGTGGGCTATAGTCTATGAGGTCACAGAGAGTCGGACACAACTGAGCAACTACACCACCACCACCACCACCACCACCACCACCACCTACCCTCAAAAGTTCTGATTCACTTGATCTGAGGGCCACCTGAGCATCAGGATTTAAACCTCTTTAGGTGATTCGAACATGCAGCAAAGTTGTAACACCACTATCTTAAATCACCCATTGCCTCAGACAACTTTTGTGGGGGAAAGGGAAACAGGCACCTTCTCTCATCCTGCTTTTGCTGACTTTGCTGGCTTTGGGACCAGCTTCCCAGTCTTTGGAAAGGAAAACCCTTTGCCTTACAGATGTTTTGCCAGTGACACAAGCAAGGTGTTGAATGTCCACTTTCATCAACCAAACATTCATTATGAAGGATGAAACAATTCTCCCTAAGACCTTAAAGATGCAAATCACAATTTAACATTGGTAATTCTGCCTGTACTATATGGAAGCCCCGTTAGCCACTGGGGTTCAGGGTGGAGGGAGCCAGAGTGTAGGGTTAGTGATTGCAGGCTTTTCAGTCTGGACTTATGGAGAGTGAGAGTCCCCAATCCAGGCTGGATCCGCAGGCACTGCATCCGAACAGGCCAAACGCTGACCTGCACGTTAATATTGCCTTCAGGGGAAAATCTCACTCGCCTTTGGCTAGAAGAGTCAGGGTGAGGAGGAGTGGCATTGGATGTCCAAGATCGCTCAGGCACAGACCTAAACTCTGGCCATATTGTGCTGAGTTGATGGTTTCTAGGCTGAAGGGTCAGGGTTGGCTTGTTCTCTTCACCCTTTGGAGGGCAACAAGAGACGCAGAGGCACCAGCACCTCGGAGGAATCTGCCCCCCCACCACCACCACCACGGCCACCCTGCCCTCCCCGCACCACCACCCTGCTATGAATGGGTTTGGCTGCTTGAAGTGTTTCTCACCTCATTCTAGAGAGGGATGGAGATAATAAACCAAGAGATGGAGTCCTCACAGGGATTGTAACTTCCCAAACCTTCTGCCTTTCCTGGCCATTTGGCGGATACTTAACTTGGGCTTCCCTGGTGGCTCAGATAGTAAGGAATCTGCCTGCAATGTGAGAGACCTGGTTTTGATCCCTGAGTTGGGAAAATCCCCTGACATGGAAGTCCACTCCAGGATTCTTGCCTGGAGAATCCTATGGACAGAGGAGCCTGGGGGGCTACTGTCCATGGAGTCCCAAAGAGTTGGACATGACTGACATGAGTTATCAGTGATCAGTTAACCCTCCCTGTCCTTAACCCTCCCCTCATCCAAGAACAAGTGCATGGGTGGGGGGGGGGGATGGGGGTTAAGGGGAGCAGAACCCTCCCCACAGTTAGGAGTTCCTGAAGACTGTCCTTTGGGCCGTGTAGACCCCCTGGGGGAGAGAGACAGAAAGAGACCTTTAAGTTTCTGAGAAGGCACGCTTCCCTTCTCTGCCCGTCTATTTGTAAGGAGGAGAGGGGGACTGGGGAGGGTCTTGGAAGACACCCCAAAAGCAGACAGTGGAGGAGGGGCGATGCAGATTCCAGAGTCAAGAGGGCGATCCGGTGCCCGGCCGAGTCAGTTCCCAGCGTGGACTCCTCTGTCACATCCCCGCGCCAGCGCTCGGACTACCCTCTGTTTCCCTGGCCTGGAGGGACACGGCTTGTCCAAGCGGTTTTCCCTGGAAAAGAGTTGGGAGAGTTCCCCTTTCCTTTGAGCCGCCCCCCCCCCCCGCCTCCCCATTGCGCCCCTCACCCGCTCCAACACACACACACACTCCGCGCGCTTCTTCGCCAGGGTTTCCCTTCGGGGCAGATTACTTTATGACAGGGTGTGATAAGTGGTGATTTTGTTCCTCTTTTGATAGAAGGATTGCTTTGTAAACAGAAGCGCAAACTCGTTCCGATAGTGGTTCCGCACCAGCGCGCGGCGGCCGCCCCGGCCCAGCGGGCGGCGGAGGCTGCGGCTGCACCTGTCGCCCAGGGCCGGCAGGGACCCGGGCCGCGCGCGGCGGGGCCGTTCCGAGCGCAGCCGCGATCCTCCGGCCTCCAGGGCACCTCTAGGCTCTTGGCCTCTGGGCTTGCTGCCCTCCTCGGGCCTTCTGAACCCACTGCTCCGCGAACTCCCTGCTGGACGCGCGCGCCTGGAGGTACAGCGGTGGGCGCACGTCGGCTCTCGAGGCGGCCCTTCCGCATTTCCCCCTCAGAACCGATGGTAAGAGGGTTGGCTTCTTCTGTAGTTTCTGGTAACCTTATTCCTTTGGTCGAGTCCAGCTGGAAGTTTGAGCGGGCTTTCGTGAGTTGGAGGGAGGAATCGCTCAAGGTGAAGGCCTCAGATTCTGGAGCGGCAAGACGCCTGTCCATTCCCCTGATCCTTTCCCCCTCCCTGAGTGGTCCAGCCCTCTCCTTCGCTGGTCAGCCTGGAAGGGACCAGTTCATCCTTTGAGGGACCCAGTGAAGACCCCATACTGACTGAGGCTCTCTCAGGCCTAGACGCCAGGAAGGTGAGCTTCTGCAGGAGAAGCTGGGGGCGAGGAGCAGTGGGTGGGCTTTCATTCTCTCCCAATAATCCAGACTCCTCCTCTCAGGGGCAGGCGAAGCGGGGATCATCGCAGATGTGAATGTGTGAGTTAACCCATTGCTCAAATCTCGATTTCCAAATCCCTTAAGGAGCCTCCACGGGGACTCTGGGGGGAGGTTGGCACTTCATGATGAGTGAAAAGGCAGGAATATTCCTGGAGGTTGTAGGGTGGAGTGAATGCCCTTCCAGGAGGACATTTGCCCTAAGGGAAAGGCTAGCCCCGGTGCAACTCTGGGGGTGATGGAAACGGGAGCGGGGCATTACCGGCTGGGAACAGATTCCACCCCTCTCGCGGGACACCAGGGGCCTCCGGGAACCTGAGCGCAGCATTACCTGACTGGGAGCTCGCTGCAGTCTGACCCCAGGTCCTCCCGCCCTCAGAAAAGTTCCAGACTGGGCTTCGAGTCCCAGGATCTGTTAGCGGCGGAACCTGCTTTGTGGGATCCCGCTGATCTCTCGCCGCTAACCCGGGAAAAGGAGACAGAGCGGGGAGGGAAGGAGGAGCCTAAATTTTCTCAGATTTGCAAGAGGCCTGAGGCCCCGTACCGGAGGTTGCTTGGGCGCTTCGACGGTTGCCAAGAGCAGTTAGTGGCCGTGGGCCTGTCTTGGCACTGGGCGCAGCTGGCACCTTGGGGAGGCTGATCAGAGCCTGGGCGCTGGATGAAGCTGGGAGGTGTCCCGCTTCTCGCCCCACCCCCCGGGCTCCTCCCTCCTGGAGGCGGCAGAATCGGGCTGGTTCCAGCCACCGAGGAGGTCGAGGTGGACAAAGGACCCCCTTGGCGAAGCCGGTACGCGAGCAAGGGCGAGGGCGCACGCTCGGGCAGACCAGGGCTGTCAGTGGGGAGGCGCAGGAGGAGCCGTTGGCCGCCACGTCCGGCGGCGCTGCGCCTGAGGAAGGAGCGATGGCGTAGACACCTTCTAGAAGAGAACCGGTCTCGGGCGCCGTGAGGGTGCGGGCCGGGGCAGGGCGGCCTTGGGCGGGCTCGGCAGCCTCTGGCGCACCGCATGCGCGCCTTGCCAAGCGCTTTGCGTCCGCTTTCCTCGCGAGGTCTCAACACATTCCCCATTTTACAAGTGAGCAAACTGAGGTTCAGACAAGTCAGTCAACGTAAACCGACTAAGCTGAGTTCGGACCCCCAGGGGTCACACTCCAGAGGCAAATTCTAGCTCCTGGCCGCTCCCGGATTCCTCGAGTCCCTACTCCTGCCCTCCCCTCCCCCCACCCCGGTCCCTGCCCCAGGCCTCTGAGCGGACTCCAGGGGCTCTCACGCCGAAGGCCTGGGCTGCTGCACTTCCAAACTGTGCTGTCCCCTTCCAGGCCACCCTGCACGGCGCCTTGGCTTCGCGCCTAAGCACGCTAGCAGCTTTGCCTCCCTTCCCAACTCCCTCCAAACTACCTAGTTGTTTGGTAGTTTGGCAACTAAGTTGGCAACTCTTCGCGCCCCATCTAGGCCCTGGCACCGGCCCGGTCCTTCCTCGGGTGGGCCTGGCCCCGTCAGCCGGGTCCCAGGTCCCTCCAGCTCGCACACGCCTAAGAGGGGGAAGCCAGGTTCCCCGGGCCTGAACCTGGGCTTCCTTTAAAGGGTGCACAGCACCTCTCGCCGGAGACTCTTCGAGCTACAGGCGCGACCTCGGCGTGCGTTCGGCTTTCTGAAGAACTGGGTTTTCACCAAACTATTTTGACCGCTGGAAAAAGCCAGAGAGGTTAAAGATAGACACGAATAGGTTAAAAACGCCCTAATTTAAGTTGCTTAAAATCCGCTGAAAAGAACAAAACCAACAAACCCACCAACAAAACCCAAACTTGTTGAGCCAGGTTCTAAGTCAGGTCCAAGAAACTTTCCAATCAGCTAGAGAGAATCGACGCGGGCTCCAAGTCCCGCAGTCCAGGGACGATGAATATGCCCGGGTGACACGGGAAGGTCCCAGAGACACAGCACACCACCCTTGGGACGGCCAGGAAGGTGCAAGGCCTTTGGGACCGCGCCCCCCACCCCGGGAGAGAGAGGCTCTTAGGGGTTCTAGAAAGGGGAGGTTTTGTTGTGGGGTCAAGTCCTTCCCCTCAGCGCGGAGGTCATCTTTCGTCCACATTTGCCTGACTCGTCAGAGAAGAGGATTTGAAATCGGTTCTTTTTTCCTCTCTCAGTCCCCGCGACGGCAGCCTGGGAAAGTAACTGGCCCCCCGTCCCAGGGGTCCCAGGCCCAAGCCCAGGACTGGCGGCGGCCAGACCCGGGCTGGCACGGTCGCCTAGGGTCCGAGAGCCTCAGCCCCTTCCCCTCGCCTCCCTCCCGGCCAGGTGTGGTTCCCGAGCAGGTGAGCTCCGAGGGAGCCCCGAATCCTGCGGCTTCAAGCTCCCTTCTAATTAGAAGACAGCGGTGAAATCATTTGGGTGATTTTATCTGTCATGGGAAAGCAAACCCCAGCCCAAACCTCGGTGGCCCAGCCCAGAACCACCGACGCCCCCGTTGTCCTTCTAAAAAGTTTTAGCGGGGGGGGGAAGAGCCAGGAAGCCATTGAGGAGTGGGGGAGGGGCGGGAACCCGTCAAAGTGAGAGGCCAGGGTGCACTTAAAATAGAAGCGTCAGTATCTCAGTGCGCAAATGCGTGTGTGCATGTGTGTGTGCGCGCGCGTGTTTGACTGTCTGCAGTGGGAGGAGATTAAACCTGAAAGCCAGAAATGAAACAGAACCGTGAACGTCTTCACCTACTGAGAAACACTTTGATCTGAGATCCGACGCTGAAGCCGCCCTGGGGGTTGCGGACCCGCATCCGCCGGGTTGAACCTCGCGGGCCGGTGGGGAGGCCGGAACCGGGATCAGGCCGCACCGCGTGCCTCCAGGTGCGGGGCACCTCAGCGGCGGGCCCAGGCCCCGGGTCTTGCCCTTCCCCGCCCACCCCCCCACCCGGGGTGGAGAGTCTTCCAGCTCCCCCCCCACCCCCCCGCCACAAAGTTCCCAAGGGGAAGAGAGCCCGGGGGGCGAGCGTGCAGATGCCCCCATTGCTTGAGTGGGAAAACACACCGAGTCACTCTCGCGTCGCTCCCAGCACGCTCCAGCAGGCAGTTTGCCTCGGTTCTCCGGCCAGGGACTGACCGGGAAAGCGGGTTGGGGCTGTTGGGAAAAGCTGGAGCTGATGGCTAGATTGCTGCGGCTATAAATCCATCACTTCCCAGGTCAGCTCTGCGAGGCGCTGGGACTAAAGGGCTGGCGGAGCGAATTCCTGGGCTAGCGCGCATGCGTCGGCAGGTAGCAACCCAGCTCTTTATGACCAGGTGAGATGTTGGTGAGCAGGTAAAAAAAGGAGGATTTGCCTAAGCGATTCCAGGGAGCGGGCCCAGCCGAGCCCTACAGCCCATGCCCGGCGGGGACCCGTCGCCAGGAGCGCCGAGCCGCGATGTCCATACTTGCCAAAATGGGGGACTGGCAGGTACGGGGGTTTGCCTTGGCTGGGGCTGAGGTGGGCGGGGGTGGAGCGGGGGAGGGGGCCGGGCGGGGGGAGGCGGAGAGCAGGAGCCGTGGCCCAGGGCGGCGGAGTCGCAGGGGAGGCGCGCGGGGCAGCGCCCAGGAGTGTTCCCCGGAGAGAACGCGGGCAGGAGAAAACGGGCACAGGCGGCGGCCGCGGCGTTGGGGGCCACGCGCGCCACCGGCCGGCCAGGCGCGGGGCAAAGTCCGGCGCACGCTCCACAGGTGGCCCCGGGGGTCACTTGTGGTTTGAGCTACGGCCACCGGCCCCCCCACCCCCGCCCCGCCACCACCCCCCAAGTAGAAACTGGGCTGGATGACTCATTCGGGCGGGAGCAGGGCGTGGGGCGGGGGTGCGCTGCGCCGGGAGGAAGGTTCCCGGCTCGCTACGCCTCCGGTCTCGCCCTGGACCCCAAGGCTGCGCGTGAGCCGGGGCTCCAGTGCACCTGTCTCTCTTCCCGGCTCCACATTTGGGGGAACCAACAGGGCGGGAAGACTAGAGAGGGGGCCGGCTGGATGGGTCGCGCCGGCGAGCGTGTTCTTTCGGGGAATGCCTTAAAGAGTTTGCGCCAAGTTGAGCTGCTCACTCCGGCTAGTTCCCGAAGCTAGTTTTTTTTTTTCACCTCTTGGGCTCCGGGTGGGGGTGACTGGCGGGGGGAAGTAAGTGGCTAGGGATGCGGCAGAAGGCCTAGATTTGGTCAAAACCAACGCCTCCCGACGTTGGCCCGACTAGGCCGCAGGCACCACGAGGCCAAGTAGACTCCAGATACTTCGCTCTTTGAGCCCGGGGCCCGACCTCGGCCAAGGGAGCCTTAGGTTCAGCGTCCTCCTCCTACCTTCCAGACATTTCCCTACGAAACCAGGGAGTCTCTGGCCAGGCTAGTGAGGAGGGCAGCCTCTCTCCTGTCGCCGATTTCTTAATGGGAACCGCGGGGCCCTCTTTTCGCCCTAGCCAAGGGAAGGCCTCTTGGGGCGAGATTCTGAGTGCGGAAAAGCCTGCGGGCCCGTTGGAATGGAAGGCCCCGAACTTCCTAAAAAAAGCTCAGGCCCTGCTCCTTCCGGAGCGAGTTCTTTCGCTTGTTTCAGGTTCTGTCCACGAGAAGCCAAGTTCAGAGAAGTCCCATCACCTCGCTCTCTGGAGTCGGGAAAAGGAAGTCAACACGAAGTCTTTCCTTCTTTCCTTGTACTTATTATTTTATCAGCTAGGAGGTCTTTGAAGCCTCTCCTTCCCAGTTAAACCTAAACAAGGGCAACTTCATCTCCAGAGTTAGACTTTGTGGTTTAAGCGTGCAAATCCCACTCCGAACTCAGATGTCCGGCACCCACTCTCTCCCTCTCTTGCCCTGTGGTTCTCAGAGACCTTCTTCATTCTCTTCTCTGAAGGGTGAAGACTGGGGGGCTCTTTGAAAGCCGAGGTCTTTCGGTTTTCTCCTCAAGCCGGGTGAACTTTGCGCAGAAATCCTCGGGGTGAGAAAAGGCCAGGCGTGCAGGCCTGGCCAGGGGCTGGGCCTCCAGTGAGCCCCCGCTGAGGTTTGGAAGCAGCAAGATTCCAGCCTGAAGGAGACAGGAGTGAACCGTGGTCCTGCCTCCCGGCGGGCTCAGTTTAACAAGCAGTGGGAAGCTGGGATCTCTGGTCGGGCAGGCGGATTTTGGGTCTGTAGGGGCCTGGGGCCCACTTGGTGGTGACCACCACCACCACCACCGGCGAAAATGGCAGCATCCTGGGTGTCTCTTGGTCTCTCTCAGTTGTCTCTGTCCCTTACACAGATAACTCACTCTTTTCCCAACGCCCTTTACACGCCCCCAGGCCAGGCCTGGACACCCCCCGACCCCTGCCGCCAGGCCTGGCGCTGCCGTCCTGGGGTCCCAGGCAGGCCGGAGCATTGACATGCAATGAAGAGGCTTGTGGTGGAAATGACGCTCACACCAGTGCGGCCTCGCTGGCTCCGGGGGCGCCGGGACGCTCGCCGGGGCCTTTCTAAAGCGCGCGGCGCCGCGGAGCCCTCGGGCCCCAATCTGCACCTCAAAGGCGCCCTCGGCGGGAAAACAACAACAGTTTAGCAGCCCCGGCGGGTGCGGAGCCAGAAACCCGCGGGGCTCCGGTCAGCGAAGGGGGAAGGTGGATAAGACGGAGGCCTTTACATGCCTTCCCCAGCCCACAAGTAGAAAGAAAGCGAAACTTAAAGAGCTCCCCAAGCGCACTGGGGGCGCTGGCGGCGTGAGGGTGTACACTGCCCTGCTCCCAGCCCAGAGCGTGGCCTACGGATCGCTCTTCCGGGCTGCGGCGGCTGTTGGGAGAGTGTCGGTGCTCCAGGCGGCCCCCCTCCCGACGTCCAGCCGCTGCTGCTGGGCGGCGGCCCTGGGGGCAGCCCGCAGGGTGAGTGGCGCTAGGCTGGAAGTTGACCGTTTTTGAGGGCGGAGTACCGTGCCGAATCTCGAGCTGGGTTCAGCCGAGAGGCTGTGCTGGTGTGCAGATGGGAAAAGGGAGTGCAAGGGAGGGCCTGGCACCTCGGGAGGCGTCCCCTCTCCCCCCACCCCCGGCTCTGAACCCCCTTCTAGCTCTGGTCGCCTTCCTAACTTTAAAGTTTTGGTGGTGCTGTCGTTGGGAGGACGGTGGTGGTTGTGGCCTACTCTGCCAGGCTTGGGGAATTGGCGGCGGTCTTTTTGGAGGGAGACTTGCCCTTGGGCAGCTTGGGGAGGAGGGGAGTCCCCCTCCTCTCGCTTTCCTTCCACCTGTTAAGCAACGCTCCTGTTTGCCACAGCCTCTTACCCTCCCTCCCCCGCCCCTGCGAGGACGCTCTGAGAAAACTGGGAGGCCTGGAGTTTTGCAAGAAACAGGCCTAGACGGAATCAGAGGTCGTTACTAGAGCAACTCAGAGGCGAAACCTACTGTTGCTGGGGGTGGCTGGGGGTGGCGGGGGGTGGGGAGTGCTTTGCAGGATTGCAGAGGGAGAAAGAAGGTTTTTTACGGAGGACAAACGAGGACGCTCACCAGGGGAAATTGACCCCTCTGTATTTCTAAGGATTACATCACATCTTTTTGGGTCGTTCTTTCTTTAAATTTTTGTGTTTCACACTAGGGAAAAAAAAAAAACACGAAGCCCGAGTGGGGCACGCTGGCCCCTGCGTGGAGCCAGGGAGCCTAGACTGGCGGACCCGGACTAGGGGGTGGCTCCCCGGCCTCCGGGTTCCTCGCCAGCCGGGCACTGCGCCGCGAGGGCGCCCGCGTTAGTAACAGCACCAAATCATGAAGGAACTCTCCCTGCTTTAATTAAAAAGAGGAATCTTGGGAAAACTGGAGCAGATTAGCACAGCAAAGAGTTGGTTCCCAGCGATTTATTTTGATGCATGCATGACACGGCGCACACATGTCGGTATTTCGGCTCAACTCCAGAAGCGTGCGTGAGCCTCCGTAGGAGTTTCCATATTCCTGTCCACATCGCACCTAGGAAGCCCTTAGCCCAAATACCACGTTGAATTATCCGTCGGCCCAAGCTTCGTACAAATGCGAGGAAAAGTATTTAACCCCTGAAGCTGTCAAGCAACCTCTTCAGGGTACACTTTTTATTTTACACGCGGCAATTAAAGGATGGCAAATACCCCAGCCGAGCGACTGAAGCCGTTTGGCAAAAATCTCCAACCTGGGGATGGGGGGATGGGGGGGCGGTGAAGCGCGAAGCCAATAAAACTCCCGGGGCCCTGCGGCCGGAGGTGGCGGCTGCCCGCAGCGGAGGCAATCTCTGGCTGGGCAGAAAATCCTGGAGTGATGACGCCGGTCTTGGGTTGATGGTTAGATTTAATTGAGAAAAGGGATAATAATTTCTGCTAAAATTGGACAGGGTCCGAAAGGACGGAACCACTGGTACAGGCAGGGATGGGGGAGAGGTGCTGGGAGAGCTGGGCCCCGGGAGCGGCCACTCGGACCGTGCGCAGGGCCGGGACGAGGAGAGGAGAGAGACGACGACTCGGGCGACACGGGGCCGGAGGCGCCGGCTCAGCGGCGCGCTGCGGGGCTCAAGGGAGACTCCGTGGGCTCCCGGGCGGGCGTGCGCTCTAGGAGCGAGTTCGCGCCTCGCAGAGGCCTTTATACCTGGGTCAGAGCGGCCGGCGGCAGATTGTGGTGCTGGCGAGCAATTGGACTATTGTTGATATGCTAATGAGGCGATTAGGCTGTTGGTAAAGAGCAGGAAAAGGGAAAAGTTTCTACCATTAGAGGGAGATCTCCGAGCGCACACGGGAGCTCCTTCCCTCCTCGCCTCCTCCTCACCCTCCTCCTCCTCCTCACCCTCCTCCTCTTCGCCCTCCCCCTCCTCCTGCGCTCGCCGCCCGCAGCCGGCACTTTGCGCTTACCCAGAGAGTAGCTCCACTTGGGTGCGAGGCGGAGAGGGGCCAAACCCATTCACGCCGATCCATGAAAATGCTTTGGAAACTGACGGACAACATCAAGTACGAGGACTGCGAGGTAAGCCCGGCGCGGGCGCAGTCTCTCCCGCGGCTGTAGGCTCGGAGCTCCGCTTCCCTCCTCTCCTCGCCACCAGCTGCGAGAGGCGGGTGGGACAAACTTTGCCCAGCGCAGCGCCCGCCTCTCCGATTCGCCCGAAGAGCGCAGTGGAGAAGCTGGCGAGGAAGGTTGAGGACGTTCCCTTCTTTCATTCTCCTCCTTCGCAGCCTCCTGTCCCACTCCCCCTCTACCGCGATTTTCTCCAGACCAGTTTTGAGTGTGGCTAAGGGTAGACGAGCGTGGGTTTTTGAAGTCATTGCTGGCAACTGGGCAGGCGTCTCTGAACTCTGC
This sequence comes from Bos taurus, assembly GCF_002263795.3. Classification (NCBI taxonomy): domain Eukaryota; kingdom Metazoa; phylum Chordata; class Mammalia; order Artiodactyla; family Bovidae; genus Bos; species Bos taurus. Next base: position 45,620,017 of record NC_037350.1, read on the forward strand.
TTGTCTCTCCAACGAGCTTCTGAGGGCCCAGGTCACCAGAAAGAGAAAGGGAAAACCTCTTTCCCTCTTTAAGTCTTTGTCTCTGATCTTTAACATTTTCATTTGTTCATTCTTTCCTTCCTTTCTACCAGTCCTCCACCCAACCCGCTTTAAAAAGGCCCCCTCCCTTTTGGAGAAGGGGCCTGCAGCCTGCGGTCTCAGCGGGAGCGCACCTCCCTGTGAGCCGGTTCAGTTTGGGAGCACTCCTCCACCGAACGGCTGCGGGGCTTCCTCCAGTACCCTGCGTTATTCGAGAAGTTCTAGGCAGCTTCTCGGTCTGTGCTACTGGGTCGGCGCATCCCTGGGGTGGAGGCGGGAGCCTGCTGGCCGCCGCGCCCTCAGCTGCGTGACCGTGGGAATCCCGGCGGGGCTACCCACAGCCTCCGGTGCGCGGAGCCCGCCCGGCCGATAGAGCGCGCCGCCTTGGAGCCCGTTTCAAAACCCACAGTCCCGGGAGCTCGGCTTCGTGGGGCAGCCGGGGAAGCCCCGGGACCCACGGGCCTGGCGGCTGCTGCCCCAACCCCCTTCTAGCCCCCCGCTAGGGGGGGGGGGCTGGGGAGGGGGCCGCCGCCAGAGACTTAGCTATGTAAATAGTAGGTGGCAGTCCCGGCTTGGGGTCCCCCCTACCCCCCCTTCTCTTTTTGGCATTTGGAGCTGGGAATGTGGAGCGTAGAGGTCTGTGCGGGGCGCGGCGGGGGTCTTCACTTGAAATGAGAATGTGGGCTTGGGTGAACGACGTGTCCTCCGTTCCCTCCTCCTCTCCTCTCCGTGGACTATTTTAATTCTTTTTCCTTTACCAGCCCCTCCTGTTTCGCCCTTCCTTCCCCCAGTGAATGGGGCACGGAGTGCATGCCAAGGGGACGGTTGCTTAGCTGGGGACTCGTGGCTTGGCTGGTGCGGGGCGCAGAGACTGACTCCATGTCAGACCAGTCGCTTTGTTTTCAGGGCCGGGGGGACCCTTTGCGGACCGGTCGGGGTGACAGCGGGCTCCTAAGCCTCCTCGGGCCGTGGCCCGGGGCTCGGGCATCCCCATTCTCGAGGACCGAAAGCCCCGGCGGGCGGGGTCCAAAGTGGGGCGAGGCGCCCGGGGGACCCAGGTGGGAAGCGAACTTGCACCCCCAGAGTGGGGACCCTGTTGGGGCGCGTCGTGTGCATGTGCGTGTGAGTGAGAGTCAAGGGAAGGGCGGGGGGGGGGGGGGGAACGAGAAGCGAGAGGAGAAAGAGGAGGAGAAAACAGTGAAGGCTGTTTCAACAACTTCGCGGTGGCGAGCGCCGGAGCAGGGATTTCGGGTTTCCGAGCCGGCTCGGGACTGTCTAATTATGCCGGGCTCTGCAGGGACATGCAGGAGGCGAGGTGCCGCTTGTTCTGACACCCCGGCGGGCAGACTGGCAGCGGCATCCAGGGGAGAGCGAGCCGTGTCATCCGGGGGTGCGTCGGGCGGGAGTGGCCCAGCCAGTCGGACGGGTTTGCGCCGGGAGCGGGGAGTCCGTGCCAGCGGCGCCTGGGCTGGGCTGCCTCGCGTCTCTGCGCTCCCCGGGCCGCGGCCCGGTGCCCACCCCCCCCGCCCCTCCTTCGCGAGCCCCGGCCCCGGAGAGCCGAGGGCGGGGCGGCCGGCGGCGCAGAGCGGCCGGTCCCCGGAGGCCGCGGGAAGCAAGAGAGCGGCGGCCCAGGCGAGAGCCGGTCCCGGGCGGGGCGCCGGGCCATGGAGAAGCCGCGCGGCGGCGGGCGGCCGGACCCCGCGCCCCAGGCCCTGCAGCGGAGCGGAGGAGCCCGCGGCCGGAGAGGCCCGGCCCGCCGCAGCTCGGGGGCGGAGAGCCCTTCGAACGCCCGGCCGCGGTCCCCGGGAGCGGCCGGCCGCGCCGCGCGGCCCCCGCGGCATGCCGAGGTCTGCCCCAGCCTTTTAGGTCTGATTGTCCTCGCTCGCTTCCTCTCCCCTCCCCCTCCCCCGCGGCCTCCCCCTCCGCGCGCTCCGGCGCGGCCCCCTCCCCTCCCCTCCCTCCTCCCTCCTCCCTCCTCCCTCCTCCCCCCCTCCTCCCGGGCTCTCCCTCCCCTCTCCCCACTCCGGGCTCCTCTCTCGCGCCCACACTTTCTTTCTCACACACGCACGCAAGACACACTCTCCCCCTCTCCGCGCGCTCGCGCTCGGTCTCCCCGTCTCCCTCTTTCTCTTTCGCTTTGGCCTACCCTGCAACCTTTTAAAATGTTGCCCCTTCCCTGTGATTCGCCAGCCGCCGCGCCGCGGCCCCCCGCGCGCTCGCCCGCTCCCTCTCTCGCTCGCTTTTTGTCTCTCGCGCTGCCTCTCCCCACCTCCGATTTGCTACACTAAGGCTCCCGTCAATGGACTGCATTGAGAGCCGGCTCCGGCGCGAGTTGCCTCTCCGCTTCACGCTCGATTTCCAGGCATTCTTCCCTTATTAAGTATTCGTGTAATATTAATAGTCATGAATATCTGCTATTAGGAGGCTCCAGGAACGCTGCCCAGCGCGGTTATTAGAAGCTCAAGCGAAGCCGCGGCTCAGAAAAGAGGGGGAGACACGGATTAAGGAACACGCGCGCACACACACAGACACAGACACACACACTTTTCTTTCTTTTTTTTTTTTTTTTTGTTTTTTGCCTTTTCGGGTTTTTTTTTTTTTTTTTTCCCCCAATTTTTTAAGGAACTTTGAATCCTACCCGATCGCGGCAGGATAGAGACCGTGGGTTCGACCAACTGAAGGCGCCGCTCGAATCGGTGGTTCAAGTTCGGATGGACCAGAGCGGGGCTCCGGCGCCCGGGGGAGCGGCGGCGCGGTGACCAGAGTCCTGGGTGGCGCGGGGCGCCTTTTGTGTGGGGCGCGCTCGGGCGGCGGGGCAGCCGGGCTCTCCGCGCTTGCTTGTTGTTTTCCACCCTGACTCGTTACCCCAGACTCTTCGCAGATGTTAGTTCACAGTTTTTCAGCTATGGTGAGTCCCATCCCCACCCCCGACCCCTGCCTCCTTAGGAATCCTAGTCTGGAAACCTGGGGCTGCGGAGAGAGACCTCGGGGTCCTCGCCCGGTTTTCCTTCAGGGCGCCCGCCTTTCCTCGTTTGCATTTCCCGCCCCCCCCTCCCCGTTTCTCTCCCTCTCTTCCATCCTTCAGTCGAACGCGGTCCCCCCCTCACCCTCGCGCGACCTCTCCCGGCTCGCACACCTACCTCGCCGCTACTTCCCCAGCGTGTTTTCTCTCTGCTTTCATCTGTATTTCCTCGCCTCTTCACTTGTTCCCGAGACGTGCTCAACATCTGATGCTTAATCCGGATGTAGGAAAAACGCTGCCCGGCGTGCCCCTTCTTCCCCCCCGCCCGGGGCCCAGGGCTGAACCTCCGAGGGTTCGCGTTCCCTGGAATCAACTCCGTTCGCTTGTTTTGCAAACGAATTGCAATAGAGGAACAGAAGTCAGGCGTTTCTTCTGCCCTTTGGGGCTGGGGTGGAAGGGGCGGGGGCCTCCGCCCCGGGGCGCACCTCTCTTTTAAACCCAATATAAGGCTGAATCTTTGCATTTTAAACCTTTACTTGACGTCTCCCTCTTCCCCGTCGCTCTCATAAATCGACTCTGTCCAGAAAAAGGCTCCTAAGTGAGGAAGCGGAAAAGACAGCCCCCAATCCCGCAGTTAAAAACCTTCTTTGAGCTGGTAATTTAAACGTGGGCTTTCCTTACAGCCCCTCTACGAAATATGTTTCTATTTAAATAGTCATGAAATGGTAATAGTCTTTGAATGGGCATGATTTTTACCCCCTCCAAATAAATGGAACAGGGTAAACAATAACACCGTGGCGGGCAGGTTCAAACCCAGGGACAGAGAAAAGGCCGCTTCTAGCTGTTTAATATTTACTAGGAATTTTAATTTTGCTTAAGGGAGGTTTCCCTCTGCTGCTGAGCGGGCTGTAGTCCGGGTTCTGCCTTTTTTCCCCCTTTGCAAGAAACACCTAAGGAGAGTCTCTAATGCCCCCTCGACTGGCATCGGCGAAAATTCCCTGCGATTGGGGAAGGAAGGGCCCGTTTCGCTTTTGGAGAATTTTCTGCCAAAGCCGCGCGGAGGGCTGGTTCCTCGCGGCGGCCTGCGGACCGGGCCGGGCGGTTTCGCACGCAGCCTGGCGGAGTGGCCCGACGCCTGATGCCGTCTTCTCTCCCCTTGGCCTCGCTCTCTTGCAGGACCGTCACGACGGCGCCAGCAACGGGACGGCACGGTTGCCCCAGCTGGGCACTGTAGGTCAATCTCCCTACACGAGCGCCCCGCCGCTGTCCCATACCCCCAATGCCGACTTCCAGCCCCCCTACTTCCCCCCGCCCTACCAGCCTATCTACCCCCAGTCGCAAGATCCTTACTCCCACGTCAACGACCCCTACAGCCTGAACCCCCTGCACGCCCAGCCGCAGCCGCAGCACCCGGGCTGGCCCGGTCAGAGGCAGAGCCAGGAGTCTGGGCTCCTGCATACGCACCGGGGGCTGCCCCACCAGCTGTCGGGCCTGGATCCTCGCAGGGACTACCGGCGGCACGAGGACCTCCTGCACGGCCCCCACGGGCTTGGCTCCGGACTCGGAGACCTCCCGATCCACTCCTTACCTCACGCCATCGAGGACGTGCCGGTAAGAGGCCGCGCGCGCGCGGGGGCGGCGGGGGAGCAAACGCGGTCCCCGCTCTCTCACGCCCAGGAAAGGGTCCCCCCCTGGAACGTCCAGCCCCGGGGACTGGGCTTTCCTCCTCTCCGCTGTTTACTTTCTCCAAATCTCCTTTTGTTTTATCGGGTGGACCCTTTAAGCACCCACCTAGACAACCACATGCCAAAGATTCAAAAGTAGTTGAGAGTTCGGCCGGGAGAACAATGGTTCGCAGAGCTCCTTCAAACAATGCCTGCGTTACCATTTATAAATCAGACGAGTGTCACCGTGGACGCTACCTTCCCCTCTCGGCGACAGTAAACTGTTTCGATTATGAGAGGATCTGATTCCACCTCCATGTCTGACGTGGGGGTTTCTCCTCCCAGTCCTGAAAGACGTGTTAGAGTGGATCAAAAGAGCTCATTTAAATGCCCTATCGATTTAAAAGAAAGTGTAAAAGACACACGGATAAAATTATTTTGACCGGATTTTATGAGTGCTAGGGGGTCTTTGAAAGTTACGTGTATACCCTACCCTGATTAAAGAATACTAAGTGGCAAATCCGAACAGGAGGACATTAAATGCAGCCTTTTTTCTCTTCCTAGGGGTGCTAAGTGCTGACCTCATAAATCATTAGCTGGGTTCCCAACGCCCATCAGGACCTGCTACACCCCCATATTACTTTAATGTTTTGAGACTATTGGGCAATGCAGTCTTTGAGCTCTAATTCAGTTATCAATAAATGCAGTTTTCGATGATTTCTAAATAAGCATGGTATTAGCACATTTACTCTTTGGCAATGCAAACCAGGCTATTGATAATTTGAAAATACTTTCTGAAATTAAATTTAAACCGGCATCTCTGCTTCAATTCTACATATTTATGGTTTCCTCACAACCTTCCTGAAATGGAATTAGAACAAGCCAATAATTTTATTAAAGCTGTAAAGGCTCTGTTAATGCTGCTTTTCTTTGGAGAGGAAATGTATCTGGATGTGATTTTTGCTAAAATGCTATTTCAAATTACTGCATCAAATATTGCAGCAATATGTCCGTTGACAGTTTAATGATTACTGCATTAGATTGCAAAGAAAATGGTCAGATGAACTTACCTGCTTGCTTGGTGAATTTAAAACATTATTTAAGTTACATAGGGAAATAGAAAATTTATTACATTTCTCATTTGGCCTAGTTAATCACTGAAATTTGTTGGTTATGTTTAGCAGCCTAGCATGGAAAGCAGGAAAGTAGGCATTTGATCCAGGGTGGGGTTGAGTAAGCCTTGTGTGCCTGCATATGTGTGTGTTGTCATACATGTTTTTAGAAACATATTACACAGTGCATTTCTTGGAAAGTAAAATGAGAGGAGGAATAGTTGGGAGAAGGGCGATTAAAAAACAAACTTGGAAGTTGTGACCATTTGAGTTCCCCTTTCCGGAGAGTCTCTGAGTCCTGATCCTAGTCTGCGCCTTGGAAATATTTGAATTGCAAAATAACGTTGCAAGCTTTTTAAACTTACCACGAATTAGAATTGCTCTACTTTGCAAAAAATTCCAAAGTGGCTGGTGTGAATTCTTAACACCTGTATAGTCACTCTTTGTGGTGAAACTGGCCTATAGGAGAAATTAACCAAAAGATCAAATAAAAACAAGGAAACCCAGTTGCTGCTCTTCCCCTTTCCTCCCCCAACCTTTGAAGAAAAAATTCTTTCAAAGGAATTTGGGTCAAGAAAAGGGTTTTCAATTTTCCCATTGCTGCAACAGTTAACCTTTAATGAAAACGAACGCCAAATATTTAAGAAAACCAAATCGATGGTGAAAATTATTTAATCATTAATATCTCAGTGGGGTTTTAAACTTAACAGTCTTCCCTGTATGGATAAGGTCTAGAAATAACACAAATAAAAGTATTATGCCACACTACATTTACTTTATGGGTTTAGGGTGCATGCATAAAGGGATCATATTTCCCCATATAGTTAAAACACAAGAACTGCAGCAGTAGTCATTTCTGAACATTTCTCAATTTAATTATACTTAAATCCAGAAGCACTTTAGGCAAGTTACAAATGAGAGCATTGAGTATAATAAAACCTGTAATAAAGCAACTTAGTACCATCCACCCGGAATCATTGCGATCAGGCACAATTAACAGGAGCATAAATCCAAGACAGAATGGAAAATGTTTGAATCAGTATTATTGTTGGACAAAGACTAGAGAAGGAAGTAATAGTTTTTTTAAATGGTAATGCCTGCGTTTGGTAACGATTGCGAAATCTTCTATCTCAGCAGCCCTGGTGCTAATTTGTAAACACAGCCAGACATTATATTGCCTGTCAGTTTCTGCATTAGAAAACATGATTTCATTTTACTTTCTAATCACGTTTTGACTGTAGCACATACGTATAGCCACCCATCTGTAAAAAAAAAAAAAAAAGGAAAAAGGAAGCCCACACTAACGAATCTGCTGCTGGACACAGCAGGGAAACCTCAAAGGCTTCCCCCCTCCCTTCCTTCTATCGTTTTCATATCCAATTTGATATTTGATATTCAATTTAGACAGTAGTCCTTAAAATTTTTATTTTGTTTCTCCGTAAGTGAAGGTGCACATACACGTTTGCTCTTTATCACGTCACCTAAAACGTTTCCAGTACTCCCAGGCCACTCCCGCCTCTGTCATTTCTATTGTGTTTCTCTGGCTTTTGCTGCCTCAACAGTGGAATCGCTCAAGTCCGAAGCCACTGAGGCGCCAAACTAAAGCTAGGTGTATTTTGAAAGGTTAAGCAGGCTGTGAGAAAGATTAGGTGTTCCCAAACTCGATTTAATTTCCAAAGAAAGTTTTGTTCCCCACTCCACCTCCTTCAAATGTGGATTATTTGCTGGGGGTCGAGAAATTGGCCGTGGGTGTACAGTGAAACCTCTTGAGCTGCAAAGCTCCAAATTCCAATAAGCCAAGATGAGATGTTTATATATAAATGTCACCAGATGGGAGGGGGGATTTCGATTCTACGCCTTCCCCTCCCCCTATCTTGCGCGAAATATTCATTTCCTTTTGTTTTGATTATACACTTACATCCATGTGTATCCTTTTGTTGCAGCATGTAGAAGACCCGGGTATTAACATCCCAGATCAAACTGTAATTAAGAAAGGTAAGCCATTTCCTTCTGCATTCCAAGCATGTCCTTACAGGCATAGTGCTATTTAAAAGAACTTGCAGAGGTGTATTTATTTTTTTCAAGTAGGATTTCCTAAAGGCTCAGAATTAGCGAATAGATAGGCGTAGAACAGCAATGCTCAAATGATTTAGTAATGGCAACAGGCTAGCTTTGTTCTGATTTATGACTTGACCATTTAATTTAGTTTAATGATATCTGGACAAACACATGAAATGTGTGATAGTTGAGCAGATTTGGAAGTGGCATTTCAATTTTGAAACAGTTTTAACAGTTAATCCACTGCGTGAGTGGCCATAAGTGTTATAAGAAGTGTATAATGCTAAAAACAATGCAAGTAATTCACTATTAATATGGGGGCAGATGATAAAGACAGCACTCCTTAGCAGAGAGGGAAAAAAAAAAAAACCTTTCAAGTTCTTATACTGAATTTCTCATTAGGTGTTGAAGGATTTTTTCAACTTTGTGAATTAGGTTAGCAAAAATTTGGCTTTTGGTTAAAATGAGCCTCTTGAAGATGTCAGGTTTATTAGCATAATTGTTCTGAGCAGAAATTGTTTTTTAAAAGTGTCAAGTGATTTGGATGGATTTGTAATTTATGTTGCGTTTAGTGAGTAAAATAAAGTTTACTGGATTAAATGCTATTCACAGCAGCTTTTTTTTTTTTTTCCCTTGGTTATAGTGGCAACGTTACATTTCAGGATTCTAGGCACCACCAGAGGATGATGCTATATAAAACTGTTCTCATTTCTAACCCCAATCAGTGTATTGTTAGCGAGTTTAAAGTTTCATTTTTGCATCTGCGAAGTCTTTGTCACGTCAAATTAGATGTGCAAGGGATAAATCTTAAGAGATGCTCTTTCCAAGTCGACATGATAATTGGCTCTTTTATTAGTAATCTCTCAAGAGTTCGTTTAACTCCTATTGTCTCTATTAGCCTCCCCAGAGCTATTAATGTCACAAGTGATCTATCCAAAACCTAGAGCCCCCCCCCCATACGTCTAAAATATCCCCATTAAAGAGAGAGTACTGAGATAAGCATGTATTATGTAGTATGTCTCCATGTGGAATCTTAATACAAATGCATACTGTATTTAAATGGTTGTGAATGCATCTGAATTATATTGGTGTTAGAAATTTAACGTGTTGGTCTACTTCCTGCTGGCCTTGAATTTCCCCCCCCCCCCCCAAGTATGGGGGAATCCAACAATGAAGAGCTCGTGATTTTAACTAATAAGAATATAGCCTCCCCCTAATCCCCCTTTCCCAAAGAAGGTGCTTAAGCGTAGGGACTGTTAACTCTTTGCTCGTCGAAAATACACATTGCTAATATTCCATGGTAGGCCTGTTTATCCTTTTTTTTTTTTTGAATTCAAAACTGGGCTTGGCATGGACTTCTAAAACCCCTTTTCACAGATAAACGTTAAGGGGGGGCGGGGAGGCAAGGACTATTTATTGAAAGGCTGGGGCGTGTGCGCTGTGTGACAACTTGAATCCACCACTTCTCGGCTTGAGTGCCATGACTGAGATGCTCATTTTTAGAGGCAGCTTTAGCCGTGGAGACTCTTGGCTGATTTTAATTATGGGTCTTTGAACAGTTTCTCCCCAACACTGAAGAAGCCCTCGTCCCCCCCACCCACCCCACCCTGAATGCACACGGGGCTTTTTTCTCGGCTCTGGGGCCCAGTGTCCTCCGATGCGGAGAGCCGAGAGGGTCACCGCCTCACTAGCACCTCTAGACAGCACCCCAGCGGTTACAGGGCGAGGGGGTCCCGGCGGAAGGACAGGCCGGGCTGGCGGGGCGGGGTTGCCGAGGGGAAGCGCCGAGGGGCTCAGGCTTCCACTACCCACAGGGATGGAGCCGGAGGGACTAGGGCAGGTGGGGAAGGAGCCATGGGATTTTCGGGGCTGGAGGAGAAGTGGGTTGGTGGCGGGGGTGGGGGGGGGGTTGGTGGCGGCGCAGGCCTGGGGCGAGGGGCCCGGGGCTCCACAGGGCTCCCCAGCGCCCACACGCGGCCTCCCCATGTGTCTCCGCAGGCCCCGTGTCCCTGTCCAAGTCCAACAGCAACGCCGTCTCCGCCATTCCCATCAACAAGGACAACCTCTTCGGCGGCGTCGTGAACCCCAACGAAGTCTTCTGTTCAGTTCCGGGTCGCCTCTCGCTCCTCAGCTCCACCTCGAAGTACAAGGTCACGGTGGCGGAAGTACAGCGGCGCCTCTCACCGCCCGAGTGTCTCAACGCTTCGCTGCTGGGCGGAGTGCTGAGGAGGTGAGGCCCGGCGCGGCCCCGCCCAGCCCCGCCCCCCGGCCGTGGAGGGAGGGGCGGAGGGGAAGCACTGCGCCTGCGCCGGGATGGTGACGCCAATGGGCCTCGCGCCAGGGCCCGCCCTCCGCGGGATAAGAAAGGGGCGGGGATAAAGAGCGGAGAACCGAGTGGGTGGGAGCTGGGGGTGGTGTGGGCGGGGCGAGGCGACGCGCGCCTGCGCACTCCGCCGCCTTCCCGCCCGCGCGCGCGCGCTCCGTCGTTCCAGGGGCGCGCGGCCGGCGCGGCGCGCTCACCGGGAGCCCGGCCGCCCCCCGCCCCTCTCCTGCGCACGCGCAGCTCCCTCCGCGGCGGACTCAGTCCCGCCCGCGGCAGCCGCGGGGCGCCGTGCACCCGCCTGTTCCCTCCTCGCGCCCGCGTCGCAGGCCTAGGAAAACTTCATCTCGGGCTGCTCACTTTGCCTTGCCTGCGTGCAGGGTCTCTGATCGCAGAGGGCTTGCGGCCCTTGAATAGTGTTTTAAGCAGAAGACGATGGTTTTAGAGTCAGCGCGCCACGCCCCCGCGTCCCCGTCCCCCCAGGCCCCACGGGCCCGAGGGGCTTTCGCTAATAATTCGGATGCGCAGCGTCCGCACGTGCCAGCCTGCGTGCAAGGCACGGTTACGTGCAAGGCATGGTTACGTGTGTTCTGTGCGGTCGCTACCTACGATTGCATGTTGCCTGCGTGGTCAGGAATTCTCATCTCAACGCACTCGAGATTGGAATGATTCGTTTGCTAGATAAGATTTTATGAGGGTCAGCGAGGTGAAGCACCTTCCCTGAGGGCAGTTTGTCCCTCCTGTGGGCTTTTTACTTCTCGGGGTCCCACCCAGGGTTGTGTGTGGTGGGTCTTGCGTTGAACGGTCCCAGATATTTTCTACTTCTTTGTAGTTTTTAATAAGAAAGTGGGCCCAAAACTTCATTCTTTGATATGTATACATATAGCTATTTATAGACCCGGAGTTCTGCTGTGATGGGTATATCCTATACAAAGGCTTACAGAACCATTTTTGGGCAGATTTTAGCATCAGCTGTTCTACTCTTTTCTTCCCCCTTCACAGTCATTTGCTGTCTCTTTGTAATCTTTCACTGACACATCTAAATCTGCCGCTGCCTCTTCCTACCCCTTCCCCCATCCCCAGTATTGGAGACTGTTTACCTAGGGGAGTATAATCTAATCCACACAATTAAAGAGCACTTGAGTAGGGAATAAAATCTGAAATTAATTAATTTGCTGTTTTATTTAAACAATTTATCTTAACCACTTTCTTATTATGGGAGTCTATTTAGACATCTATTTAGAACCACCTCCACTGTCTCTGAATTCAGTGACATTTGTAAAGGCTGATATCAACTTTTGACATTTCCAGTTAGGCTGGTGACATGGCATGTAAACAGTTGGTGAAATGAATTTCCCACTGGGGCTGAAGCCGAGCAAGAAACCTGAGAGTGATGATAACTTTGGTTACTCTGAACAGGCTCACAGCAGATCTTGCAAAGACAATTTAAAGACCCCGTTGGGATTTGTGTGATTGTAACAACAGGGAAAATATACAGTAATCAGTTGAACTCAAAAATACTTCACACCCTGGAGATGAGAACTGTATTTGTTTGTTTGTGGTTCTTCTTTAGAGAGTTGGGAAATCAAAACCTTCTAACCTGCCACCATAGTTGCAGTAATAAGTGAACACAGAGGGTGCTTTACAGTCTAGCAAGCACGCATCTCCTATGATCTTTCCTTCTCAGGTTTCCTTTCCTTATATGTCTAGGGGCCAGGATTCTTAATTTTTAAAAGCACATTTTAGGAAGTTGTCAAAATGAGTACAGTGGGATGCAGCGCAACTGAATGTTTTCTAAATCCATTTCTCACATATATTTGTGAAACAGGGCGAAGTCTAAAAATGGAGGAAGATCTTTAAGAGAAAAACTGGACAAAATAGGATTAAATCTGCCAGCAGGGAGGCGTAAAGCTGCCAATGTCACCCTGCTCACATCACTAGTAGAGGGTAAGCGAGTTCCCTTGCTAACAAGAAGGGAAGTTTCTCCTGGGAAAGTGGATGCTATTCAGTGGCCAGATGTTTGGTTATATTTTGTGTCAATTGTGCAATTTCATTTTTTTCCAGAGAAGGTAGCTGGAAGTGAACGGAATTCTTGCATGTGAAAAAACTATTTGCATTTAGTCCTGTCCTCCTTTCCTCTTCCCCTCTGCTACCAAATTACACCCCCCCCACCTCACTGCCCCAGCCCAGTTTTGACCTAAACAATGTGAAAATTTAAGAACTGCATACTCTTCAAGTTCCTGTCTCCTTTATGGAGCTCAGCAGTAAATCACTTAAGCTACTCTGACATCTGCGTTTGAGAAATGCGTGACCATTACTTCCTGAATTAATTTGGGAATCTTTGACCTGCATCCTGATTTAAGACCATCCTGAAAGCTCAGGGTTATATGCCCTTTCAGGTTTTTGTTTTCCAAACATATGCTCCCTTATCTCTCATTTAATTGTGCTTCTCTACTGGAGAGGAAGAAAAATGAACAGTTTTAGACTTTGAGTTATTTGGATAGGAAAAGAAAAAATAAATAAGCATTGCAAAAAGTTTCTCATGCCAGTTTTTTAAGCACACACACACACACACACCCAGGCTTCTAAACCCCTCAAAACAAAAGTTCACCTTGTCCTCACTCCCTTTCAATATACACCATAGTCCAGTTATGGTAGTCACATTCTTACCTCCTTCAGATCCTTGTTAAGTTTGTCTGATACTCAATTGGCTAAAGTTTGGGTGTGTTGGAATGAATGTATAGTTCTCTTGCATTTTCCTTTGTGTTCTGTTGGAAATGTCTCATGCCAATAGGAAAAAAAGGAACTCAAGTTATGGTGCAGATTTCAAAACCACCATTTATATTTAAAGATGGCACTTTATCTTACTTATATCTTGTATTTGAGGAGATATTGTATAACTGAATTCAGGTTCTCGCATTGTAAATTTTTAAAATATTTAAAAACACAAATTTGAGGAGAAATCCTGTGAACCATTTGTTAATGGTGTCAAAAATGATAACTCATGTAACTGTTAAGGAATAAGCAATCGTTCAGTTCCAGAAACTTACCTACAGTTGCACTGTATTAAAAATAATGCCGGTGCCCTGGGAACCCACCATTCAGATCCCGAAAGCATTATACGCAAAGAAAATAGTGGTAACGACTTTGGGTGTAGGGTGAGAGTGTGCATGGGTCTGGGGGTTGAGTCCCATCGCAGGGAGGCAGTTTCTGGAGAACTGTTATTGTTTGTGATCCGCTCCATTTTATGGAAACAAGCTCCGCGGAGAGGGCTTTGATGCTCTAATTGGCGCATGCGTTCTTCCGGAGCTGGAGCTAATGGCAGGAAGCCCTGCAGTAAAAACCAACTGGTTCAGGAAATTAAAACCAAAGATTCGAAAATCAACAACACAGACAGACTCAGTGGAGTGACCCTCAAATCCTCTTGGTTAATCGGTTTGGATGAACAGATAATTATATGCGATAAAGTTAAAATGTAAACCCTGAGTCGTTCCCTTGCAGAAAAGCTCAAGAAGTAATTATGAATATCATTTTATGAACGCGTTGATAGGTGTGAGGCTGGAACACAAGAAACATTTTAAAAGAGAAGGTGGGAGAATGTCATCAGGGTAGGGCATGAGGCTGCGTGGGGAGGTGATGGAATCTACATTTTCAAATCATCTTGGCCTTCTAGGGTAAGTGGCCATTTTCCCTGAGAAATGCATCTGCTAGAACCCTACAGAGAAGGAAAGAAAATGCCTGAAGTGGGGAAACAAGTCGTTTGTGTTTCCTGCAACAGCTGGGTTAAGAAAATAAGGGAGCTGGAAGTCTTGATCCCAGCTTTTTTCATTCTCTTGCCCTCTCCTTCCTCCTTTTGCCAGGAGAAGCTGTCCACCTAGCCAGGGACTTTGGGTACGTGTGCGAAACCGAATTTCCTGCCAAAGCAGTAGCTGAATTTCTCAACCGACAACATTCCGATCCCAATGAGCAAGTGACAAGAAAAAACATGCTCCTGGCTACAAAGTAAGACATTTACCTCTTCGGGGTCTCTGTGTCTCACTGTCAAAGAGAAACATCAAAATCCTCTTTGCTCTCACTTTTGGCCTCTTTTCCTTTTGTGTTAATCAGTTTTGTTGTTGTAAACGCTGAAATTACAACACAATCTTATAAACCATGATGGAGCTTAAAGAGGAAATACGAGGAAGATTATGAGTGTGTATTTCCCTCTTTCCCCTCCCTTCTGCCCTACCTTCTCATTAAAAAAACAAAAAAAATTAGCATGTATGTGAATGGGGTATAGTGCGGATGTGAGGGAAGCTGAGTGTGGTTTTGTGACTATGTTACTTCAGGAAAACCAGAACCAAGTTCTTAAAAGAGTGGACAGACTTGCCTGTGTCAGTTTTTGTCTCTTATCACTAGCTTCTCCAAGGGCGAGGATTAAGCTAGTGGCTTGCAAAATGTTCGGGTCAGAAGCTGGCCTAGTTTCCACTCTAATCCCTTCTCCCATTTCTTGCCTTGCTTTCTTGACCTCCTCAAAAGTGCTGTACACACACAGCCCACAAGTTCTAGCCTACAGGCGAGATGTCAAATCAGTTTCAAAATGGCCCAAGTTATATTCCCATCGGTGCCTGGGCTGAATAGGCTTCTCCAGGTGGTGTGTGAAAAGAAAATGACTGTTTTGATATGTTTTCTGGAAATTAAAAGGCTTGTTTGGAAGCCCGTAATTATCAAAGTCGATGTCCCAGGAGGGCTCGGATCCAGAGGGCAGAGGCTGAGGCCTCTGGCAGGGCACTTTCTAGCCTGGGGAGACATCAACTGGCCTTGGGGGAGGCAGCCGGCCAGTACTCCCGGTTCTGCCTCCCTCCTGCGAGGCCCCCTACCTAAAGCCCCAACCCAAAGGCTGCTGCTGCCTCGGGAAGGACCCAGCCAGTCCTGGCTTCCCAGATTCAGAGACTGAGCTACCCTTGTAGGCCTCATCGCTTGTATTTCAACTTTTCCCTCTTCTCTTAGCTTCCTAAGCACACCCACCCTCAAAGTTTTACTTAGACATTTTTTTTGGTGGCAGTGGGGGAGGGGGGGGGCCGCGGAATGCATGGGAAAGGAGGTGGCAAGGGAGATTGAAATGTCTATTTCTGCTTCCCCCAAGCAACTGAATTATCCCCGCACTTGGGTATTGGAATGCCTTTTATTTTTTAAGAGTAAAGCAATCCCGAGAAAAGTTTTGCCTTCCTTGTCCACACCCACCCTGATTTGAAGGTGAATGAGTGGAGAATTCATGCCCCCAGACCTCAGATTGCTGAGGTCGTGGTGGAAGGTCAGGGAAGAGGGTCTCTACAGTATTTTGAGCAGGACAGCTGATGGGTACCAGGCTATTGGCTGTGGAAGAGATGCTTGTGTTTCTGACTCCCTGCCTTTCCTACTCACCTTCCTTTCTCTCCTGATTGGGTTAAGTGTCTTCCTATGTCAGGGATGCCTAGTGTGAGTGAGAAATGGGGGTTAGAAATTTGGTTCAGGACTTCCCTGGCAGTCCAGTGGTTAAGATTCAGTGCTTCCACTGCAGGGGGCACCGGGTTCGATCCCTGGTGTGGAAACTAAGTCCACATGCCACAGGGCACAGCAAAGGAAAAAAAAGTTTGGTGCAGCTGAGAGGTGAGAAACACACAGGTGGAAAGAGAGAGGGGGGCGTTAGTGGAAGTGTGTAAGGAGCAGGAGATGTGCGGATGGCTCCTGAGAGGTGGCTAGGTCTCCCCAGCTGTGCCCCGCACCCCTAGTCTGTCTCTGGGGCCCTGAGTCAGGTCAGCCGTCCCGCAGACAGAGCCGGTTGCAGGGAGGAAGGTCTGTCTCGATGCTGGTTGTGCTCCCACGGAGCCTCACCCCGGTCTCTCTGCCCTGCTTGTGCTGCAGACAGATCTGCAAGGAGTTCACCGACCTGCTGGCCCAGGACCGATCGCCCCTGGGGAACTCGCGGCCCAACCCCATCCTGGAGCCGGGCATCCAGAGCTGTTTGACCCACTTCAACCTCATCTCCCACGGCTTCGGCAGCCCGGCGGTGTGCGCCGCGGTTACGGCCCTGCAGAACTATCTCACCGAGGCCCTCAAGGCCATGGACAAAATGTACCTCAGCAACAACCCCAACAGCCACACGGACAACAACGCCAAAAGCAGTGACAAAGAGGAGAAACACAGAAAGTGAGGCTCTCCGCCCGCCCCGCCCGCACCGCCGCGCGCGCGCCCGCCCACCCGTCCACCTCCGCCTGCACCTCCACACCCCACCGCCCACCGCCGGCAGGTGACAGCGCCGGGGACCAGCGACCCTCCACTGCTGCTACTGCCGCTGCTGCCGCCGCCGCCGCTGCCGCCTTCGGTCCCGAGTCCCCGGGGCCCGGGGCCCACGCTCCACGGCGAGAAGGGCGACCCTTCAGGCCCCGGCCCCGACCGCCCCCATGAGCATCACCTCCCCTTTGCCTCCCCGCCCCGCCGAGCCTAAGAGAACCGAACAGGCCGTGAAGCCAGCAAAGAAGAGTTCTGTCCGAGTTTGTGAACCTTTTTTTTTTTTTAAACCCAACAAATCAACCACAAAGACAACAAAAAAATTAAAAACTTTTTTTTTTTTTTTTAGAAAAAAGGAACGTAAAAATTAAAAAAAATTCTATGAGTTTCACGGGATGGAATCACCACCTTCCTTACATATTTCAGTTCAGATTGTAGCCATACTTAAAAAAAAAAAGGCAAAAAGGATCATGACATTTTTATCAGTATTGTGAATAAACTTGAACACACAGATACTCGAAGTTCCATGTCTTGTCTTCAGTTGTAAAAGTTTTCCCTCTTCAAGGTAAAGCGACTAACTTGAATTTTCTCTGGCAACACGATTCACAATTCTATAAGGGAATCAGTGTTCACGTCTCTGTATATATTTATTTATGTGTAATTTAATGGGAATTGTAAATATGGTGAGTCTGTTTTAAGCCTTTTTTTTTTTATTTATCTGGTGATCTCGTTTACCTCTTGTTTAGTGGGTTTGAATCTTCCCTATTAGTTCTTCATGTGGTTCATGGTACTTATTTAGGAATTCAAGATTTGGGGGACTTTTTTTTTTCTTCTGGGATTCATGAATTTAGCCCTGTTGTAGCATGTTAAAGACGACAATGAAACAGCTGAACAAATTTTAACAAGTAAAATAAAATTTTATAAATAATTAGTATTACATTTAGCTTTTCATTGAACTGAAAGGAAAAAAAAAAGTGATATTGGACCCTGGAAAGATTGAACTTGAGTGGTTTGATAACCGGTCTATGTTTTGTGGGGGAGAAGCAAAAAAGTTTATTTTATTCCACTGTCCTCCCTTAAAAGCATCATTTGAGCAATAAATGAGTATTGTCTTTAAACCAAGGGTTAGGGATGTTTTCCTCTCTCTCTCTCTCTTTTTGTTCAAAGAACTTCACACACTTGGGACCGCCTGGTCTCCTGTATTTTCACTGGCCATTTTGGAAGCAGTTCTAGCTGTATTGTATTGAGTTGTGCTGGCAGTAGTTTTCATGCCTGTCAATGTATCATAGTCCTTTGTTGCCCAGATAAATAAATATTTGATACGCTTTATGTCGATTTTTTTTATTCAGTGGCTGTCTTTACCCAGGCGTATTTTTGTTCTTGGCAGTATTTTTTATTCAGTATGGTTACAGTAATTGAGTTTAACTCTCCCTTGGCAATTGCTCCTTGCAATAAGCAGCTGAACCCATTGTTTCCCTTAAGTATAATAAAAACTTACTTTCAACTTGGAGTTCAGAGCAGGGTATCATTTAGATATTCCATTGAGTCTGTATTCAGACAAATGACACAATAAAACCCAATGTATTCTTTTGGATAAAAGATTGTGTGTACTGCTCAAGGAATGACATACTATCTTTTCCTTACTAGAAACATTAATTTTATTATTAAAAATAAAGTTATATTTTATTATGTTGACCCTTTAGGTTTTCATTTGTGTTTTGAAAACCAAAGTATAAAATCTTCAGAGCCAGACCCTAAAGAATGGCAAGGAAGATGGAGAACAAGCCAGAGGAACCTCCCCCTTGTCCCTCATAACTACTTGGGAATCTGTCTCAGAGGATAACTGAAATTTAAATTGTTGGTTCATTAGCACAAAGGAAATACCCACTTCAAAATTCACTTCACTTGCCCTGGCTTCTCAGTGGCTAAGACATGCAAATGAGCTAAAACTGGCTCTAGTTTTCTGGGAAGAGTGGCAGAAATGTACGTAAAGCAGAGACAGAGAGGGCAAATTGCCTCCCATTTGTTTTAATATTTCATTTAGAGATGAATTCATTACTGGGCTGTTCTTAGTAGCTCTTGAGGCAGCAGAGAGGACTGGGAATGTCTGTGGATTCCCAGAATCTTTTCCTCCAGCCCCCTAAATGCCCACCCACCCCTTTCAGTCACCATGTAGGCTCCTCCTAGGACCTTTAAGAAATATAAAACGTTCTCTGGGGTGGAGGAAATTGCGGGGGTGGGCTGGGGGTCCTACCCCTGCAGACCTGACTTAGCATTTAGCTTTTACCGAAAGGACTTCCTGTGTGTGAAAAATGGCGAATTCCAAGCCTGTGTAAACTGCTTTGGAAAGTCTTTGCTTTGGAAGTAAGGAGGATTTTTTTTTATGGTTTTTAAAGAAGAAAGTGGAGGTGGTTAGCTGGAAGATTCACAGGAGAGGTCATAGGGAAAGTGTCTAGGTATACGTACTGGAAGGGATTCAACATTTGTTCTTCCGGTTTGACATTCTCAAGGACTAAAGAAGAAAGCATTAGACAGTGTCCATTTTGCAGCCTTTTGCTTTCTAATCTCCTTATGGAAGGCAGGGGAAAATCAATCTCGACAGACGAACGAGAGTTGGTGGAGTCTAAATTCTATTTTCCAAAGCCAGAGAATTCATAACAATGGTGGGTTTGAAAAAAAAAAAAAAATTCAGATGGAAAGTGTATCCTCAGCTCGCAGTGCAGCAATTGTTTTTTAAAGCGGTTATTTATTATTTCCTAGAGAGACTGGTTAACTGTAACGTAGATGTAACAGAATAATGAGGCGAATGAACCCTAACTGTACATACTCTTGACAGAAATGAAATGCACACAGCATCGTAGCAGGTGAAGTGAAGCATTGTCTATCAAGGCTGTTTTTCTTGGCTGCATCTCAGATTGTGTGGGGGATCCTGACCTCAGGCGCAATAGCATTCACAAACAGCCATACATTGCTAGTCTTTCTCCAATGACACATAAATACTCATTCTAAAACGAAAACAATCTTATTAAATACCATTCATTCATATCTGGATTTACAGATGCTTGTTATGTTGGAAAACCTGAGCCCCATATAATCCTTGCATCCTGAGAAAGATAGAAGGAAATAGTGGGTTAGAGCACGACAAGGTCATGATAAACAATGGTTTTCAAATGCACAGAATTAGTTGTTTTTATTCTGTAGTTGGGCATTTGGAGGAACATGATATTGTCACTTTTTCTTTCTTTAAAAAAAAAAACAATGCATTTAGAGAAGCTATGCATACTTTTAAGGGGTGGGGGATCAGAAGGGTTATTATTAAAAATGACTTTTATGGCTATATGGATTTGGGCTTCTCTGTTGTGACCAATGCACCTTTTCTAAAACACTTGGTGATTACTTGACAGGTCAAGTGCTTATATACTAACAACAGTGATTCTTTTTGGATTAACTCAAGTTAGGATACACAGTTGAATGATAAGGATGCTTGCTAGGCTGTGCTAATTACCAAGACTGATTTTTATGGCAACACAAGTCTCCTTCCAGTTTGGTAGTCATCATTACCTCTTCTATTCTCCAATACCCTTTAAAAATCACAATCCAATCCACTCCTCCCCAAAATCGAATATTAATATAATTTGAGTTCTTGATGGAACTACCATCAGGACTGCAATGCCCCGCAGCTGAAATAATATTTAAAATAGAAGGGATTTGACATTTGAGAAGTCAGTGGCTTGAAATACCCAGTTGTACTTAGCTAATTCAGTCCTTAACCTCTGGTTTCAAATAAATCAATTACAGTCGATTCCACTTCAGTTCAGAAGTGCACAGGGTTTTAGTTAATTGAATACATTTTATTCACTTGCTAGGAATATTCATTTATCAAAATTTCAAATTTAATGTACATTTCTTTACAACTCAGGTTGTGTTGGCTTGCACAATCAGATCAAATTTGCCCTGGTTTCCCCAAATCCTGCTTAAAATCTAAATTTCACCACTCTTTACAAAACAATGTCTTCCCCTTCCTTTCTCAATCAAAAGTAAACGCATCATAATTCCAGGTCAGGTAGGAGAGTTGCTTTCCTCTTCACAAGGAAAAAAAAAAAAAACTCATCTGTGGTCATCAGCCTTGTGTTAAGTTTAAATAGGTTAAGAACAGAACTGGATTAATTAAGTTTTTTAAAAAGTATTGACCTGAAATTGAAAAAAAAAAATTACGCATGGTTTCCATTAGAGCTCAACTTTACTGCAGCTGACAGGTATGACAGCATTTTGTGGTCTTAAAGCCACAGGCCCCTTTTCTTAACCCTCTCCCTTCCTCTGTGCCCCCCCTCCGGCTTTGGGAGAAGTGCTTGAATAAATAGAGAATTGTTAACTGAAAGCAATGAGGTTAAATGTGCCCAAATGAAGTTGTGCTTTAAACAGATATTGATGTATGCAGTGCTTTATATTTATTGTTTGTAGCATCCTGCTGGCAGCAGTTTACTGTTTGGAAAGGAAAGGGGTTAATTAGCGTCATTATCAATCACTAATGCTTGCCTAACGTGTCCAAAGAATAATCAAGTTAGAGGACGGCATGGAGCCAACAGCTGCTTCATCCCAGTTACAGATCCCCTCCTAAGCCACTCACTTGTGGGGTCGGGGGGAGGTGAAGTGAGGGGAAGAATCCTCATGGCTTTGGTAAAAGGGCTATAAAAATCGGGTCAACTCACTAGAGATCCAAGAGGCAGAAAGGACAACATAAATAACCAGCGTTTTCATTCTCTGAGTTACAGGTGCAGAGATGGGAGCATCCTGAGGCAAGAGCACAGATATTTGTCCTTTCATTTGTCTGATTATCCAAGTTGGGCATTTGAAGAAAAGCATCCCTGTTTCCCTTTCGTTTAGTGCTGTGTGGTAAAAAGAAATCTAAAAATGCAAGGAGAGAAGAAATAACCCACACACACCACGGACAAACTTCCATCTCCTAGCATTACCCACCCGCCCGTGTCAGAGGGACAAACCCACAGAGCACAGCAGGTACCAGTGGTTCTCACACCCCGGCATCACTGCTTACGATGCTTAGGGATATCTTTCCTTGTCCATTTTAATGAACAGTTCTTCTTTATATTAAACATGGTTGCTATGCAGGTATGCCATCTCAGCTTTCCATTGTTTTATTACGATGATACTGCCCTCTTTGTGACACACCGTGGGAGGGAAACTGAGAAAGTCTACCCTGAAATGGGTTTCTCTTGGAAGCTTCTCTTTAGAAACATTATTTGCCAAGTTAACCATGAGTTAAGAGCTAAAGGCTCCATTAATGATCAGAGTTGACTCCACTGTTTTTCTGAAGGCAGGAATGAAGTAGTCTGAAGTGGATTATTTACAAACAGAGAGCAATTTGTGTGATTCAAGAGAACTATGATTCCTGTCTGCAAAAGCAGAGCCCAAACTCATCCTTGCCCCTATGGACATAGATGAGAAACATTCGCAATCAAATCAGGAATGTTAAGCCCTTCCCCAAAGAAGTAATTGGTGTTTCCCATGGGACTATAGTATCAGAGTATATCCCATGGTGATCATCAGAGTGAGGAGAGAAAAGGACATTGGAATGGAAAATTGTGTAGTTCATGTATATGGGAAGGTCTTGAATTTAAAAAACATTCTGTTCCTTAGGATCATGACTGAGAAAAAGAAAGGAGGGAATAAAAGATCTGAGGCTATACCTGGGACCCCTATAATTAAGCTTTAAATGTTATTCACGTGTAAAACTACTTTTCCCCCCTCTTTGATGCCTGAAAGGATAATGTCGAACCATCTTTGCTTTCACAGAGAGTTATTTTTTAGCAAAAGGGCAACACTGAGCATATTGCTGGAAAAATCTATGTTAGAGAAGAAAGAAACTCAGGGTAGAGGGCCTTTCTATGTACAGATACATATATTTCTCTCTTTCTTTCTCTCCCTCTCTCCATCCTTCCTTCCTTCCCAACTTCCTCTCTCCCCGTACCCCTTTCTTCTTTTTCTCTCTGTATCTATCTCTTTGTAACTACACAATAAATTTAATGTCTTTGGGGGAGCTTGGTAGACTTAGGTTGGTCTTCCACACCAACATCCATTTAGAAGTGGGAATATTTTCAACAGCAGGTCAGGGATTTTTCTCAGAGTGGCCCAATTCCAGGCTATGCTTTTTTTGGTGTGTGATTTTTTTTATGGAAACAAAGATTCTATCTGCTAAATTTCAGTAACAAGCCCTCAAACTGAAGGTGGAGTCTCATGGTCCAGCCTCTGCCCATCACAACTCCCTCTGTTGGGTGTCCATTAGGACTCTTGACTTTTGCAAGTGGAAAGACCCCGGCCCTGGGTTTCCTCTGGACCCACATGTCTCCAATCTCTCTCTCTCACGAACTGTTCTGGCTCATCACCCTTTTAAAATCCAGCGTATCTTGGGGAAATGTACACACATATGTATACAAATTTATTTACATTCATATCTGAGGTGTTTGGTCAACCTAAAGTTAACTATCATAGCTTGAAAGATTTTTTCCTGAGGCACAGAGTTAATGCCAGGATCGAATTTCCGTTTTGCCTTGTCAGCTACCAAATCCTGTGTCAGGATCCACCTCCCCACCCCATCTTCTTTTGGAGCCCCAAGGTCTGGGCTGAGCCTTTGTCCGCAGCATGGAGTCGGCCTCCAGCGCCAGCTCTCAGCTCCAGGCTCCAGGCTCCCGCCCGGAGGAGACTAGGACGGTCCGTACCCCATCGGCGCCGGCCCGGGAGCCTTCTTAGCTCAATTTCCAGGGGAAAAAAAAAAAAAAATCCCTCCGCGCGCCCCCTCGGATGAAAAGCAACTTGCTGCTTGATTTTGGGGTCTGGAGTAGGAGGCGGGAGGCGAGGCGGCGAAGGTTGGGTTGGGGGCCAGGAGGCTCGAGCCCACCTAGAGTGGTCGGAGGCGGGGGTGGGGGGCACAGGAGGCCCGGGAAGGGTGTGGGCGGCCTGGGGGGCGGCCCGCGAGCCCTCCTCCGGGTTAGACCCAATTAAACTGCAATAAAACCCCGAGATGGAGGTTTGGGACTTGCCAGCTTCCCTTTTGCGCTCGCCGGTGCAGTGAGCGAGAGCTGGGAGGCTCCAGGTCAGAGTTTTCAGGGCCTTTTTCACGGGAATGGCGCTTTAATTAATGATTGGAGGCGAGATCTGGGCAACTTTCTTGCTTCACGACTCCCAAGGCGGCGCAAAATTTCAGACTCCCGGGCCCGGGTCTCTAAACTGATCAGAGCGGCGTGGGCCTTCGACTTGGGGACCCACATCTTCCCTCTCCCACCAGGCCTCCCCGAGCTTTCCACCTTCAACCCATCTCGGCAGAGCTGTGACTGTCCGACCTCTCCCCCAGGCTTCCCTTTCACCGAGAAGACCGAGACCTCGCCTGGACCCGCGCCGCCCGCCCACAGCAGGACAATGACCATTAGCCATCTGAATCTTTACAAACTCATTAAGACCTTGTTTGGTTGCGACAATTCAGTTGACCTTCCAATACCCGTTTGAGCCAGCATCCCAGACCAGAGACTATTTTAGGAATGGGAGGTTCTATGGAGGACCACTTATGTGACCCTCGTCCCCCTCTCCCCGACAACGCCCCGGGTCTCCGCACCCAACAGGGATCGCCCATTAGGATGACCTCAGATGAAAGCCTTGGGTGCTGATCCTCGCCAATCCCAGGCCCATTTGCTCCTCCGTTTCCCCTCTTCCCTGCCCTCTGCCTCCCTCCTCCCCCTCCCTCCTCTCAACACTCACCCTCCTCCCTCCTCCTCCCTTTGTAAAAATGCGCTCTGACTTTTGGGGCGGGGGCGGGGAGGCTGGCTGGGCTGGGTTGGGGAGGGGGGCTTCGCAGATAGTTGATATTCCGGGTCCAGCAGCTCTCCGCGCTCCCATTCTCTAAGCTCAGCCGGGGGGAAGTGTCGCCCCGGGCCAAACATATGCTTCTTTCCAGCGCGCTAATCCACCTTCAGCGTGGAGGCATAATTGCTCGAGTGTCCATGGATTCGCGGCGCTTTGTCCCTCGCTGGCTCCCATCAGCCCTGGCACACGCCATTTCAATCAAATCTTTTCAGAAAACTGTCTCCTTTTATCAAGTCCCAGCCCCTGCGAACGACCGGAGCATTTAACAAAACACCCTCGGTGTTCCGCCCGCCTCCCTCGGCCCTGGCGGAGCTGGGAGCTGAGATTATTGCAACAACTTTTCACTGAGTTCAGCCTCTGAGAAGGGAGAGAGAGAGAGAAAGGGAGCAGAAGAGGACAGAAGAGAACAACAACAAAAAAGCAACATCAGCATCCTAGACACACACATGTCTTTTTCTAAAGCCCTTGGTCCTTGGTGTCAGGTGTATTGGAAAGGAAAGGTCAGAGGTCACCCTCAAAGTGAAAACATGCTTCATCTGTTAAATTTTTCTTTGGAATTACAGAAATCAAGTATTCCAGCAGTCCAGTGGGTTAAAAAGATGGGCAGAAACAGGCTTAGAAAAACGGTCAGAGAAGAGGGAAGGACAATGTCTGAAGGATGTTTTTGATAGTCTCTTTCTCAAAAAACTCTCACAAAAAATCCCTCGCGTTGAACCCCACGTAATATCCCCTCTTTCTTTTGTTGCTAACGAAGGGGACAAATGGAAGTTGAATTTGAAGATCTCTGTCTTTATGATAGTACTCTCTGGGTAAATATGCAAGTCTTTCACACTCCTGATTTAATATCTTGACTGGATTCCCAGCTTCAGGAGAAAAAAGAAAAGAGAGAACGAGAGATTGAAAAGATGAACTCTGGATAAGACCCTACAAGGAGATCTTTAAAATATTTGTGACGCTATAGAAAAAAGTAATGAACCCAGATACAAAAGACGAAGCACCAGCTTTGATTTTGTGTAGCAATTATTATGCAAATATACACAAACAGAAGAGGTTGTAGTTCTATTACAGGAACACAGCTTTGCTGCTTGTTTGTAAAATGAGAACCTCAGAGTAATGAACAGTGTTCTTCAAATCCAGAATTACCCCATGTTGAGACTGATTTCAAGGACTTAGGTAATTTTCTTCTGCAGCTATTTATTTCCTGATGATGGAGGAGAAGAAAGGCAATGTGGTTGAGCATGACCATTTGCTCTACCGTCTTAAAATACAGCAGGCCTTTATGGTTTAAAATTCCATGGGGTGTTCTGGTGACTTCCCTCACTCCTCACAAGTCCAAGCTAAGGAAACTATGAAAGGCTTGCAAGTGATAAGGTCTTCCTTGATCACACAGACTCCACAATGACAATCCCAGTAGCCATGGTCCAGTTTCAAAGTCAGATGAAATCTTTGATGTCCTCTCCATTAACCAAGTGGATGAGCCAAATTTGCTGTGAATGCCAAGGTGTCTAAGTCAGACCTCCATGCCCACAGTTTGAATAGGTGATTGCAAATGTAAGGCTTGAAGTCCTCTAAAAATGTCCAGGCTGTGAGATAGGAAGGGGTCGGATTTAAAGGGGAAGGCTGTCCCAATTCACCCTGGAAACTGGGAAATTTCTTAGCTAAATCATGAGAACTAGAAATTACTTTGTTATGAATATGAAACACTAAAGGATGGTGGAAATCTTTCAAAATTTAAACCATGAGGATCGTCAGAGGGAAAAAGAGAGTGAGTTTTCAGTTTTTATTCAATTGCATACATTATGATCTTTTTGTAGTTATAAAACAAAAGAAATGCACAGTAACATCAAGTCTTCCTCCAATTCTCTTTTCATCTCTATGGTGAGGTTGGGGGTGGCGAGGGGGCCAGAGGGGAATTCAGAAGGAAGTAGTCATCTTGGAAAGGAGAGAGAAGTTAAAAACCATGATGGCAGGGACTGTAAGAACCCTCCAGTGGGGAAGACCAGGCTCAATAAACATAGTTGTTACATAATCTCTCAATTTCTCATCACTCCCTCCATGGTCAGTTGAATGGGCTCCAGAAAAGAATGTGTTTTCTGGAATATTAGGGAATATGGTAGTGAAGAGTTCTAACCTTGAGGCTATTTATCCAAGTTAAAATGGTCTTGAAGATTCCCATTAAGCTCGAAGGTTGGGAACTGGGTGGGTTTCTCCTCTTACATTATGAGACATAAGCGGGTGGCTCCTGAAACAACGTGGGATGAGGGAGACTGATTATGGGGAAATGATGAATTGCAGGGGGCTTCTAATCATCCCCCGGGGACTCCGCCTAAAAAAGTTCCAGGAACAACAGAATAAAGTTCTGATGAGAGAAATCTAAAATTAAACCAATCCTTTAATAAGGAGACCATTCTTAGGGGGACTTTTCATTTTATTTTCACGTGAAGAGATATTGATCTCACCCAACAGCACTGACACCACTGCTGTCTAGCTCTGTTTCAAGGCTGAGAAGCATCTTGCTGGGTTAGTTCAGGAAAGCCGGGGAGAGCTGACAGGGATGCTTGGACTGGTCATGCCCCTTGAGGCTCCAGAAAAGCCGTGTGTCCCTCAGCGACATGGCTTAGACGGAGAAGAATCCGCCTGCTTGTTTCTGAAGGGGCTTTTTGCTACTAACTCCACCAGGAGGTCTGAGGGAGAAGCCTGGAGCAGAGAGGTGGCTCAGATAATGGTGGGGTTGGGAAATTCCTCCCAGCCCTTGGAAGTCAAGAGAGTTAAGTCACTGGTCTGAGTGCAGAGCTACAGCTACTTAGAGAAACTATCTCAGTGGGTGTTAATAAGTATGGAGAAAGTCCTAAGAAAAGGTAGCAAGAAGAGTTCCTTCAAGAAGGAAACAGGAGTTCAGAGCATCCTCCTGAATCCCTCTTCCTCCCTACCTTCCCCTTCCTCCTCATGGAATATTTTGGCTGAACTTTGTGTTCCTTTGTATTTCTCCCCTTTGCCGAGAAAACCTTAAGAACCTTCTACTAGGTTTAGATTTAACCACAACCCTTACTGAATCTGGCTTATGAAAACCAGACTTCTCTATGAGACGGGTCTTCTGGCAGCAATTAGTCTGACTTTTCTTTAACAAAATTCTTTGTAATGCCATTCAGAAAACCATTCGGTAGGAGTTTGTGGCTGGGAGTGTGTGTGTGTGTGTGTGTGTGTGTGAGTGTGTGTGTGTGTGTGTGTGTGTGTGTGTATGGGAGGGGTCGCTGGGGTGGGGGATGGTGTTACAGAAGGCCAATTTGTCTGATTTGGTGGAAAAAGAATCCCAATATTAGCACATTAACTTTGGGAGCTGTGAAATATTTAATTAGTGCACTGGTTGGGATCCTATTAAAACTGGCTCTATTTCTGAAGACGGCCCTGAAAATCTGCATCTTCCTTTCCTGTGTGCCGAGTAGAAAACGGCATGGCCATCTTTCTTTGGAGCTGAATTATTTCAGTTTACCAAAGCAATTTATCTTTAAAAGCAGCCTTGTGTGGAACAAATGAAAGAAAAGATCCATGAGTAAATATTCCCATCTAGAAGATTCTATGGGTGGACAAGAGAAGAGAGTGCTTGGGACCAGGAAAGAATGGTCTGCCTCCATCCCAGCAGTGACTTCCCTGTGTCTGACCGATGGATAGTCACACAGTCCTAAAAACGCCCTCCTATTGGCCTCCTCCCCTACATGTATTTAAGAATCTAACCCCATTACACACACACACACACACACACACACACACACACACACACACACACACCAAACAAGAGATCTATTCATCCAGTCTGCAAGCCACCTCTCTTCTCCTGGTTATGCAAATTCTAAATTGAATCAAGGGGCTACAGCGTTCAGCCCATTGCTGAAATATGATAGAAAAAAAAAAAAAGTTGGGTGTTCCAAGGAAATTGATTCCAACAGTTCATTTTCAGTCGGGGTGGACGTCTGTGTGTCTGGAGGTGGAGACACAAATCCATCTTGTTGAAGTTGTGGCTGCCAAGCTGGGAAGCGGCTCACAGATTTTGACCCACACCTCCCGCACTCCCCCTCCAGCCCCACCCCGGGGAGGGGGATAAATAAGATTTTGCGTCACTTAAGATGTAATGAGGACAACTCTGGGGAGCCTGTCGTGGGGGTGGGGGGGGGTGGGGAAGGACTTTGGTGTGAACTCTCTGGCATCACGGTTTCCTCGCCGTTGACAGGACCGAGGTCCAAAGGGCCGGTTCAATTGAGAATCGGTTCCAGCCGGGGAAGCGGTCAGCTCCTGCCTGCATCCTGCCGGGAGGAGGGGAAGGTGGTGGAGACTGCCGGAGGAGAGCCCTCTGAGAGCAAACACGCGCTCCCTGTCCCCTTCGGACCTGGGGGCGCTGGGACCTTCCAAAGAGAGGACAGGGTCTTCTTCTTTAAAACTAGCGGGCACCCTGGGCATTCCTTCTCTCCAGGCCTCCGGAGTCGTGGACACGGCTCACTCGCGGGCAGCCAGGCTGCGCTCCAGACCTCAGTTTCCCTGACGCGCGGACCAAGCCGGGAAGTTTCCGAGGGGGCCGGGGACACGTGTGCTTCGGTAAATCGAAGTGGGACCGGTAAGAGGAAGGGGGTCAGCCTCTTCCCCGTAGTCCAAGGCAGGGTTCCCCATGCACGGGACCCCCGGGCCCCAGTAACCCAATCCCAAGCCCCAAACAATAAAGGCAGGACCCGGCGCTGGTTCTCCGCCACCATCTCCATCTTGAGCACCGTTAAAAAAAAAAAAAAAAATCCAATCTTTCTACACACCCAATACATCATTTCAATAAGAATGACTTCACTTTAATAAAGATTTAATACGTTAAATCTGTCTTGTCGCTGATCGATGCTGCTTTGTCTTGAAAACGATTTGGGTTTTCCTGATCCAGGATTCTGGGGCCAAGGCTGTAATTCAGAGTCGGGGTTGTTATTATTGTTGGGTAACACTACCCAAGGACGAGAAGCCCCGCGTGCGCGATGACACACGCGCGCTCGCACACTTGGAGGCCCCGCTGGCATTTTCTCCTTGGGCTTCTCCAGCGTGGAAACCTGGAAAGCTTTTCTCGAACTGCCCGGGACGTGGGGGGAAGGGGAACAGCGAGGGGAGGGGGCGCGCGGGCCGAGCGTCTGTCGGAGAATCATTTGCCCTGAATCACAAATTTTCACGGCTTAAAAAGAAAAGGTAAAGCTAATGTCTGGCTCAATTAATAAACATGGTAATTTCACACCCGGAGAAGGACATAATTTCATCCGAGCGCTATCGGCGCCATCACAAAGGGTCAAGGCGCAGCTGCGGCGAACCCGGGTCATTACGGAGTCGCTGAGCGGCTCCCGCGCCCCGGCCCAGCGCGCGCCTCGAGGCGAAGGATGGCTGCTGGCGAGGCCGGGGCGTCCCCCGATAAAGGACTTACCCACCGTGCGGGAAATGGAGCCGCTTTCAGACCGGGAGTAATCAGCTCGCAGACGTAGAGCCCGCCCCGGCCCTCCCCCACCCCCACGTTTACTTTTCAAAAATCAAAGACGAAACAAGCCAACACCCGCTCTCCACCACCTCCAGTCTTTTTCTCTTCTCCAGTCCTTTTAAGAAGAAATCCACCACCAATACAATATAGAGACACACACCTACATATGTTTATTTTTTTAAAGAGGTTGTCTTTTGATTCGTTGTCAATAGAAGCTATTGTATCTGTAAATTTCAGGACAGTTGCAGTTGACAAATTTGTGGTGTCAAGATTTGGGGCCAGGAGCTGGGAGACAAGATATTAGCTTCAATCTCATAATCTCTTAATCACATTACACTTTAAGTGAGCATGTGTAATTTCACCCATCAATGATTAATTTAAGCGTTTGGAGCACAATGACTTGTCTCACACACAAATACTGACTGGAGCATTGTTTGCTAGAAAGAAACCCTGAGATTTAGGAAAAAGAACCTGTCTTGTCCGTTCCATTGCGAGTCCCACTTTGGAATCAAAATGCATCTGTAATCGAGACCCTTAGGGCCCGTCTTCTCAAAGGATGAAGCCCCAGAGGCAAGTCCCCCCGAGTCACGGGGAGAGGGGGGCGCCCCTCCTCCCTTCTCTGGGTTTAGATTTTTAAGCAGATCTTCAAAGCTCAGATAAATGCCCATTAAATAGCCACATGCAAATAGGATGGAGCCGGGCAGCTAAACACACAAAGCCCATCTCACATGAAACAAAGCATGATTGATGGCAACCCGGATGCTCGTGTGTTTGGAAAAAAAATTATCCTTGTCCAGTCTCCCAGGTGTCTAAATTATTGAAGAGCGATGTACATATTTCAACGGAAGAAGGTGGCCGAGGTTAGGGATCGGCGGTCCTCGCCGCCCAAGCCACTGTGCGGTGTATTTGGGTCTGGGGAGACTTCCGTGCAAAGAATTTTAACACCTTCTTCTCTGGGCGGCCAAGGAGGCAGCGCTAACCTGACAGCTCTCGGGTAAATGGTTAGAATGGATCGCTCTCCTCGGCCGGGGACCTACTCGCCGGCCTAGGGCAGCGGGTCCCTCCTCAAGGCTGACGGCTGCGCACCGCGTGCTACGCAGGCCTCAGAGCGCGGTGGGCAGGGCAGGGCCGCGGTACCCATCCAGGCCAGCCGCTTCGCCGCCGAGCTAAGCCCTGAGGTCCGACTCCGCGGGCAGAGCCCAGGGAGGCTCTCACGAAGGCAGCTCTTTGTTCTGGCACTTTCAGGGCCTCGGATGGATGCACCTCTGGGGACGCGCGAGGGGTCGCCCCGTCGGGTGGGGGTGGGGGTGGGGGTGGGGGAATAGGACCCTGCAGGTCTGGCTCGGAGCAGAGGGGCAAGAGTAGCGGCTCTTACTGCTGGGCCCCATCGGCCACTGGTGATGGAGGAGGGTTACTAAAGCAGGTAAATACGGGGGAAATAGAACTTTCCAGAATTTCGTGTCAAGTCTAAGAACGGAATATTTGAATATAGGCAAGCATCTTTGTGTATCTCCTCCCCTCCCTCTCTCCCACACTTTCCTCTCTCCTCTTTCTTGTTTGTTAGCTTTCTAAATTAACCCCCACCCCCCGCCCCCGTCCGGTTCAACTCTCCAGCTCGTCTGTTTTTCTATCTTCTTTTTCTCTTCTCTCCCTTTCCTCCCTGCCTCTGTCGTCTAGTTTATAAACATGCCGAAGACAGAGAGAAAGAGCCTCAGCGATTCCTGTAGAGAAAGGGGTCTGGCTTTTGGGGATTGGCCTTCGCGGCCTCTGGTCACCTAGGGAGCCCCAGGCGCCCCCTTCTCCGCTGGTGGGAAGGAGAGGCAGTGGGCCGTCCGTCCTCTGCATAGGCAGAAGCCTCTACTTCCCACGCATCGAATCCTAACCCCAAACTTGCATCCATTTCGCTGCTCGAATCAGGCTCGGCGGATTCATAATAGCGACGACAAAGAGTAATTACATATTAGAAAACAAAACAATAATTACACCACCAAGTCACACACACCAGTCAGCGAAGCACAGTCGCCAGGGTTGAAAACAGCCAAGCCCGCGGCGCCGGCAGCTGACTCAGCAAATCCGAGAAGCTCCGGGACCCGGTCCACACCGGCCCTGCGACCGCCTCTCCCGAGGCCGGACAGCCGGGTCGCCCCTGCCCCTGTCCGGGTCACCTGCTGACCGCTCTTAGAGGCCTTCCTTCATCAGATCTGATTTGGGAGCCGTCTGGCAGAAAAACATCTCACGGACCAAATAATCGATTTCCTGGAGAGTAGGGTATTGTTTTTGCATCAAGGTAGACACACAGATGCTTGAGTTTGAACCACTGTTTCCCATTTTTACCCTTAGAGCACAACAAGGCGGTGCTCACGTGTTCATTTCCCCCAGCATCTGTCACCTGGCTCCGGGGTCACTTGGCTGCGCCCTCAGGCCGCAGCGTCTTGGGGTCTCCGCTTTATTCCCCCAAGCGTCAAGGCCGCCTAGGACTTTTGACTTCTTTCCCCGGGGCCCACAGGCGGGTTATTGGGCCCAGCTTGGGACCGAGCGCCTCCCTAACCAAGGCCTTTCGCGATTGCTGCTGAATACCCCGCTTCCCGGCCCCACGGGAGGTCCCTCTTTCCGGCAGGGCTGCCCCCCGCCCCCCGGCCCTCTGCCGGGGCTCCCGCGCGCCTGCTGGTTCGCCCCAGGGGGCCCAGGCCAGGAGGGTGGGTGAGGGAAAGGGGGGAGGGGTGGCGGCTGGGGGGATGGAAGCGTCGCCTGCGGCCGGGCGGAGATGTGCCGAAGTCCCCGCGGCCCGCTGCGCACCGAGGCCGGCTCGGCCTGCAGTCCGGGGGCGGGGGGCGGTAATGATGCGGAGGACGGCAGAAACGCCTGCTCCCTGAGCCCAAAAGACGGTGGCTAGAAGATGCAACTAAGCTTGAAAGGCCGAGAAAGGCTTGAAAAAGACGGAGGTTGCTCCCCCCCTCCCCACCCCCCAGCTGGGTCTCTGCTCCCACTTCGCCAGGCCTACGTTGGAGCTTCCAGGGAGAGGCGGCTTGGGTGGGGGCCGTCGAAGGGCGAGAGCCGAGCTGGGGACTGTCCTTGCCAGGCGCTGGGAGCAGCCCCCGAGGCCCAGGAACCACCGCACGCGCCCCTTCGCGGGCCACACCACCCCGCTCCTCTACAGCGCAGGCGACAGAGGGGTCCGACCGGGCCAAGGGCACAGCGACCCAGAGTGGCCGCCAGGGACTGAGGGCAATCTGAGCCGGGCTGAAGCCCGCGCGGGGCCTGCGCTCGGTCTAGCGCCCTCTATAGCTCCCACGAGCCCCACCGAGTGTGGACCGCTCTCCTTTCATCCCCCAGGGCTCCGGGAAGGACAAAGGACCTATTAAAAAAAAAAAAAATCCAACAACAACAAAAAAATATCAACTTGACCCCCAAAAGAACACTGTTTAATGAGGTGGAAAATTCTTCCACACAAATTGCTTTTTCTACTACTTTATGAGAGTTCATAAATGTTAATGAAATCCAGTTACCAAAAAGTAACATACATCATTGCAGCCGAAGGGAGGCAGAGGAAGGAAGGTGGTGGTTAACGTACAGTTATAATTAAAATAACAGCAGCGGCAGCAACAATGCGGCCTATGGCTCCTGTGGTCAGAGGTCCGGTCCAGCGGTCCGGCCTCGCGCCCCTGTATCCCATCTGGCTTGGCCATTGGTGTTTCTCTGGACAGGGAGAGCCGCTTCGGCATAAGGAACACAGCCAAAAACTAGAGGCGCACAAACAGGTGGAGCAGAATGAAAATAAAACCAGCGCCTCTGTTCCTTTTCTTTTGCAACTGAATGCTTGTTACTGACTCAGATGTCCTCAAACTTCGTGCTGAAAATCGAACCCAGAGGAGAGAGGCCAGGCAAGTTTATCATCTTCCACCCCCAGGGGACCTCATTGCTTTTCTCTTCCTCTTTTCGCTGCAGACTGTAAGCTCCTAGAGCCAGCGATCTTATTCTGCTATTTCTGCCCTGAGCATCCAGCCCAGTGTTTGGTACATGGCAGGTGTTTAATAGGTATGTTCTGAGTAAGTGAATGAGCGGATGGACCAGTAACAGAAAGTTAAATAACTCAATGGATAATCTACTTGATGACATCTGAGATGCTCAAGCACTCAATAGTTTCAACATTCAACACACATTTCTTTCTGATAACTTACTACGCGAGGGAACTGTTCTTGGCCCTGGAGACACAGCAAAACTAACAAGACAGACCATAATCCCTCCACTCAGGAAGCTTACGTTTGATTTGGGATGTTTTTGTAGATGTGTTGTTTCACACGGCTGGACAAATGGTCTCCTATCTAACTTTGGAAAAATACTTTAATTTCTACCTTCCAGATTCTTCCTTATTAAATGGAATTTCGGAGATAAGAGGTCAACTGCTGAAATTCATTATATAAATGATATGTCCTTCCCCCCTCCCCCAGCCTTATTGCTACATGATTGACATATAGGAGTTGTATATACTTAAGGTGTACAACTTGATGTTTTTATATAGGGTACATTGTGAAATGATAACCACATGCAAGCTAATTTACGTATCTATCATCTCACATTGTTACCTTTTTATTTTTCTTTTTGGTGATAATACTTAAGACCTACACTTTGAGCAAATTTCAGGTATGCAGTTGAGTGTTGTTACCTGTAGTCAGCATGCTGTACATTAGATCTCCAGTCTGTTCATCTTGCCTAATTGAAACTCTGTATCCTTTAGCTAACATCTCTTCCGCCCTCTCTGCTGTTCACCCAGCCCTTCATCCTGAAGCCAGTTTTCCCCCAACCCCTCTCCCCAGCCTCTGGCAACCACCATTCAGCTCTCTGCTTCTATGAGTTCAAGTATTTCTTGTTGTTGTTTAGTTGCTAAGTTGTGTCGAACTCTTGTGACCCCCATGGACTATAGCCCCCCAGGCTCCTCTGATCATGGGATTTCCCAGGCAAGAATACTGGAGAGGGTTGCCATTTCCTACTCCAGGAGATCTTCCTGACCCAGCGATTGAACCTGCATCTCCTTCATTGGCAGGTGGATTCTTTACCCCTGAGCCACCAGGGAAGCCCTCAACTATTTTAAATTCCACTTATAAGTGAGCCCTTGCAGTATCTGTCTTTCTGTGTCTGGCTTAGCATAATGTTCTCCAGGTTCATCCACGTTATCCTAAATGGCAAGATTTCCTTCTTTTAAGGCTGAATAATATACACAATATTTTAAAGGATATGTTTTGAAAGTGCATGTTTTATATTCCTTTAATGCGATTGTTTTCTCTTCTGGCTTTATTTCTGATGGATAAAACTGTTTTTTTTTTTGTTTGTAAATACTTAGGAGAATTTGAATGTTTTCCTGTTCCCTTTGAGAGCTGCTGAAATCAAGTCATTTTGGCTTTGCATCCATTGCTTAATATTTTGTGGACTGTAAATATGAGTACCAATACTAATAACTCTACTTTTTTAAGCCCTTATTTTTTGCCAGTTACTGTGCTTGGTGCCTTATTGGCATTACCTCATTCAAACTGTCAAAAACCCTTTGAGATAAGTTCTATGGTCAGTGTTTTATTTTTAAAATGGGGAACCAAGGTTGAGAGAAGGTAAGTACTGAATCTGGTAAGTACTGCCAGGTAAGTACCTGGCAATGCCTGATCTGGAACCCTTGGCACTAGAAGGGAGAACACACCATAGAGCTTCCAGCCATTGTGATCAAGGGCAACTTATTTGCCTGCAGCTTTCTTATCCATCTAAGGTCCGGCTAGTCAAGGCTATGGTTTTTCCAGTAGTCGTGTATGGATGTGAGAGTTGGACCATAAAGAAAGCTGAGTGCCGAAGAATTGATGCTTTGGAACTGTGGTGTTGGAGAAGACTCTTGAGAGTCCCTTGGACTGCAAGGAGATCCAACCAGTCCATCCTAAAGGAGATCAGTCCTGGGTGTTCATTGGAAGGAATGATGCTGAAACTGAAACTCCAATACTTTAGCCACTTGATATGAAGAACTGACTCCTTGGAAAAGACCCTGATGCTGGGAAAGATTGAAGATGGGAGGAGAAGGGGACGACAGAGGATGAGATGGTTGGAAGGCATCACCGACTCAATGGACATGAGTTTGAGTAAACTCCGGGAGTTGGTGATGGACAGGGAGGCCTGGCGTGCTGCAGTCCATGGGGTTGCAAAGAGTCGAACACGAATGAGCGACTGAACTGAACTTCTCATCTATAAAATGGAGCCAATACCTGTCTGCTCTATATTGTTCACAGTGTGGTGAAGATAAAATTTAAAAGCACTGTGAAAATGTTAAAACATTGCATGAGTATACCGTGGCTTTTGGTTATTATCACTCTATGCTGTTCCTGATCTATAACAGCTGCTGCTGCTGCTGCTAAGTCACTTCAGTCGTATCCGACTCTGTGTGACCCCATAGAGGGCAGCCCAGCAGGCTCCCCTGTCCCTGGGATTCTCCAGGCAAGAACACTGGAGTGGGTTGCCATTTCCTTCTCCAATGCATGAAAGTGAAAAGTGAAAGGAAAGTCGCTCAGTCGTGTCCGACTTTTCACGACCCCATGGGATGCAGCCTACCAGGCTCCTCTGTCCATGGGATTTTCCACGCGAGAGTACTGGAGTGAGGTGCCATCGCCTTCTCCCTATAACAGTTAGTACCTCCAATAAGGTGCTCTGCAGCAGCAGTCACTGAAATTGATGGAACTTTGGCTGAGCGATTGTTTGGGGGATGCAGGCGGTGATGGATCTGGTGGGGATGGGGTAGCACATTTAATGTACTGGTTAAGTAGAGAAAACACTACGGAGATGACTCGGCTCTTCCTGATGAGTCTTGCTGCATCCTGGGGGATCTCAGGGTCTGGCAGGAAGGGGTCTGAGGCCCCCTACCCACCCTCCACAGTCTTCCCTAGAGACATCCTTCCTCCTAATTGCAGGGTTCCCTGATCCTCCTTGCCTGTGCCATCGGCCCTGTCGTTGGCCATCACTCTTCGAGCCGGTCCAGCATGACAGTGAGAAAGGTTAAGTGTTCGTTTCGGTGAGTAAATTTGCAGTGCTGCCTGGAGACAACATAATTGCTACTTCCCACATCTTATTGTGACGGTAGAGAAACGGCCACAAAGACATCAAACGAACATCAAGTGTCTGGCACTGCCTATCGCACCTGTCATCCTCCACAGAGTGGGCAAGACCTTGTGGGTGTTTGAAAACCTTTAGCACCTTTTCACAGGAGTCCCTTGTCTGGGGTGACACCTGGAGATGTCTTTACTGTTGGTAACTTGGGTCAGCTAGTCGAGGCACAAAGAGGCAAAGCTGTGAAGGACATACTAGCTTCTTAATACTGGAGAAGGCGATGGCACCCACTCCAGTACTCTTGCCTGGAAAATCCCATGGACGGAGGAGCCTGCTAGGCTGCAGTCCATGGGGTCGCGAAGAGCGACCCCACTGAGCGACTGAGCAACTTCACTTTCACTTTTCACTTTCCTGCATTGGAGAAGGAAATGGCAACCCACTCCAGTGTTCTTGCCTGGAGAATCCCAGGGACAGGGGAGCCTGCTGGGCTGCCGTCTATGGGGTCGCACAGAGTCAGACACGACTGAAGCAACTTAGTAGCAGCAGCAGCAGCAGCTTCTTAATGGTTTTAGTAACCAGCTTCCCTGGTGGCTCAGGTGATTAAGAACCTGGCTGGAATGCAGGACACCTGTGTTTGATTCCTGGGTCAGTAAGATCCTCTGGAGAAGGGCATGGCAACCCATTCCAGTATTCTTGCCTGGAGAATCCCATGGACAGAGGAGCCTGACATGCCCCAGTCCATGGGGTTACAAAGAGTCAGACATGACTGAGCAGCTAACCCTTTCACAACCAGTCTTTATATTTCATTCATTCGTTTATGTGTGCATTCATGTATTCAACTCTTTTTGAGCTCTTTGCCGAAAACTCAAAAATTCCATTGAGAGGCTCCCAGGCTGGTGGGGAGGCAGATGAGTGAAAATATACTACCGAACAGTGAGGGAAGTTTTAATACAGATTTATTCACACAGTCGGGCCGAGTCAGTTAATCATTTTGATATACGGGCAGTAGGCTACAGCATGCATTCTCAGTTGGGGTGATATTGACTTGAAAAGGGCAAAAGGTTTTTCCTGGGGGGCAAGAAGTTTTTAGATATTACATTGGTTTGTGATCTTCCAAGACCAGCAATACTCAATAAAAGCTTATTCTTTTATATTTAATTTCCCTTGTTACATAGACTTGAAGTCAAATGTTTTTCATCTTTGAGGGAGTGATATATGGAAAAAAAAAAAAAAAGGACTGATAACCACTGGGCTAGATAGATGAATTTCCCTTACAAAGTCAGGGGCTATCTAAGACTACCAAGTTGGCAGTTGTGGCTGGCATTTTCAGTTAGTTAAAAAGCAGCTGTTGGTTTGGTTAATTTGTCCAAAACTTCCTCATTATTTTACTGATAAAAGCTTTCCTGGTTTGTGTCTTAATAGAGAGACTTGCCTGCCCTGTCCTGCCCAGTCTCAAAATAAAAAAGTGAATTCTATTATTCCTCTTGTTTCCTCAAAAATTAGTTAACTCTGAACCAACTTTTAGCCCCTCAGTTTCCTTGCTGCAAGAAGAAGCTGCTAGATACAACGTCGACATCCTGAGAAGCAAGAAGTTTTGCACAGAAGATACACTGTGTTATTAGTTATGAATAGATGGTTGTTGAATTTGCAAACATGATTCCTTCCATTCATGGCAGAGGTTAAGATATCAAATTTTAATACACAGAGAAAGCAATACAATCCCTTCACAAGGTTGTAAGTAATTTATTCTTTTGGTTTGCAGTTCTTATCCTTTGGGCTAACTGTAATTAGCACTTCTATATCTTGCCCAAAGCTTAACCTAAGAAATTACTGGGCCCAATATCTGAGATTTTTGGAGGAATTTTGGAAGGAATTTTTCACTGTAGAAAGACATTTGAGTAGTAGAACATAAAACTAGTTAGGAAATGTACTAATAGCTGGACCCTAACAATCAAATGAGCAGAAACAATGATGATTCCTGAGCCCATTGAATGAAGGGGGAGAAAAGGAAAGTGGCCCAGGGGGGTAGGGGGCTTGAAAATGGTCACAAAAGAGCTTTACCTGAAATGGCTTCATTTAAAAAGAGGAATAGAACCTTCTGTTTCCCCTTCCATGGAAGTTTGAAAAATAAAAACCCCTACCACCCACAATATGAGATGGTTGGATGGCATCACTGACTCGATGGACGTGAATTTGGGTAAACTCCGGGAGTTGGTGATGGACAGGGAGGCCTGGTGTGCTGTGGTCCATGGGGTTACAAAGAGTTGGACATGACTGAGCCACTGAACTGAGCTGACTGACCACCCACAAAGATATCCTGCGTAGTCCTAAGGACACGTTAGTGGGGGCTAGCAGAAAACCTGGCTCAGGACTCCTTGCCAGCAAAGGGCAGAGCTGGTCTGCCTTCCAGAAGGTTAGCGCCTTCCCCAGACAGAGAGCCGAGCAGGAGGGGGTAGGGTGGGACCGTCCCGCGCCTCTCAAACAGCGTTTCAGTCCCTCTGGGTCAGCAGTGGCTACTGTAGATAGGAGCCTTTCCATATAAACCCTGCTTGTGTGAAGTTGCTGTTGGTCCAGTCACACAGACGGGGACACAAAAGCCATTTGTTAACGCTTCAGACGAGGCTGAAGGGGAGCTGTGAGCAGGCTGACCCACATTCCTCAGGGAACGTAGCAAACAATTCTCCTCATTCACACCACAGGAGGGTTGACTGCTTCATTGTCGGTCTTGTTATTGTGGCTGTTACTCCTTTAATGACACTATTTTCAAAAGTTTCAAAGTTGACTGCTAACATTTGCTTCACTTTAAATCTTAGTGTTAAAGTGTTTTGGGTGTGTGTCTGTGTATGTTCACACAGGAGAATGACCCGAGAGGCAGTTTCATCTAAAGTAAACTAGTGTTTAAACTCCTAAATATTTCCATCTTCGTACCTACTATCTGAGGTACCTTTGAGTCAATAACCTCATTGTAAAATAAAGATGGGCATATCTGGAGCTGGCTGAGGTTTAGCTTGAAGAGCAGTGGGTTTGAAAGCAGAGGAGCAGGCATTTTTTTAGCTGTGGGCAAACTATTTAATGTGCATGAGCATTTATTTCCATGCCCATTAAATGGGCATGATACTATACCAGCTCATCAGAGTCTTGGGTGGTTTAGATAAAATAACAGACACTGTAAAAATCACAGTGCTTTGAAGATGTGAGGTGACTTTGTAATTAGGCTGAGAATGAGCTAACACTGAGACTTCCCCTCTAAGAGCTTCATGGACAGTTTTTCCTCACCCGAGTTCATCTGCCACACTGGATGAATGCTGAGTATTTTATGGTAGCCTAGAGTTATATTCCTAAATGTAGATCTAATTATATCAATCTCCTCTTCACAAAACTGCAACGGGTTCCCTTTTATAAAGATTAACCTCTAAAACTCAGCCTGGCAGGTGAAATCTTCTTGATCTAACCTGAAACTGCTTTTCCAAGGCTTTTGTTCATTAAATGCTTCCCACGTTTTGGCTGCTTTAACCTTGCCAGGCCTTGAATATGTTGGGACCTTACAGGACTCCGCCCGATCTTTGCTCAGCCTCTGATGTTGAATTCTTCCCACTCAGAACATGAATAATCATTCTCATCCTTTAAGTCCCGGCATACAAATTCATCTCATAAAGCATCTCTGATCTCTCCAGTCAGAAGCAATTGTTTCATCTCCTGACTTCTTACAGCATAATTCTTGTAACTTTATTTAAGCCTGCTTGAATTCTGTTTAACTCCCTTTGCTGTGAACCTATGATGATCATTACTATTTGTTGAACATCCTGTATCTTAGTGGGGGGCTTCCCTCGTGGTTCAGATGGTAAAGAATCCGCCTGCAATGCAGGAGACCTGGGTTCCATCCCTGGGCCGGGAAGATCCTCTGGAGGAGGAAATGGAAACCCACTCCAGTATTCTTGCCTGGCGAGTCTCATGGACAGAGGAGCCTGGTAGGCTACAGTCCAGGGTGTCACAAAGAGTTGGACAGTACTGAGCAACTAACACTTTCACACTAATATTACTATCTTTATAAAGAAGTTAGTTGATGTTATGCTGTGCATGCTTCAGGCACAGTAAGGCCTGTTTAATAAATGAGGAATATTCTCACTCCACTTTGTGTTTATGTCTCTGTCCTTCACCAAATGACAAGTATATTGAGGAAAGGGCCTATGCTTTCTTTCTTTTTATTTTTAAGATTTTATTTTATTTTTTTTTGATGTGGACCATCTTAAAGTCTTTCGTTGAATTTGTTATAATATTCTGTTTTGAAAAAATTGTTGTTTGTTTATTTTTGGCCACTCTGGTCTTTGTGGCTGCCCTCAGGCTTTCTCTAGTTGCAGTGCATGGGCTTTTCATCGCCACGGCTTCTCTTGTTGCAGAGCACAGGCTCTAGGGCATGGGCTCAGTAGTTACCCAGAGGCCTGTGGAATCTTCCTGGACCAGAGATCGAACCCACATCCTCCGCATTGGCATTGGCAGGCAGATTCTTAACCACTGGACCATCAGGGAAGCCCCTGCTTCTGTTTTTTTGTTTTTTTAGTGTTTTGGTTTTTTTTGGCTGCAAGACATGTGAGATCCTAGCTCCCTGACCAGGGATCAAACCTGCAGCCTCCGCGCTGGAAGGTGAAGTTTTAACCACCGGACCACTAGGGAGGGAAGTCCCCTCTGCTTTCTTTATATCTGTGTTCTCAATAGTGATTGACAAAGAGTCTTGCAAATATAGTAACAAAAGAAATCAGGTTAACAAGATACACTTTATGAAGGTTTAAAGAAACCAAAAGGTTTCTTTTGGTATGAATTAAACCTATTAAGCACAAGGCAGTAATAAAAAGTGATTTGGATATAGGTATATAGTTGACTTATGAACAACTCGGATCCACTTAGAGTTGTTTTTCTCAATAAATATGTACCACGTGATCTGTAGTTGGTTGAATTCAAGGATGTGGAACCACGGATAAGAAGGGCTGATTGTACAGTTATGTAGTGATTTTCAACTCTGTATTTGTGGGCTCCGCTGTCCCCCTCGTTGTTCAAGGATCAACTGTACTTTGAGAAAACATATATTCCTGAAACTGTGTGAATTAATTGGATTTCTTTGCATTTGAAAATTGGCCCTGATTATTGTATTTAATAGGAGATTTTTTCAAAGAAACCCTTGTGTTTTCATGTTGGATTTACAGTGAGTGGAGAATGCTCATAGCCTTGCCATCTCCCTGCAACCTCCTACAACTCTGAATTGTTGCCAGCAAACAATTTAACTCCTTTTTCATTTTGACAAACAAACTCCTTCAGGGTATTGCAGCTGAAATATCTGTTGCTGCGTGGCCTGTGGCCTTTCGGCTGCGGAAATTTCCTATGGCTTTCTAGGCGAATGATCATCATCTGAATTAATGATGAAGCCATTTGATTTTATTGGGTAATTAATAAATGCTGGGGAGGGGGATCCTGGCTGATACATATTTTCCTCTTTCTGTATTTATAGGAGAGGAATGTAAACCAAAAATGAAGAATGCTTTGGGCCAGTTGTACTAAAACGACTCTGGGCCAGTGGGGTCCCACTCTGACTGCACTGGGGTCATGAAAAGATCAGGGCTTTTGAGGGCTTGGGTAAATATGCATATGCTTCCCTAACACCTATTTTTCACTTTTAGCATTCTGTAAAAGGAACCCAACATTACAGCCCAGCCTCCAAGCGATCACAAGTACAGGCAGACTTCTCATACAGAGGGTTTCAGAGTACAGCCCAAAGGGAGAACACCATTCTTCCAACAGTGAATGGGTTTGTACGACAGTCTTTGAAATTTTGCGTGTTGTGTATGTCTCTTTTGCACATGGCGTGAAGAAGCAGAAGGGAGGTGCTATGAACGATTTTCCCATTTATTCTATCTGCTGTGGGTTGTGCGTCGTCCCTCTAAAAGATACATTGACGTTCTAACCCTAGAACCTCAGATCGTGACCTCATTTGGAAATAGGGTCATTGCAGAAGTGATCCGTTACGTTGAGGTCATACTGGCCTATGCTGGACCCTGAATGCAACATGATCGTGACTTATAGAAGGAGGGAAATTTGGATGCAGACACTGACTGGGGGAAGCCATGTAATAACAGAGTCAGAGGATGGAAGGATGCAGTCGCAAAGCCGGGAGCGCCAAGGATTGGCAGCCTCCGCTAGAAGTTAGGAAGAGGCAAGGAAGGACCGACTGAGCATTTTGGAGGGAACACGTCCCTACTGAGAGCTTGGTTTTGGACTTCTCCCCTCCAGAGCTGTAAGAGAATGAATTTCTGTTGCTTTAAGCCTTCCAGTCTGTGGTACTTTGCTACAGCCGCCCTAGCAAACCAGTGTATCAACTTCTTGCCTTTTGGTTTCTCTGTCCAGAGGCAAACCATGTTAACAGGTCTGACGATAATAGTTGATTTTAATTTGAAAATCAGCGTGTTTGATTTTTGAATAGGTGAAACATTCCAATGGATCAAAAATTACACAAAATACTCAGCCGTTAAAAAAATAGATGAAATCTTGTCATTTGTGATAACATGGATGAACTCGAGGGTATGATGCTAAGTGAAATGAGTCAGATGGAGAAAGACAAATGCTGTATAATTTCACTCATAAGTGGAATATAATGAATAAATCAAACCAAGCCAAAATAAGCACAAATACAGAGAACAAAATACTGGGTACCAGAGGGATGGGGTGGGCCCAGGGTCAAATGGGTGAAGGCGGTCAGTGAATGGTGACCAATGGAAATTGTAGTGTGTACAGAAGTCAGAATAGAATGCTGTACACATGAAATTTATATAATATTATACACCAACATCCACCTCAGTAACAAGTGAGAAGATCTATATTCATAAAAGAAAACTGATAAACCTCCTTTTGTTGTTGTTTTTATCCCGAAGTCATGTCCAACTCTTTTGCAACCTTATAGACTGTAATCTACCAGGCTCCTCTGTCTACGGAATTCTCCAGGCAAGAATACTGGAGTGGGTTGCCATTCCCTCCCCCAGGGGGTCTTCCTGACCCAGGGATCGAACCCAGGTCTCCTGCACTGGCAGGTGGATTCTTTACTGCTGAGGTACCAGGGAAGCCCCAGTAAACCTCCTTACATGACAAAAAAATTCACACAGAAAGTTATACAACGAAAAATGTTTCTCTCATTCCATTCCTCGTCTGCTCTTTTCCCATCTTGCCTCATCCTGTCTTTCCACCATGGCCATTCATTTTATTAGTTAATTTATACACTATATATTATAGATTTTTATCTCTCCTTTACATAATAGGAATCTATTATACCATTGTTCTTCACCTTGTCTTTATTTTTTCTAAGACAAAAAAGTACTTTCCAATTATTGTCCAGTGAAAATGCTCTGGCATAGAAATGGATGGATATTGTTACAGCTTTATCATTAAGGAGAGATAGAGAGAGGAGTTGGTTGCGGTTACCTCCCATCTCAGCATCAGAATTGGGCTGAGTTTCTAGTGTCTGCACTTATGGGCTCATAAGCTGTAGAAAGAATATGTCAGTCAAGGCTGGAATGCCAAGAGCCAGGCTCCTCGCACTGGAAGTTACCGATGCAGGGAAAATCAGGATAATGTGAGCCTCAAGCTTCCAGGCTTGAGTAGCCTCCTGGGGTTGGCAGCAGTGGATGAGGTGGGCATGACTGAGCAGGCCTTCTGTGTCTCCACTGTCTCCTGGGAGACCTCATGCTCTGGTGGGATGCTCAGAGGGAGTCAGGTGTCCGGATCTTTGCCATCCAATGAGAGTCGGCTTCAGATTTTCTGATTTGAGGAGGAAGAGGACCATAGAACACAGGGGTTGATTAAAAGCATCACAACCAGGTTTGAGTTCCTGTTACCAGCTGGATGACTTGACCTAGTTACTAAAATCCTCTCTGTGTTTCCGAGCCATCATCTGCAAAATGAAGA
This sequence comes from Bos taurus, assembly GCF_002263795.3. NCBI lineage: Eukaryota > Metazoa > Chordata > Mammalia > Artiodactyla > Bovidae > Bos > Bos taurus. Next base: position 45,664,835 of record NC_037350.1, read on the forward strand.
TTGTTCTCAGCAGTAAAGGAGATCTTTGGCTTGAGTGTTGCTACTCTGCTTGACACTGTAATGTCAAGTTGGTGATGGAGAGATGAAGATGAGACCAGAGATGTTGGAGCAAGACACTTCACCATGGTGCAGGATGACAACTGAGAGCCACTGGCTTAGGCTGGGCGGAAGAGAGGGTTTTATTTGTTTTTTTTTTTTTTTTTCCAGAATGGATTAACTTTATCTCCTTAAGCAGAAGCAGGAAAGAACTGGGGATACATGAGTTGAAAATATACAGACCAAGGGGAATTTATGTTCATTTTGACCTTGATTAACTTATAAAACATATAAGAAATTATATGCAAATAAGTACCAATTATTTTCTCCCACGATTGTTGGTCATTTTTGCAACCTTAATATCTACAGGGTGCCAGATCACCTGATCTTTGCTATCTCAGGTTGGGCTATCACCTCCAGTCTGCTTTGTACCCACCATCCACTGACAGCTTTGCCAATTGCAGTGACTGTCCTTTGTTCAGATCCCGACTGCCCTAGTAAACAAATGTCTGTATTGCCTAGCATTGGTCATGGAGCTGTCCATAAGTTCACAAAAATGTTGCCTTTCAACATCATACCAGCCAAGTGGCAGTGAAAAGTAAAAGTGAAAGTCGCTCAGTCATGTCCGCCTCTTTGCGACCCCATGGACAGTCCATGGAATTCTCCAGGCCAGAATACTGGAGTGGGTAGCCTTTCCCTTCTCCAGGGGAATCTTCCCAATCCAGGGATCGAACCCAGGTCTCCCACATTGCAGGCTGATTCTTTACTAGCTGAGCTAGAATTCATAGTGTGTATTCTTAAGGATTATCAAAGCATCTTATTCATTAAGCGACTGCTCACTAAGTAACTACTTGTGTGTGCTAGGTTTCTTAAGAATGAGAGCTGTATGAGGAAAAAGCTATCAGGATCTCAGAAATAGAATACATATATTTATATTTCATTAAAAAGAGCATACTTTATGTTAATCAGAATTTTACACTGTCGATGTAGTATGCTTCCTTCCCATTACAGGGTCATAATTATCAATACATTAGATCCTCAGGCATTTTGATGTTAAGTTGATCTCAAAAGGATGAGGTGGCAGAGACAACCTGGACAGGAGCTGAGCAGAGAAGCCTCCTCCTGGACTGTAATATTGAGCCCAGAAGAAACTGAGGCTTGCCAACAGCCCCAGCCTCAAGCACATCCAAGGACAACCCACCCACAGGAAGCAAATATTCTTGCATAATGTTGTTTGACTAAGTGTGATTCACCTGGGACTGTATTATCCTCCAGCTTATATTTCTCCATCAACACCATGCGAGTGAAAGAGATTTTATCAAAAATTCAAAAAGTTGAGGTCTAGTTGTTGAAAATATTCCTTAGGCTGATAATCTTAACATGAAAAGGAAATGAACTCTCTTGGGTGTTCTCATTGAACTCTTACTGATTTGCTGTAATCTTACCTTATTTTTCTTGTGTTCACAAGACTCTCCCCTCCTGTGTTTACTGTTCTAGAATTTTGCCTGGGAAAGATGTCAGATTCACTCATCTACAATTTTCAGAATATCATCTTTCATAAAATCTGGAGCTACATTTTGATCTCATTTTCCAGAATCTCATCTGATTTCTAGCACTCTTCAAAGGCTACCCCGGATCTTTTCTCATAGAAATTTGTCCCCTTATTGTTTCAATCCTTGAAGTTGAATTTCTTTGCTTTATATGACAAAACAGACCCCCTTGATGTTTTCCTTATAATGAATACTTTCTTCACAAATGTCATTCTCTAGGGTATGAGAGCAGTAATTGCTTTGAAAAACCATCAGAAAAGATGGTTTTAAGATCTTCCAATAAATTGTTATCTTTAGTGTCAACAGCCTTGACCTAAAAATCTCTAGAAAGATGGGATCAAGAAACCAGTAAAACAGGTAAGATTCTTTTAATGTGGATTTGAGCTATTAAAATATCAGACATTTTCTGGCATCATGCCTTTACATTGTAAAAGATGTAAAGTCTTGAACATGCAGAGAGGTAAAATAAAATACTGAACCACTGAAATAGCCTCTTCTCTGTTCGATTCCTGGGTCGGGAAGATCTGCTGGAGAAGGGATAGGCTACCCATTCCAGTGTTCTTAAGCTTCCCTTGTGGCTCAGCTGGTAAAGACTCCACCTGCAATGTGGGAGACCTAGGTTTGATCCCTGGGTTGGGAAGATCCCCTGAAGAAGGGAACAGCTACCCACTCCAGTATTTTGGCCTGGAGAATTCCATGGACTGCATAGTCTACGGGGTGGCAAAGAGTTGCACACGGCTGAGCGGCTTTCACTTTCAGTTTCTTTCACTGAAATGAAACAGTCAATGAAGACATTTATTCCGCCCTTGAACCTTCACTCATGGAATGTGTTAATCTCTTCTAGGCTCTTCTAGCTTTTCAGGTGTGTCGTTATAGGGTTAAATACCAAAGTAGAAATGGATGTGATAGACATCATCCCTGAGTGAATCAGAAATGACATGAATCATATGCCCTGAGACCTGTTGAAGGTGTTTAAGATCTTGACGGATGAACTGCTCAGAGTCTTGGAAAGTGTCGATAGATGGTGAGACCAATTTCCCTGCCTTGGGCAGAGGCTGATGGGCTTGTTTCACCTTTTGCTGAAAATGAGGAAACGTCCCCTGCCTCATTTCCCTGCTCCAAGGCTATGGTTTTTCCAGTGGTCATGTATGGATGTGAGAGTTGGACTGTGAAGAAAGCTGAGCGCCGAAGAATTGATGCTTTTGAACTGTGGTGTTGGAGAAGACTTGGACTGCAAGGAGATGCAACCAGTCCATTCTAAAGGAGATCAGCCCTGGGTGTTCTTTGGAGGGAATGATGCTAAAGCTGAAGCTCCAGTACTTTGGCCACCTCATGCGAAGAGTTGACTCACTGGAAAAGACTCTGATGCTGGGAGGGATTGGGGGCAGGAGGAGAAGGGGACGACAGAGGATGAGATGGCTGGACGGCATCACTGACTCGATGGATGTGAGTCTGAGTGAACTCCGGGAGTTGGTGATGGACAGGGAGGCCTGGTGTGCTGCGATTCATGGGGTCGCAAAGAGTCGGACACGACTGAGTGACTGAACTGAACTGATCTGAGGGGGCACCCGCAGCGCCCATGGCTGCTATATCACACGGAGGGTGGCTGTTATACAGCTGTTATGCTTGAAGCATTCCCAGGGGAGAACTCTGCATGGACTCCTGCTGGGTGTGCCTCTTCCTTTTCTCTTTGCCTACACAAATTCTTTTTCCTGCTTTAAAATTTTGTGCTAGTTCTTTGTCCTGTTGTAAAATTTTCTTTATTTGCTTATTTATTTTTGACTGCGTTGGGTCTTAGCTGTGGCATGTGGGATCTTTTGTTGCGGTGTGCCAGCTTCTCTCTTGTGGTATGCAGGCTCAGTTGCCCCATAGCACATGGGCTCTTAGTTCCTGGACCAGGGATCGAACCTGCATTCCCTGCGTTGGCAGGTGGATTCTTAACCACTGGATCACCAGGGAAGGCCCATTCATTTCTAAAGATTTCTCCAATTCCATAATCTTTTCCCTGAATGTTCTAATGTCTGTTGACCTTCCCCTGGTTGGATCTTTAGAACTAATGCACATTCTACCCCTCATCCTGTTATTTTATTCTCTCTCTCTGTGCCTCGTCTTCCCCAGCCAGCGCACTGGCAGTATCTAGTGGTAGGAACTATATTTTTATTTCATTTTTGCTTGCTATGTTTTCCTTTTAGTGCCTTTCATTTATATGAAAGAATTAATTAATGAATTGCTTTATATTTGATTTTTCTATATGTATTATTTTCTATAAAAATAAAAATATTTTTTCTATCCTTGGAATTTTCAGGTTCTTGATGAATTGAAACAGTCCCAACTTTCTTCCATGGATGCGTCTTAGCAGTAGAGTGCCAGTTTTTGACCAAGAAAAATGTGATTGGGGTGCCTCATTACAGAAATTTCTCTGATATATTGATCTTTATTGAGGGGTTGATCAGTGAACAGTTTCCAAGTCAGTTATTACAGATTCCTCCCAAGGGAGAAGCAAGCTCAGTGGTTCACAGTGGTCCCTTCTCTCCTCGTCAGCAAATCCCATTCTCATCATCATCTATCAAGGTGAGTTTCTGAGATGAAAAGCCTCAGGTCACCTCCCATAAAAGAATGTGCTATTGCATTGGTTTTACAGATGCCCTGTCAGCAGGACATGGATTTTCAGTTACTCCCAGGAATGTTGTTGGTTCTTTTGCTGATCTGTTTTCACTTATGATCAATGATTTGTGAGTGTCAAGGGTGCAGCCAGAGTCTGGGGTCTGAAGCTTTGGGTGAAGAACTAAGGCCTCCTATTGCTGTCCTTAGTCACTCAGTTGTGTCTGCAACCCCATGTTCTGTAGCCGCCAGGCTCCTCTGTCCATGGGGTTTCTCCAGGCAAAAATATTGGAATGCGTTGCCATGCCCTCCTCCAGGGGATCTTCCCAACCCAGGAATCGAACCCAGGTCTCCTGCATTGCAGGTGGATTCTTTACCATCTCAGCCACCAGGGAAGCCCAAGGCCCCTATTACCCAGCTGTAACTTTGACCTAATTTGCACCAGCCTTGGTGCAAAGCAGAGATACAAAGCAGAGGCTACACAAGACAACGAAGGAAGAGGCCAGGAATGCATCTCTTCTTGCTTCACGAGTCTTGAATTCACCTGGGTGTAAAGGTAAATAGGTGGATAAAGTTCTATATGGCGGTTTTCAATCTTGTACAAACCAAAATCCTTTTGAGAGTGATGTGTGTGCGTGCTAAGTCACTTCACTCATGTCCATCTCTTTGTGACACTAGGGACTCTAGCCTGCCAGGCTCCTCTGTCCATGGAAAGAATTCTCCAGAATACTGAAGTGGGTTGCCATGCCCTTCTCCAGGGGATCTTCCCAGCCCAGGTATTGAACCCGTGTCTCCTGCATTGTAGGGGATTCTTTATCCGCTGAGCCTTGAGAAAGCCCTCATAGAGTTTTGGGGACGATTAAATGAGTAAACGCACTTAAGCTCTGAGCACGGGGTCTAGTGTGGGTTAAGGGCTCGGAAATGTTTGCTCCCATTCTATTTTCAGTTAAACATTACCTTGGCCTCAATTTGAGGCATGGAGCTAAAACAAAGTTGTACGTCATGGTAACCTGAGTTTTTCCGGGGGCCAAGCGTCACGCTTGTTTTTAGCAGTGCTTCTGACCCTGCAGTCTCCAGCAGCCATGTGAACATATGATTGTTCTGTGGCTGCTGCTTAACCTGCAAAGTGGGTCAGCCCTGAATGGGCTGAGGAAGTGATTCTGGAAAGCACAGTCTGAACGTGAGGACTGGTGCCTGGGGAGCAGCCGCCGTAGAGGTCACTGCAGTGACTCAGGAGTTAGGAGACACGCTGAGGTTCTGTTTGAACCGAAACACTGTACCCCTGGAAGCGGGATGCTCAGAGGACATTAAAGTCCGTCAACATTGGTCGTCCCTCGGTTCACATGACCTGCTTTACAGAGGTACCTGGCTAATGTTACGCGCTGAGCTGAGCCATTCAGTGTTTTCCTGGGTAGTCTTGCTGCGTTTGTTTGTGTATATGCCTGCAGTGTACAAGAGGGTCTGTATGGTGTAAATTAGCTGAATGAAAAAGCCCAGTGTCCAGCCTATAAGGTCCAGGGCTGTCCTATTCTGGATGGAGGCCATGGGAGAGATCCTTGCCCCGAGGGGCAGGCCCCATGTGTGCATTTGCACGGAGTACAGTGATTTGGTTGGAGTGGAGCTGTGGTCAGAGAGGCCTCTGAAAGCAGCCCCTGAATGTGTGCTGGGCGGTTAGCATCACCATGGAAGCACTTGAGGGTTGTTTCTGATGGTGGTGATGTTTGTTTAAGGTTGGTTTAACACAGATCAGTGGGGCTGTTGATCCCTGGGAAAGAAATCCGTGAAACCACAGTGCTTGGTTTTCGGAAGATGGTTTTATGTAAAAGGGATTCACTTGGCAAAAATGAGAACATAGGCACGTACGTCTTAAATGTCTCTCCCAAATGTCTTTAAAAGCATGAAAGCTTTTAAATAAAAAGTTTCTAAATAAAAAGCTGAATGATGATTAGAGGGAAGTCCTTTTTCAATGGGAAAAGATGAAATTCGGTGACTTGGTATTTGTTTTGTATTTCACTTCCCATCTCCCTCTGCCCTAGAGCCTGGCCTGAGGGTGCTCAAGTATCTGATTGTGATATAAGAGGTTCCTTCCAGTCTGCATGGGCCTAGGGGCCACACATGTGTATCATTCTGGGACATACTTATGGAGACTGAATAAGTTGAGAGTCAATCTTGGGACAAGTGGTGGTCATAGACATGTAAGTCAGACATTTCTAGCTATTTACTTTCTGGGCACATAGTAGGATTGCACTTGGCCCCCTTGGAGTTGAGTAGGGTCACATGGCCGATTCTGGCCAATGAGACCAAGTGAAAGTGACCTGAACTATTTCTTAGCTGACCATATAATTATCTATATGAGACCCTTGAGTATCACTTTTCCTCTGGAGTAACAACTGAATATTTGGGAAGGTGACTTCTCTATTAACCCAAGTTCCTGAGTGATTACAGAGCAAACAAACAAACAAATGCTCCTAATGACTAGAAATGAACATATATCATGACTAAGGAATAAATATTTGTTTGAGGCATTCATAGAGATTTTGGGGTTATTTGTTATACAGCATAACCCAGTCTGTGCTAATTGATACAGAAGTCTGATCACTGAATCACAGAATGTGTTGTAACCAAACTTTCTTGCATTTCTCAGGTGCATTTGCATTCCTAAAAGTTGGTCTAATATCCCTCCACAAATTCCAACAGTCTTTTCATCTGGAGCTGACTCAGCATAGAACATATACAGGCCCTGACTCCTTGGAAGGAAAGTTATGACCAACCTAGATAGCATATTCAAAAGCGAAGACATTACTTTGCCAACAAAGGTCCGTCTAGTCAAGACTATGGTTTTTCCAGTGGTCATGTATGGATGTGAGAGTTGGACTGTGAAGAAAGCTGAGCACCAAAGAATTGATGCTTTTGAACTGTGGTGTTGGAGAAGACTCTTGAGAGTCCTCTGGACTGCAAGGAGATCCAACCAGTCCATCCTAAAGGAGATCAGTCCTGGGTGTTCTTTGGAAGGAATGATGCTAAGGCTGAAACTCCATTACTTTGGCCACCTCATGCAAAGAGTTGACTCATTGGAAAAGACTTTGATGCTGGGAGGGATTGGGGGCAGGAGGAAAAGGGGATGACAGAGGATGAGCTGGATGGCATCACTGACTCGATGGACGTGAGTCTGAGTGAACTCCGGGAGTTGGCGATGGACAGGGAGGCCTGGTGTGCTGCAATACATGGGGTTGCAAAGAGTTGGACACGACTGAGCGACTGAACTGAACTGAAGCAAGAGGATATTTCTTCATTTTGTTCTGAAATGAATACTTGAGGACTTTTCTGGGATTTGGTCAAGATCTCAAAGGGATTAAAGTAGAGTTATTTTAAAGTACTTAGTTATCACAACTGGAAGAGATCCTTGGAATCAACAGTCAAAAACTTTAATTTTATCAAGAAGGAAATCGAAGCCCATGGAAATGAAGAGTAATTTAATCAAGGTCACATAGCTTGCTGGTTGGTTAGTGGTCAAGGCAGGACAACAGCGTAAGACTCTTGGTTACATTTTTTTCTTCTGTGTAAACAGGAACTGTTTGTAGAGGTCAAAAAGGAGCCCACTGAGCTCTAAGTCAGCTCTGCCAACAGAAGTGTAACATAAGCTACAAATATGCTATTTTTTAATAGCTACATTTAGATGTTAAGAGAAAGGGATGGAGGGAATTCCCTGGTGGTCCATGGTCTGGTGGTTAGGGCTCCCAGCTTCCACTGCAGGGGGCATGGGAACTAAGATCCTGCATACCTCACGACCAGAGTAAATGAATAAATAAATAAATAAAGCCCTCGATGATTCTCATTGACACTGACCCTAAGGAGGGCCGCAGAAATTGTGCGTGTGTGCTAAACCACTTCAGTCGTGTTGACTCTTTGTGACCCTACGGACTCTAGCCCACCAATCTCCTCTGTCCATGAGATTCTCCTGGCAAGAATACTGGAGTGGGTAAGCTATGCCCTCCTCCAGGGGATCTTCCCAACCCAGGGACTGAATCCATGTCTCTTATGTCTCTGCATTGGCAGGTAGGTTCTTTACCATTAGCGCCACCTGGGAAGCCCCCCAAAATCACACACATGTACACACACAGAGGATTTCAAGTCAATTCCCTTTGTAAAATACCTCCTTCCATGTCACCTGTAATGACATGTTTCTCAATTTCTTCATCTGGATTCTAGACATCATAGTACTTGGCTGCTAGTCACTTCATAGGGATGTGAAGGCAATTAATGAGCTAATGTCTGAGTTCTGTAGAAGGTTCTATCTGTCTGAACTCAAAGTGCTATTCTCTTTTGTGTGTCTGTGGGGAAGTCCCATTAGCACCCATGGGAACTATTCATGTTACTGTCATGGAAAAACAAACATTTCTCATCAGGCACTGAATAATACTAGGTTACTAGCAGGGGCTGGCTTTCCGAGTGTGGGCGGAGACTTTCTGCTGAGAACTGACAGTTCCTACAAAGTCTTGTGCTCTCCAGTGGTGGAGGTGGTGGGGTGATGGGGCAGGGAGGTGGAGAAAGGTAGACCCTGGGGGTTAAAGGCTATTGTTTCAGAGCTGACCTGGGACTATGTCCTTCTGTGTGGCCGGACAGAAGGAGGCAGTCACAGATGGAATGTTGCTCTTTTAGTGTCCGAATGGCCAGTTTGAGTTTTCTCATTTGACTGAATTTATTTTTTTATTATCATTTAAATAATTTTATTTATTTATTTTTCACTGTGCTGGGTATTTGTCGCTGCTCGGGCTTGGCTCTGGTTGCAGAGAGGTGTGTGTGTGGGGATGGTAGTGGCCTCTCTTCCTTGCAGTGTTGGGCTTCTCCCTGCGGTGGCTTCTCTTATTGCAGAGCGCGGGCGCTAGGGTCCTCGGGCTTCAGGAGTTGCGGCGGTAGCTTCGGCACGTGGGCTCAGTGGCTGTGGCTCCTAAGCTCTAGAGCCCAGGCTCAGTAGTTGTGACACACGGGCTTAGCTGCTCCATGGCATGTGGAATCTTCCTGGATCAGGGAAGCTCTGATTTTATTTTAAAAAACATTTATGTATTTATTTGGCTGCGCTCAGTCTTAGTTGCAGCATGCGGGGTCTCGTTCCCCAACCAGGGATCAAACCCAGGCTCCCTGTATTGAGAGCCAGGAGTCTTAACCAGTGGCTCATCGGAGAAGTCCCTTGTTTGACTGAGTTTAGGCAAGGTGCTGCTAACCCAGCTGTGGACAGATTTTCCGGGGGCAGCAGACTTTGTTATTTCTCCCTCCTGTACCAAGGACAGCTTTTCCTCTGCAAGAACGGCTTGCCTCACAGTAGGCTGGAGCTCACGCCTGTTTCTTCCTGTTCAGATTTTCTAGAGATCGATACTTTTCAACCCTTTGAAACGGTGCTGGGCACTGTGGGCGAGTATGGCCTCCCTTCTGAGGCCAGACTATATCTTCATATAAATGGGGTTAGTCACTTCTCACACCTTTTGTTTCCAACCACTTTTCAAAGTTAAAACATTCACACAAAAACACACATACATTCTTTTCTAGCCTCAGAGCACAAGTAGATTTTTTTTGTGGCACATTGGAGAAGAAAGATTTAGGGAAATCTAATTTAATAGTGTATGGTTACTGCTCCTAACAGCTATTTTTAATTTAGCACCTACCCTGTGCCAGACATTTTTTATGTACCATTTCTCCTCTGTACAGCTGCCCTTAAAGCTGGGTGTTATTTTATCTGTTTTATAGATAAAGACACTGAACTCTGGGAGCTTAGATTACTTGGTAAGAAAAAATAATCTGAAACTTGGAAATAAGCAAAAGGATGACTGCCTTCATGTGTTTCCAGTATTATTAAAAGCACTAACAGGCTTGCCGAAAGATGACAGCATTCTTTAGGGAAAGCTACCTTTGAACATTTGCTAAGATCAGGTCCTAGACTCTGTTAAATGACAGAGTCCAATCTGTTAATTTTTAGATTGCTAAATTGCAACTTAAAAATTTTTTTTTATTGGAGTCTAGTTGATTTACAATGTTGAATTATTTTCAGGTGTAACAGCACAGTGAATCAGTGATATGTATTCCTGTATCCACTTTTTGCGACTTATTTTTGTACCGTAAATATGTAAATGAATTCTTCCTGTTATAAAAGACAATCCTGGAAGTTGTAGTTCTGCTTACCAGTAGGCCACTACTCAGTTTTGTATCTATTTAACTAACTTGTCGGGCATCCCTGGTGGCTCAGCTGGTAAAGAATCCGCCCGCAATGCAGGAGACCTGGGTTCGATCCCTGGGTTGGGAAGACGCCCTGGAGAAGGGAAAGGCTACCCACTCCAGTATTCTGGCCTGGAGAATTCCATGGACTGTATAGTCCATGGGGTCGCAAAGAGTCGGACACAAATGAGCGACTTTCACTTCACTAACTTGTTGCAGTTTTTCTTTCCTGCAGGTCCATGTGAATTGTCTCCCGACAGTCAAATTTTTAAATGTTGAAGCTTATACTTTGATTCAGTTCTCAAGGCCAGTTAATGGCTGAGTCTGGATTCTCCCTGGCTGCAACACCTGGGCTGTTTCTACTTTAGCATGATCATCTAAGTCCTACCACATGCAACCAACCAAAGAACTCCCACCACTATGACCTCTGGGTCTCTTCCATCCAAGAGTGGGAGTGACCTTGGTTTGAAAATGATGCATCAAAATGTGGATCCAAAGAGAATTTAATTTTATTAGTCAAGCCTACATGTCTTGAGATGCCTAAAACACTTATTCTGATGGAATTTTAGTAGGGCTCTGAAACCATAAAAACTTTAAGGAATCAGGGCACTAGTCTGTAAGAAATTTAAGAGCAGGGACCACGTTTGATCCATCTTTACATCCTTGGGAACTAGCTCAGGGTCCGATATCTAGTAGATGCTCAACAAAATTTGTGCGGAATTAATGAACGGTAGGAAGGAGGCACATTCCTACTTGCTTCCTTCTTATCCAATTTCTCTTTGGTTCTTTTGTCTTCAAGCAAACAAAGCGGATATCTGTTGAACTCGTTTGTGCCTTGTGATTTAGCTGCTGGTTCCAATAACTTATTCCATATGTTTATCTCCTTCAGCGTGAAAAGATTTGGCCCACTCTTTCCATTTTATTTATTGTTTCCTGAGTTTTCAGTCCTGTCTCTGCTTGTTCGTTCTCCAGCCCCCACCCCTCTGCACACACCCCTAGGAGTGTGAAGTGGCAACGTGCCGATGGTTACAGCCTCACACGTGGGTTCTCGGAAGGATGGTGGCGGTTTCCGTGGGGTCATCCCAGGCTGCTGTCCGCTCCTGCAGAGGCTGATGGCTCAGCCTGTGGCCCGGGCCTCCATTCCCGAGACGCCTTGTCGCTGTCTGTCTGACCAAATGCCCTCTCTCTCCTCAGCTGAGTGCAGCCCATATGGTGGGTGAGAGAAACGGGAACAGGCCCGCTGAGCTTTTCCAGGGCCCGAGAGGAAGGTGACAAAGGGCCAAGCTTTGAAGGGCACTGTGAGCCAGTCTCCTGCCCCGAAGAAAAACTCGGGATGAGAAACCCATGCTCAGTTAAGAAGGGGTGGGGAAGCCTTTTCTGAAGTCTGTCTTCACTTTCAGAAGGGAATGATGAGTTATTGACTGAAGAGCTGAGCTGTAAAGAGGCTATTTTTATATCCATCTCTGAAACTAAATGAATGTTGAACTACATAACATTTTTAGATTTAACATTAGCATGCCCCAAGGGTCAGGAAGGACTTCCCTGGTGGCTCAAATGGTAAAGAATCCGCCTGCGATGCAGGAGACCAGGGTTCGATGCCTGGGTTGGGAAGATCCCCTGGAGAAGGCAATGGCTGCCCACTCCAGTGTTCTTGCCTAGAGAATCCCCGTCAAGAGAGGAGCCTGGCGGGCTATAGCCCATGGGGTTGCAAAGAGTCAGACATGACTGAATGACTAACACTCACACTCAAGGGTCAGGATAAGTGTCCTCCTCAGGGTGGTTAAAGCTGAAGGCAAATGCTCTTAGGCATCAGAGATCCAGCTTATCTGAGAGCCAGTCTCCACTTTCTATTTCCTGCCAAGGCCACGTTTAAAGCACTGTAGCCTGAGGACTTCCCTGATGGTCTAGTGGTTAGGACTCGGCGCTTCCACTGCTGAGGGCATGGGTTCAATCCCTGGTCAGGGAAGAAAGATCCCACAAGCTGCACTATGTGGCCAAAAGAAACGAAAAAATAAGGCACCATAGTTTAGGTTTCTGCCGGTCTCTTTAGCTTCGGAAATAGCTCTTCTGGCTTGTCCAGAGTGAGTGATGACTTGCATAGGCCAGGAGGTTGGGAGGGCTCACTACCTTTATACCATTCTCTCTGGACTTGCCAAGGGTGGTAATAGGTCCAGAGTGGTAGGATTTGGGCAGGATTTGCTCAAGGCTGAAATTGTCTGAGCTGCAGAAGGATTCCCACTTGACCTGGGAGGACTGGAATAGATGATTTCTGTGGTCTTTTCTAAAAGTCAGTCTAAGGTTTTCTTATATTTAGCTCTCTGACAGGAAGGTAGTAGGGTGCGTTGATCAAAAGCAGAGGCTGAAGCCAGGCTGCCTGGATTCGAATTCTGTTACTCACAGCCTGTGCTCTGTGACCTTAGGCAAAACTCTGTGCCTCAGTTTTCCCATCTGTAAAATAGGTAGGATAATGGTAGTATCTATTTCACGGGGGCTAGGCTGCCTCATCTCATGAGGTTATCATAAGAAATAAGCAGGTTAATACATGCAGAGTGTGTAGACCAGAGTTTGTGATTGATAAGTGTTAGCTATTATTAGCTGTTATTATTGACTGTTCAACACCCCTCCAAAACCCCCAATGTTTTGAGTCCCCCGCTTCCTCCTGATCATTGATGGGGCACTTTTAGCCCTTTTTCTTAGCAATCACATCCCCAGTTGATGGGAACTAGGTGGAGCAGAGGGTAGAGGAGGAAGAATGAAGATCAATGTGATAGCAGGAAAGTGTGAAGGAAATAGCTCCCCCTCCCCTCACCTGCACAGAGCAAGCCACAGCTGCAATCATTGTCTTTGTTTGCAGCAGCAAATGCAGAAGAAGCAAGGAGGGGTGATCTCCGATCATCACCGTCACTGTCACCATCCTCTAGCCTCCCTTCCCAAGGACCTCGAAGATGATTAGTGATGAAGCAATGAGACACCATAGAGTTTAACAGTGTTTTCAAGCCCATAAATATCTCCAGCCTTTCCACAGGTGCAGCAAATCTCACATATCAGTTAGCATCCTGCTTACACAGAGGACATGCTTCGTAAACGTGGTCCTCAAACTCGTCCAACTCTTCGTGACCTCATGGACTACAGCTCTCCAGGCTCCTCTGTCCACGAGATTCTCCAGGCAAGAGTACTGGAGTGGGTTGCTATTTCCTTCTCTAGGGGATCTTCCTGACCCAGGGATTGAAGCTGCCTCTCCTGCGTGGGCAGGCGGATTCTTTACCGTCTGAGCCACCTCGGAAACCAAATGTGGTCCTCAGCCCCGTGCTGATGCGTCCCCCACCTGCACTTCCCAGTTGGCTTCCTTTCGTCTATTCCACGATTGCTATTCTAAAACCTCCCTGATTCCCTCAAAACTGATCCCCTCACCAGCCCTGCCCTCACTCTTTGTAGATTTTATCATCTCCCTCTAAAAGAGGGGGCTTTACAGGTAGCTCAGCTGGTAAAGAATCTGCCTGCAATGCGGGAGTCCCCCATTCAATTCCTGGGTCGGGAAGATCCGCTGGAGAAGGGATAGGCTACCCATTCCAGTATTCTTGGGCTTCCCTGGTGGCTCAGATGGTAAGGAATCCACCTGCAGTGCAAGAGGCCTGGCTTTAATCCTGGGTTGGGAAGACCCCTTGGAGAAGGGAATGGCTACCTACTCCAATGTTCTGGCCTAAAGAATTCCACGGACTGTATAGTCCATAGGGTCACAAAGAGTCAGACACAACTGAGCGACTTTCACTTTTCTTAGAGAACCTAGTGACATCGGGATAACCAAGCAATGTCCTACTTTCAAAGCTGGCTTTCCCATGCTATTGCTTGTTACCCCATCTGTGCCTTTTGTCTGAGAGAAAGGGCACGTCCCCGCCTCCGAGGCTGAACTCTCTGCTACCTGGGCTCTGCGTCTCAGACCCTTCTGCCTCATCTGTGACCTTCACCCTCTCCATGTCCTTAAGGTTCCAGCTCTCTTTTCTGAATATTCTATTGCTCTCTTTCCTTTAGCTCCTTCCAGTTAGCCGGTGGAAATGTTCAGTTCCCTGAAACCTGAAATAATCTCCCACCCCCTCCCCTGTCCTGTCTCCAGTCCTGCTCTGTCTTTCTCCTTTCTGCTCTGCTGTAGAGAAGGGGATGGATGTTTTCTCTTCCCGCTCTGTGTGCCTTCCTTGGATGAGTCCATCCATTTCCATAGCTTTGATCAACCTCCGTGTCTTGGGGTGGGAGGGCGACTTCTCCCTGTTCTCTGCACCTGAGGTCCATGTACTTCCAACTCCGTGCATCCCAAATGGAAGCCATTGTTCCTCCTTCACCCAGCCTGTCTTCCTCCTGCCTCCTCTTCCACTTCGGGTGATGCTGTCACCGCCTAGGCAGTCTCTTTGACCGGAGCCCCAGTGTCATCCCTATTCATTCCCCTCTCCCAGGCTCCAGTCTCATGAGTCACAGGAGATTTTACTGGAAGATAATTCACAGCACACACTTGTTCATTCCTCTTAGACATGTTTCTCAAATCTGACTTTCTACTCCTACTCCTGTCGACATTCCCCGGTCACCTCGTCACCTTTTGCCTCAACTATTGCACCCATCCATGAGACTTCCCTGGTGGTCCAGAGTTAGGACTCTGAGCGTCCATTGCAGGGGGTCTCAGGTTCCATCCTTGGTGGGGGAACTAAGATTCCACGTGCCGCATGGCTGAAAAAACCCTCCAAAAATGATCACACCCATCCAGCCACGTCCATTCTCCAATCTGTTGTCAACATGATTTGTTTAAAATGGAAGTTCTTAAAACCTCCGTGGTTTTTTGATGCTCTCCAAAGTCAAGTCCAAACTCCCTGCATCCTTAATATGCATCCTAGAGTGATGACACTCCCCCGCACCGTCTTGCCCTGACAGGCTTCTGCAGCACCGCTGCTGGGAGGTCTGGAACACGTGCCCGCACTCCAGGCCGAGTTGTACTTCCAACCTTTTCCCATGCCACTACCCCCTTGAAAATCCAAGTCTTTTAATTTCTGCCAAAGTCTCTTTTCTCTCAACTCTCTTGCGGACAGATTGTTTTTCCCCTCTTCAAAACTTAACTCAAGAATCTTGCCCTCTAAGGGATAGTTAGGGAGTTTGGGATGGACACACTGTTCTATTTAAAATGGATAACCAAGAGGGACCTACTGTAGAGCACAAGGAACTCTGCTCAATGGTATGTGGCAGCCCGGATGGGAGGGGAGACTGGGGGAGAATGGACATGTGTATACGTACGGCTGAGTCCCTTCGCTGTTCACCTAAAACTGTCAACATTGCTTGTTAATCGGCTATCTCCCAGTACAAAATAAAAAGTTAAGAAAAAGAAAAGATCCTTGCCTTCTGCGAAGCTTCTTTGCATTGTCCCAGGCTGCTGGCTTACCCCTGTGCTTACCAGCACTTTGGAGATGTTCAGTCCAGTTTCCTGAAAGTGTGAGTATGCGCAGGCAGAACGAGGCTGATAGAACAAGTTTATAGGCATCATGGGTGAGTGAAGTTCTGTGTGCATGCTTGCAGAAAGATATTGCTATTAATATTTGGAAGATGATTTCTTCCATTCAGGCCAATCTCTTTTTCTTCTTTTGGCTCCACATGGTTTTTCTTCGTTGAGGTGCCTGGGTTTTCTCTAGTTGTGGCCCGTGGGCTGAGTTGCCCGAGGCGTGTGGGATCTTAGTTCCCAGACCAGGGATGGAACCCATGTCCCCTGCATTGGGAGGCAGAGTCTCAACCACTGGACCACACGGAAAGTCCCAGGAGAATTTCTAAATGGCAATTTTCATTAGATTTAGCATTAGTTCTAGGTAGATAGGTGTAGGCCACACACACCAGAGCCATCTCTTCTGTAAATTGTACCTATTTGGTTTGCTGTGGCTAAGTGAAATTTTAAAAAATATTAAAGTTAAATTTTTATCAATAATGAGGACTTGGTGGTCATTGTCAGGATGCTTCAAATTTCTCTTTTGTAAAATAAGTGAGTCAGTGAAAAGATTTTTGGAGAATCTATCCTAAGTGTGGTGCTTTGGGGGACACCGGAAGAGCCGGTCATTCTCCAGGTGCTCACAAAGGCACTGGAAGATCAACATGAGAGAGTGGTGTCTGACAGTGCAAGGCTGGCTGTGGTTACCTGTGAGGTGACGGCTACACACACTGGCTGTTGCGGGAGACCAGAGACAGGTCAGGCCAATTCAGGCTCAAGCAGAGAGAGAACAGGCTGGACTCACTGGAGAGGCAGCAGTTGTCAAAAATTATGAAATGTTATGGACCCCGAGGGGGAAAGGGAGTGTGGGATGAATTGGGAGATTGGGATTGACATATATACCCTACTGATACTATGCATAAGATAGGTAACTCATCAGAACCTGCCGTAGAGCACAGGGAACTCTCTCCAGCTCTCTTTGGTGACCTAAATGGGAAGGAGATCCAAAAAAGAGGTGATATATGTATACCTATGGGCTTCCCTGGTGGTTCGGACAGTAAAGAATCTGCCTGCAATGCAGGAGACCCAGGTTCGATCCTTGGGTCGGGAAGATCCCCTGGAGAAGGGGATGGCTACCCACTCCAGTATTCTTGCCTGGAGAATTCGAGGACAGAGGAGCCTGGTGGGCTACAGTCCATGGGGTGGCAGAGTCGGACACGACTTGGCGACCAGCACTTCACTTCACTTCCTGTATGCGTGTAGCTGATGCACTTTGCTGTCCAGCAGAAACTAACACAACATTGCAAGCAACTACACTCCAGTGAAAATTCAAAAAATATAATAAATAATAACGAGAGAAATCTGTGAACAAAAATTTAAGAACTCTCACCCCGGGTAAGAAATGAAACTTTTGAACTGGGAGAAAAGGAGGAGAAAAGTGAGCGGGAGAGGTAAAGTCTGATCAGTGGTCTGAAGCAAGAACAAGCATGTTTTCTGCAGAGAACAGTGGAAAGGGCAGCCTGTGTAAGGGGCTGGTGGGATGTTGGCAAGGAGGATCTTTGTACGAAACGGACAGAGAAGGTTGAGGGTCAGGCTGAGAGATGGGGACATGACTGAGTTTTTTTCCGGTTTGGGGATGACAGCTTTGAGCCATGAACTGAAGGGTGTCAGTGCACAGCAATGCGTTCCTTCCCCAAGTTTTCCATGAATGAGGTCTTGGGGCAATACTGTTCATTGCCTGCCATGCACAAGGTCTCAGGGAAGGATGGAGTTCATTTACATTTGGAGTTTACTTTGCAGGTAATGGGGGATTTGACATCCTGACCCCTGGGAGTTCACATCCTCAACCACTCCAGACTGGTCAAGGCAATTCCATTAGCATATCTGTTCTCTGTGACAGATTATTTTTAGCAGCCCATTGCCCGAATCCATTCAAAGAATGCATCTGTTAGATGGGAATCTAGATCTGGCAACCACACAAACTAATTTCAAGAGAGCCAAGTCAGGTTGTACCCTGAACTAGGAGACACAACAGCAGATGTATTGATTTAAAGCTCATGACAGCTGCTTAGCAAAGTTGGTAACATGAAGATATTGCTATTCATCTGGATATTTTAGTTTAATTGGATTCGTGAAAATAATCAGATATGAAAGAACATTCTTTCCACTCTCCTCTGCTCCCTTCCTTCTTTCCTTTAGCGATATAGTTTTTAAAAGATTTTATTTTGTTATTTTCAATTGGAGTTTAGTTGTTTTACAATGTTGCGCTAGCTTCTGCTGTACAGTGGAGTGAATCAGCTCTGTGCATACATATATTCCCTCCCTTTGCGGATCTCCTTCCTATCCCACCCCCATCCCATCCCTCTAGGTCATCACAGAGCACCGAGCTGAGCTCCCCGTCCTATAGGGCAGCTTCCCATGAGCTATCTGTTTTACACATGGTAGTGTATTTGTGCCAAGCCTCATCTCCCTAGTCATCTCAGCTTCCCCTCCCCTCTCTGTGTCTACATGTCCGTCTACAATATTTTTTAAATGCTCTATCTTGGGTCTGGAATCTCGGGGGTAGAAAAAACAAGTACAGTTTCCTTCCTCTATTAAATGTATATTCCAGAAAGGAAAACAGGTAAGTAACAAATAAACAAGTTAAAAAATAATTTGGGTGCATACGGTGATGTGTGCTGGGAAGAAGGGAAGGAAGGATTAGAGGGTGACTGGGCGTGGACTAGAAAATCACGTGAAGGAGTAACATCTGAGCAGAAACCTGAACTGAGAATGGGCATTTGAGCAAATACCGAGGTAGAGAGCTTGGCAGCAAGAGGTGGCAAAGAGCGAAGTTTGGTCAAGGAGGAGCAAGAAGGTCAGTGTGCCTGGGGAGGAGTGGTGAAGGAAGAGTAGGGTGGGAGGAGAGGAAGCAGCCAGTAGCTGCTTCGCAAGGGACTTGTTGGCCACAATGGGAGCCCCGAGTTTTATTCTGTGTGCAGTGGGAAACTGTTGGAGTTGTGCAGGGAAGCAAGGGGATCTGATCTACAGTTTAGAAAGATTATGCAGACAGCTCCACGGAGAATATTCTTGTTGGGAAGAAAGAAGGAGGCGGGAGAGCAGCTGCTGGGCTTTTGGAAGCACACGGGGAGGCTGACGGGGGCCGAGCGGGGAGGTGATGGTGAAAGATGCTGAAGCCCAGTACGTGTTTTAAGAGACTGTCAGAGGACTTGATAAAGGATCGGATGAGGAGCAAGACAGAAAGAGGGGAGTCAAGGGTGACTTGTGGGTGGAAGGTCGGAACAACAGGGTGATTTGTGGGGTCATTTTCTGAAATGGGGAAATTAGGGGAGTAGGTAGTTGAGATTGGGAAATTGAGAACTCTGTTTTGATCATTTGAAGTGAAGACATTGAGCATTAGATGGATATGAACAGAGTAGGCTGCAATTGAGGTGAAAGATCAGAGCTGGAGAAACACTCTGGGAGTTACCAGCGTGACTCACCAGTAGACAGGGCATTAAAGTCATGGGTCAGGAAGAGGTCACCTGGGGAGGGGCATGTTCACCTGGAGGCTGGGGCTGAGCTCAGGGGCACTCCAATATTTAATGGGTAGCCTGAGAATAGGCCACCCGATGCGAAGAGTCGACTTATTGGACAAGACCCTGATGCTGGGAAAGACTGAGGGTAGGAGAAGAAGGGGGCGACAGAGGATGAGATGGTTGGATGGCATCATCGACTTGATGAATATGAGTTTGAGCAAGCTCTGGGAAATGGTGAAAGACAGGGAAGCCTGGTGTGCTGCAGTCCATGAGGTTGCAGGGAGTCAGAGACGACTGAGCAACTGAATAACAACAATGAGAATGGGAAGCCAGCAAGGAAGACTGGGGAGGAACAGCTGACAAAAGAGAAAACTCAGACCTAGGTGGTGTCCTGAAAACCATAATGTTTTAAGAAAGAACAGGTGGTCAACTGTGTTGACTCCTGTTGAGACGTCCAGTAGAATCAGGATGGAAAGCTGACCACTAGATTTGACATGATGACCTTAATAAGAGCAGTGATAGCTGAATGGTGGGGAGAAAATGCTAAGTGGAGACACAAAGTATAGAGACTCAAATTTTGCTGTAAAAGGAAGGAAAATATGGGAATGTGAGGTGAAAGATGGATTTTTTTAAGGAAAAAGTGGTTAAGGTGTTTCTGTTTATGGAAGGAAGTGGTGTAGAAGAAAGGACGAAAGATAAATTACAAGAAAGAAGAGATAATAGGCGTTACTAAGCCCTTAATAGGCAAGGAGTTACTGACTCAAGAGAACAAGGGATCAGTTGACCTTGTGTGTGTGTGTGTGCTAAGTTGCTTCAGTTGTGTCTAACTCTTTGTAACACTATGGACTGTAGCCCACCAGGCTCCTCTGTCCATGAAACTCTCCAGGCAAGAATACTGGGAGTGGGTTGCTATGCTCTCCTCCAGGGGATCTTCCAGACCAGGGGATTGAACCCATGTCTCTTATGTCTCCTGCATTGGGAGGTGGGTTCCTTACCAGTAGTGCCACCTGGGAAGCCGTATCAATTGACTTTCAGCTCAGTTCAGTCACTCAGTCGTGTCTGACTCTTTGCAACCCCATGAATCACAGCACGCCAGGTCTCCCTGTCCATCACCAACTCCCAGAGTTCACTCAAACTCATGTGCATCAAGTTGGTGATGCCATCCAGCCATCTCATCCTCTGTCGTCCCCTTCTCCTCCTGCCTCCAATCTCTCCCAGCATCATGGTCTTTTTTAATGAATCAATTCTTCACATGAGGTGGCCAAAGTACTGGAGTTTCAGCCTCAGCATCAGTCCTTCCAATGAACACCCAGGACTGGTCTCCTTTAGGATGGATTGGTTGGATCTCCTTGCAGTCCAAGGGACTCTCAAGAGTCTTTTCCAACACTACAGTTCAAAAGCATCAATTCTTCAGTGCTCAGCTTTCTTCACGGTCCAACTCTCACATCCATACATGACCACTGGATAAACCATAGCCTTGACTAGACGGACCTATGTTGGCAAAGTAATGTCTCTGCTTTTGAATATGCTATCTAGGTTGGTCATAACTTTCCTTCCAAGGACAGAAATGGTATGGACCTAACAGAAGCAGAAGATATTAAGAAGAGGTGGCAAGAATACACGGAAGAAATGTACAAAAAAAATCTTCATGCCCAAGATAATCATGATGGTATGATCACTCACCTAGAGCCAGACATCCTGGAATGTGAAGTCAAGTGGGCCTTAGAATGCATCACTACAAACAAAGCTAGTGGAGGTGATGGAATTCCAGTTGAGCTATTCCAAATCCTGAAAGATGATGCTGTGAAAGTGCTGCACTCAATATGCCAGCAAATTTGGAAAACTCAGCAGTGGCCACAAGACTAGAAAAGGTCAGTTTTCATTCCAATCCCCAAAAAAGGCAATGCCAAAGAATGCTCAAACTACCACACAATTGCACTCATCTCACACGCTAGTAAAGTAATGCTCAAAATTCTCCAAGCCAGGCTTCAGCAATACATGAACCATGAACTTCCAGATGTTCAAGCTGGTTTTAGAAAAGGCAGAGGAAGCAGAGATCAATTGACCCTAGCACGTAAGAAATAAGGAAAAGCGAGTTAAGGCTGTAGGAATATGACTCATTTAAAAAGACCTGGATGCTGGGAACAAGGCAGGAGAAGGGGTGACAGAGGATGAGGTGGCTGGATGGCATCACCGACTCGATGAACATAAACTCTGGGAGTTAGTGATGGATAGGGAGCCCTGGCGTGCTGCAATCCATGGGGTTGCAAAGAGTTGGACACGACTGAGCGACTGAACTGAACTGAATATTGGTAGAATTGGGTTGTGGGAAACTAGTTGAATCTCTTCTTATAGTTTCTATTTTCTGTAGAAGATAAAGCAGTGTCAGAGTGAGTGGGGAGGTGTGACATCTTTTAGAATTTTAGGAAGAGAGGAAATGGGGGTGAGATAGTCATTTTGGAGGATGAGAAACTGAGTTGACTGGACAACTAATGTTAGGAAGTTTTCAAAAGTCACTTGAGATTTTTGTTCATAAATTTTTAAGCTATAATCTAAATTAAAGATGAAACCTGTTGCTGTGTGCTTTCCTCCGGTCATGTTCAGCTGGAGGGCAGATGCTAAGCAGATGGGGGGCTTGGGTTTAACCAGAGTTTGGAGTTTTGCCAAGTGAGTTCTAGGAAGGGGAGGGAGAAAGAAAGGGATCGAGGGTGTGTGTGAAGGCGAGAATACTCAGATGATGTGAGTTCTAAGCACGGTTAGGAGGAAAACGCACACCTTGTGAGCCTGATGGCTATGAAGACAATTTGGAGGAGTACACAGACTTGGGTCACTGTGGGTCTAGGAACTGCAGACTTTTCTTCTTACCGTCTGTCCATTTATCTCTTCCTTCCTTCATGCCTCCATATAAGATCTCTGAATTTCTAATACCTAGGTCATTTCCTCCGTGAAATCCTTCCTATAACTAGGCTCTTAAATGATGTCCACTTTCCTGGATTCCTACTGCATTTTATTATGTGTATTTTATTCGAATGTATTTATGAATAACTAGCAAAAACTTGTAACCAAGTGCTTGTTATAAGCACTGAGAAGGTGAATGTGAGCACTCGCTGACGTGTACCTGGGCCTCACGCTGCACAGTCTGTTCCAGAGGCACACAGAGCAGATTACAGGCACGCCGTGTTGCACAAGACCTAACAATCCTGAAAAATCTCAGATGGGATGAACATGT